>NC_090378.1:118488847-118804847 GCF_036365525.1 Heterodontus francisci | reverse complement strand
ACCGCCCTGCCAATGACCATGAAATTCATTACCTGCCCTCTCCCCCACCCCACGAAACACTTACCTTGTGCTCCCAACCTTCCCACCTGCAAAGTTTATCAACTTTAAACTTTACCCCTTCCCGTCACCCCCAGACCAATGAAATTAGTTTTACCCCACTCCGCAACCCCCCCCCCCCCCACCCCACCGTCCTGCACTGAGAAATGTACCTGCTCCCCCGCCCCCACCAGTGTACCACCTTATATCACCAGATGGAGATCCAATGGCGCGGGAGTGCCGGAATCCCGCTCCAATATGGACGGACAGCGGGAGTGTTAAGTATTTAATTCATTAATTTTACTAAATTAACATATTTAAATTTTGGTCCCTTTGCTGACTGGTGGGTGGGGATGGGGGCTGCTGCCATGAGGCCTCACCGCCGCTGGCAATATTGGGCCGAAAATTTTCATTTGCTGTAAAATGTCAAAATGTAATTGGCATGACAAATGTGAAATGGAAGGGCTGTGAGGCAACTCATGATTGTAATGAAGCAACGGACCTCTTTTGCACGGTTTGCACGGTTTGTATTTTTTGACTTGGTGCTGTTTGAAACTGGTAATGTCATTTTACAGATTTTTATGAATAAAGTATATTTTGCAAATAAAAAAAAAATTCAGAATACAATAATGTGAAAGGAAATTGCTGGAGAGCCAGCAGTTCCTGTAAATTTATATAGGAACTTCCTCATGAAGGCATCCCATAGCAGTACAGTGAACATCCTGCCAGACCATAGCAATCACATTAAACATTGACTGCCTCTCTAATACTTACATTATTCCGAGAGATCAGAGAATTTAAAAAAAATTGTATCAGCACAAAACATCCAAAACTCTTCAACAGAAAATTGCTTGAATTTCAATATCAAGGTTTTGAGTTGTTTACCTCAAGTTGACAATTCTGGACTATACAGCCAGAGTAAAAGAAATGGGTTTCCCTCCTCCTTCCCCCTTGCTTTTTGTCCATCCGATCTTGCCAAGCCAGTCTCACTGCGGTGTCCTGTGAACTTCTTGTGAAAGTTTGAAAAAATAAATCACCATTTAGTGCAATCATACATCTAGATTGTGACATGTTCCTGGTATCCTGGCTTTGGCAGAACTCCCATTCTGTTGCCACTGAATGTTTTGCATTGTGCCATAATCTAACTTGCCCATCTGGCTCCCGAATTCATGAAGTCAAGTACTTTGTCCAAGTAATGTTTACTCATGTTCAAATTGTGATAGTTAAAAGCTTTCAATGGTATTCGACAGCAGGCAGCATCACATCCATGCAATTCTGCATAAATCATCAGAGATTAACAGGAACCTGGTTAAGTTTTTGCTCTTCACCAAGATTGCTGAGGTCATTTTAGTGCCCTGGATCAGGTCAGTTATCTGAGTAGAAGCTTGGGATTAAACCCAGGATTATTCTGGTGTGTACAGCCGATGAACTAAACTCAGAAATATTAGAGAGGAAGGAAAGAAAATGCATCAAAATATCTTTCCTAGAAACAGCCCATAATTGCAAATATGTATTAAGCTTTGGTGATAATTGGAGGATGTGCATTATGAGGAATGCTTGCTACATTGGTGTTCTCGATCAAACGTTAAGTTGTGTCTGCGATGCGCATTGAATGGGCAGTGCTTCATAAAGAGTTTGAGGTTTTTTGAAAGTTGAGAGAGTTGAACTTAGGGCCAAAGTTTGGGAATCTGTTTCAGTACTTGTGCAGTGGTTCATTCTTTCTTCTTTCCACCCCGACCCCACCATCACCATCACCACCACCCATGCCAATAAATCCTGGCAAATATAAAACAGCCAAATATTAAAGTTATGTTTAACTTAGAATGGTTCTATTTGGGTTCTGAATTTAATTTGGTGTCAGGCAGATATTCCAAGACTGGAAGTGAAGCATGCTGAACTGGACTAGATTAGAGCTTGGAGAGGAGGAATACACCCATGAGACAGCAAGGAAATAATTAGCTGGGATAACTGACATATTAGATTTTATCAAGGTTTGGGTTAAAGGGCTCAAATGTATTTAAACGGTCATAAAACAAATGGTTGTATATAATTTCTGTGTGTGAAATACGGCTGCCATTTTAAATTTTGTTTGAAGGGTCGTTGCTGGCTTCCTCCTCTCTCCCTGATTGTTCCATAGATTTAGATCCTAATCTGTACCTGATTGATTTGAATCGGCATGAAAGCTGGGCCTTAGCATCTGTGGATGGAGATGGAAAAATTGGGAATAGATCCATTGTTGATTTATTGTGTAAGAACTCCTGCTCTCCACAGGATGTGATGTCAAGGAATTGTGGAATGGACACCTTGTGTGCTGTATCATTCAACCATCGAGGCTGCCAAATGCTGACCAGTTGTTTCCATACTACAAAGAAGGAAGAAAAGGAGGAGGGCTGACAGTATTGATTTCAGGAGAATATTACAATACTGGAGAGACAGGATGTCCAAGAGGGGCCAAGGGCAGAATCGATTTGGTTAGAACTAAGAATCAACTGAGCTACCATTACACTGCTGGGTGTATTCTACAGACCACCAAGCAGTGGGAATGATATAGAGGAACCCATTTGCAAGGAAACTACAGAGGGGTGCAAGAATTATACCGTAGTTTTAATGAAGGATTTCAATGATCCTAATATAGGCTGTGATAGAAATAACAAAAAAGGGCAGAGAGTTTCAGAAGTGTGTTCAGGAGAATGTTCTGGAGCAGTATGTTTCCAGTGCAATGAGGAAGAAGGCATTGCTGGATCTGGTTCTAGGGAATGAGGTGGGTCAAGTGGATCAAGTGTCATTCGGGGAACATTCAGGAGACAATGATCATAGTACATAAGTGTTAGGTTAGCTATGGAACAAGACAAGGAACAATCCAGAGTAAAAATAATGAATTGGGGAAGGGCAAATTTCAACAGGGTGAGAATGGATCTGGGGCCCAGTTGAATTGGAACTAAAGATTGGCAGACAAAACCTGTCAACAATGAGTTATTTTATTTATTTATTTTGAGATACAGCACTGAAACAGGCCCTTTGGCCCACCAAGTCTGTGCCGACCAACAAACACCCATTTATACTAATCCTACATTAATCCCATATTCCCTACTATATCCCCACCATTCTCCTACGACCTACCTACACTAGGAGCAATTTACAATGGCCAATTTACCTATCAACCTGCAAGTCTTTGGCTGTGGGAGGAAACCGGAGCACCCGGCGGAAACCCACGCGGTCACAGGGAGAACTTGCAAACTCCGCACCCAGTACCCAGAACTGAACCCTGGTTGCTGGAACTGTGATACTGCAGTGGTAACCACTGCGCCACTGTGCCACCCAAATCTTTAATGAGAATAATGTTCAGATACAATGGAGGTCCATTCCCACAGGGGGCAAGGTAGTTGAAACAAAGCCAGAGCTCCCTGGATGATGAAAGGGACATGGTAAGATGAAGCATATTGCAGGTTGATATACAAGGGAGAACCAGGCTAAATATAGAATGTTCAGTAGGAAAGCGAGAAAAGAAATAAGAGCAACAAAGAGAGCATGAGAAGAGTCTGGCAGCTAAGATAAAGGGGAACCCAAAGTCTTCTATAGACATATAAATAAGAAAAGGGTGCTGAAAGAAGAGGTTGGGCCAATTCGGGATCAAAAAGGAGATTTGCACATGGAGGCAGAGGGCATGACTGAGGTACTAAATAAGGACTTTACATCTGTCTTTATCAAGGAAGATGCTGCCAAAGTAATAGTAAAAGAGGAGGTAGCTGAGATACAGAATGGGCTACAAATTGATAAGGAGGTATTAGAAAGACTTGATAAGTCACCGGGATCAGATCAGATTCATCTGAGGATACTGAGGGAAGTAAGAGTGGAAATTGCGGAGGCACTGGCCATAATTTTCCAATCCTCCCTTGATACAGGAGTGGTGCTGGAGGACTGGAGAACTGCAAACCTTGTACCCTTGTTTAAAAAAGGATGTTGGATAAATACAGCTACCACAGGCCATTCAGTTTAACCTCAGTGGTGGCAAAGCTTTTAGAAACGATAATCCAGGCCAAAATTAACAATCACTTGGACAAATGTGGATGAATTAAGGAAGCCAACATGTATTTGTTGAGACTGAATCACGTTTAACTAACTTGACTGAGTTTTTTGCTGAGGGTACTGCGGTCGATGTGGTGTACATGGACTTTCAAAAGGCGTTTCATAAAATGCTGCAAAACAGGCTTGTCAGTAAAGTTGAAGTCCATGGAATAAAAGGGAAGTGGCAGAATGGATACAAAGTTGGCTGAGTAACAGGAAACAGTCATGGGGAATGATTTTTTTTTTGGGTTGGAGGAAGGTATATACTGGGGTTCCCCAGGGATCTGTATTAGGACCACTGCTTTTCAATCTATATTAATGATCTTGACTTGAGTGCGCAGGACACAATTTTCAAGATTTTCAGATGTCAAAACTTGGAAGTAATGTGAACTGTGAGGAGGATGTTGTTGAACTTCCAGAGGACATAGATAGGCTGGTGGTCAGTCATGTGGCAGATGAAATTTGATACAGACTGTATGAAATTATACTTTTTGGGTAGAATTATTTTCTGCAGCACAACCTTCCTGCAGCCTCATGAATTGAATGATTTAGGTTCTGCATGGTTTTATGACTCCTCTTGATAACATCCTGTGACCAGACAGTAGGTTGTACCTTTGCAGAAAGGGAAGGCAGTTATTGCCAGTCCCCTTATTTACATCCACACTATGCCCCACTCCTGTCAAAATGAATATACCCAGCATGGTGAAGCACTCCATCTGCTGGTTTGGAATAGAACCTTGGAACTCAAATCCACAACCATGTGGCAGTATCTTTGCTTAATTTTTCACAAAATATCTAAATGATCTTGGCCCCATGCCAACGCAGTGTTTAATGTAAATCATGCAAAGTTTGAAATGTTCAGTGAATGGTTTACAACGATGATCAGGTATTATCAGGTATTGAAGTTTAACAGAGTGACAGAGACTTTCAGTGTGAGTCTCTATGTGGAGGTTGGAGCTACCTGCAACAAATTATACCCTGGATGTGTAAATGTCTGAGGGGGAAGGTTATTTTCAATAAAAGAGGGTTTTAAAATGGGCTTAATGACAATCAGAGTTTATGAAACGAGTGCAAAAAAAGAAGCTATTCTGGGAAATCTGTTGTCCAGATCTTGGTTAAATAAATGTCTGCTTAACACTGAAATATGCAAGATACGACAAATCCATTCTGCAGTAACAGAATTGAAAAACATTTTAAACACCATCAGTGATGAGCCTTTGGTTTCTCCCCCTCCTTTTCCACCACTTTGCATTCTTTACCTTCCTGTGCTCTAGATGTTGGTAGATTTGTTTGCCAGTTTATGTGCTTCTCAAATGGTGAATTGGGGTCACTGTTTAGAACTCAGTCAGGGCACAAAAGAATTTTCACCACTGCTGAGCTGATCACCTTCAGTTGATGTGCTCGGATTTTAGAGGAGCAAACAGTATTCAGGGAAAAGAGTTTCCAAATTTTCTTATGATTGTAAAGTTTAAGATAATTGGCAAATGAACCAGAGGAATTGAGAATTTTTCCTTTGAAGGGACTTGGCGAGTTGCTGCAGTGCATCTTGTGTATGGTGCACTCTGTTGCCACTTGCACCGATGGTAGAGGTCGTGAATGTTTATGATGGTGGATGAGGTGCCAATCAAGCGGGCTGCTTTTGTCCTGGATGGCATCGAGCCTCCTGAGTGTTGTTGTTGCTGCACTCATCCAGGCAAAGGGAGACTATTCTCTCACATTCCTGACTAGTGCCTTGTTGATGGTGGTTAGGCCCTGGGGAGTCAGAAGGTGAGTTACTCAGCACAGAATTCCAAGCCTCTGACCTGCTGTAATAGCTGCAGTATTTATACAGCTGGTCCAGTTGAGCTTCTGGTCAATGGTAACCTGAGATCTGAGTGACTGAGGGGGCGGCACAGTGGCGCAGTGGTTAGCACCGCAGCCTCACAGCTCCAGGAACCCGGGTTCAATTCTGGTTACTGCCTGTGCGGAGTTTGCAAGCTCTCCCTGTGACCGCGTCGGTTTTCGCGGGTGCTCCGGTTTCTTCCCACAGCCAAAAACTTGTAGGTGATAGGTAAATTGGCCATTGTAAATTGCCTAATGTAGGTAGGTGGTAGGGAATATGGCATTACTGTAGGGTTAGTATAAATGGGTGGTTGTTGGTCGGCACAGACTCGGTAGGCCAAAGGACTTGTTTCAGTGCTGTATCTCTAAATAAATAAATAAAAACCCTCGACCATCACCCTCTGCCTCCTGCCACGAAGCCAATGTTGGATCCAATTTGCCAAACTGCCCTGGATCCCATGGGCTCTCACCTTCTTAACTAATCTCCCATGCAGGACCTTAGCAAAAGCCTTACTGAAGTCCATGTAGACTACATCAACTGCTTTACCCTCATCTACACATCTAGTCACCTCCTTGAAAAATTCAATCAAGTTTGTTAGACATGATCTCCTCCTGACAAAGCCATGCTAACTATCCTTGATTAATCCCTGCCTCTCCAAGTGGAGATTAATCCTGTCCCTCAGAATTTTTCCAACAGTTTCCCAACCACTGATGTTAGACTCACCGGCCTGTAATTACTTGGATTATCCCTGTTACCCTTCTTGAATAATGGTACCGCATTTGTTGTCCTCCAATCCTCTGATACCTCTCCCGTGGCCAGAGAGGATTTTAAAATCTGTGGCAAAGCCCCTGCTATCTCCTCCCTTGCCTCACATAACAGCCCAGATACATCTCATCTGGGCCTGGGAATTTATCCACTTTTAAGCCTGCGAAAACCCCTAGTACTTCCTCCCATTCATTGCTAATTCGTTCAAGTATATTACAATCCCCCTCCCTGATCTCGACGCCTACATCATCCTTCTCCATAGTGAACACAGATGAAAAGTAATCTTTTAAAACCTCACCTACGTTCTCCAGCTCCACACACAGATTGCCACTTTGGTCCCTAATAGGCCCTACTCTTTCCCTGGTTATCCTCTTTCCCTGAATACACTTATAAAACACCTTGCGATTTTCCTTTATCTTGCCCGCCAGTGTTTTTTCATGTCCCCTCTTCACTCTCCTGATTAGTTTTTTAAGTAACCCCCTACACTTTCTATACTCCTCTCGGACCTCCTCTGTTTTCAGCCCTCTGAATCTGCCATAAGCCTCCTTTTTTTCCCTTATCCAATCCTCTAGATTCCTTGACATCCAGGGTTCCCTGGACTTGGTCCTACTCTTCAGCTTTATGGGAACATGTTGGCCTTGAACTCTCACTATTTCCTTTTCGAATGACTCCCACTGGTCTGATGTAGATTTTCCTACAAGTAGCTGCTCCCGGTCCACTTTGGCCAGATCATGTTTTATCATACTGAAATCGGCCTTCCCCCAATTCAGTACCTTTACTTCTGGTCCGTTTTTGTCCTTTTCCATAACTACCTTAAATCTTACAGAGTTATGGTCACTATCCCCAAAATGCTGCCCCACTGACAATTCTACCACTTGTCCGGCTTCATTCCCTAGGATTAGGACCATACCGCCCCCTCTCTCGCAGGACTTTCTACGTGCTGGCACAAGAAGCTCCCTGTATGCATTTTAAGAATTCCGCCCCTTTTAAGCCTTCAGCACTCAGACTATCCCAGTTAATATTGGGAAAGTTGAAATCCTCTACTATTATTACCCTATTATTTTTACACCTGTCTGGGATTTGCCTACATATCTGCTCCTCTATCTCTCCCTGACTATTAGCAGGCCTGTAGTACACTCCCAGCCAAGTGAAAGCCCCCTTTTTGTTTTTAAGTTTTACCCATATGGACTCAGTTGAGGAACCTTCTAAGATATCATACCTCCTTACCGCAGTAATTGACTCCTTGATCAACGGTGCAATACCACCTCTTCTTTTACACCCTCCCCTGTCACGCCTGAAGATTCTATACCCTGGAATACTGAGCTGCCAGTCCTGCCCTTCCTTCTACCATGTCTCTGTGATAGCAATAATATCATATTCCCATGTGTTAACCAATGCCCTCAATTCATCTGCCTTACTTGTCAGACCCCTTGCGTTAAAATAAATGCAATTCAGCCTTGCATTATTCGCTTGTGCCTTGACAGGTCTATATTTGCTCTGCCTTCCAGACTGACTTATTTTCTCATCTATATTTGGCCGTGCATCACCCTCTACTGTACCTCCACTCTGTATCCCATCCTCCTGCCAAATTAGTTTCAACCCCCTCCTGCTCCACCCCACCACCACCCCCCCCACCCAAACAGCACTAGTAAAACTCCCTGCAAGGATGTTGGTCATGTTCCGGTTCAGGTGCAACCCGTCCGACTTGCACAGGTCCCACCTTCGCCAGAAACAGACCCAGTGATCCGGTAAACTAAAGTCCTATCTCCTGCACCATCTCTTCAGCCACGCATTCATCTGCTCTATCCTCCGATTCCTATACTCACCAGCACGTGCCACTTGGAGTAATCCAGAGATTACAACCTTTGAGGTCGTGCTTTTTAATCTGCTACCGAGCTCCCTAAATTCTTGTTGCAGGACCTCATCCCTCTTTCTACCTATGTCGTTGGTACCAATGTGAACCACGACCTCTGACTGTTCACCCTCCCCCTTCAGAATGTCCTGCAGCTGCTCCGCGACATCCTTGACCCTCGCACCAGGGAGGCAACATACCATCCTGGAGGCAGGTTTGCGGCCACAGAAACACCTGTCTCTACCCCTTATGATAGCTCTCCCGCTCTTTTTCCTCCCCTCCTGTGCAGCTGAGACACCCGTGGTGCCACAGACTTGGCTCTTGCTGCATTCCCTGAGAAGCTCTCTCCCCCAACTGTATCCAGGCGGAAAATCTGTTAGAGAGAGAGATGGACCCAGGGGACTCCTGCACTACCTAGTTCTTCTACTCTGCCTGGCGGTCACCCATTCCCTTTCTGCCTGAGCAGTCTTTACCTACAGTGTGACCACCTCCCTGTACGTGCTATCCACAAACATCTCAGCCTCGCGGATGCTCGACAGTGTCCCCAGCCGCTGCTCCAGAACTAAAGTGCCGATTTTGAGCAGCTGCAGCTGCAGAAAATTCCTGCACTCAAGTTCGCCCTGGACAATGGAAGTCTTCCCGACATCCCACATTGCACAGGAAAAGCACTCCACACTGCCGAGCTGCCCTGTCATGACTTACCCTTAATTTACTCATTTAAATTACTCATAAATTAGAGATTATTTACACTTGGGATCTTGATTCCCTAAAAAATCACTACTTACTAGAAAAAACTGTAGACCTTACCTTTCTCTTTACTTACCTTCCTATTTAGTGATACTCCCTAACAGTGGTTACAGTCCCAATATGGCTGCCACGGGCTGTGAATTTTCCTTGTCCCTCTGGTCTACATCTCAGGTCTGGGTCTTAAATCTCCATCACCCATCTTAAATGGCCACGCGTAGGTGGCAGGTCCTATGTGGGTGCAAGAACCAGGGCCACATCACAACTGAAGTGTAATGTAACCTGTATTCACATGGGAGCCATGACTAGAGAAACTGCAGGACTGTATAAAACACAGCAAAGTGAGAAAAACTGTGTCCTTGTGACTGCAACAGCAAAGAAGGAAGAGGTAAAGCCAAGTGCGTTAAAAACATCCAAATCTTTGAAGATCATTGATTCAAAAGAAATCCAAAAGAAGTCAACCAAACAGAATCTGTTTTCAATCAGTGGGCTGTGGAATGTGTTCCAAAATAGACATCAAAATAGATTTATTAACAGTTGTCCTTGAAGGGATCGCTGAGAAAAGTGAAAAATCTCAGCAGAATATATCAAATACAATCCATCATGCAGAGGAGGGGATCATTTCAACTGAAGACCATGAGCGACAGAGAGCCATGCAGACCACCTTAGAGCTTCTGAAAGTTTACTTGCAGAAGCTCAACGTCAGTAACCTTGCGTCTGGAAATATTATGGGGACTCTAATTGGACGATTGATGCTGTGCTGTGCAGACAGTTCGCTACCTGTGTGACAGATGGCCCTGGTCTCTGTGTACACCATCCTGTCCATTCAGTTATAATATGAAGGTACCGATCTGGATCAGCAACAGGAGCAGCTAGAGGATCTGAACACACTCAGAGAATAGTTAGACAACGATGACCTTTCAGTCCTCTTGCAAAAATACCATCAGATCGCAAAGGTAATTTCCAAGAATTTTCCCCATAACCAGCTGTGCAACTGCTCCTCATGGTCTTTAAAGGACTGTCTGACCAATACCCCAGCTGTTCCTTTGCAGCCGCTGTGCTCATAAAAATCATTAAAAGGTAAGGCAGCAATCCGCGGGACTAGGTCTCAGAAATACTAGACATGCTGAGGGTTGGGTTGGAGTCAGTTCCTTATGAAGATGTAAAACGTTCAGTTCTATGTATTTTCACCATTTTGGCCTGGCACAATGTAGCAGCAGTTGTGTCCCATCTCCTCATCTCCCCCATCCCATCGGAGAAATTTGTCAGAGAAGTGTGAAGATCAGTGGCCGAAGACACAAAATGTGCAGTCAGGACTATCAAGGAGCTGGTGTACACACCTGGGAAAAGAACCTGCCCCATCAGTGGGACAGAAAACCCTATTCGACTGCTGTATCACTGGTTGCTGTCTGCGGGCTGTGTGAGAATACAACTAATCCTGAGCTGGCAGAGGCAGTTAATACATTATTCCCACTGATATTCAGTATCCTAATTATTCCCTTAACCAGCTGTGCTAATATTTCTCTGCTCGATCGTTCAGATACTGAATTGCAGCAGAGAGATTTTGCAGCCCTATTTCAAACATCATCAAGTTGGGATTTGTGTAAGAAGTGTGTACAGACACTAAAGGTCCTTCCAGGCCAAGCAACAAATGGGGACGTCGTTGAAAACATGAAGAGAAATGGAGGATGGCGCCAAAGGATGAAGCTGAGCCACTTCGACAAGGGGGTCGTTGTGTTGGCCACAGCAATGGCAGAACATGCTGGCTACAGTCTGCCGCATATTGTGAATCAACTGGCTTCTCACATCATTAGGCTCCAAGACTGTCAGGCAGTGACAGTAATCACCTCTTCGGTGAACTGCTGAAAGCTCCACTGGTTTCAGGGCCTTAGCTCACAGACACTGTGGTAAACAGTTTGATAAGGTATTTGTTGTATGTCTCTCCTGTTACCCAGTTGCTGTGTGTCTGGGCCCTGAGAAATATTAACTTTGGAGCTAAAAGACAGTCTTGGAGCGTGATGGACACAATGATTAGCCTGTTGGGGAATGAGCAGAACTCGGAGTTGCTAACGCATGTGGTGCTGTCCTGCCTGAGTAAGAACATAATCCAGCCAATGGCAAACACCATCCAGCTCTTTGTGGATCCAACCCTTATCAGAATTCAGCCATTCTTCAGGGCAAAGTCTGAGAAAGTGCGCGTGGAAGTATTCAACGTGTTGGGGAACTTGACCAAGTGCGGAATTGGAGGGTCCACCTCTTCTGTCTCTCAGCAGGTCCATTCCAACCTGGTGCACTTGTTGTTGCACTTCGATGGATTGGTTGAGGAGATCACCTGATCATGCAGTTTAATACTGTGGATGACCTGCCCAATCATTGGAACTGCGAAGGGATCCTCTTTAACTGAAAGATATTTGGAGGAGCCCAGCTGGAGTTACATGGACTTTCTCAGACGCATTTCATGCCTGTTGGTTCAAGATTTCCCAACGGGTGAATTCCTACGCCACGGATTGTGAATCATTTTTCAACAATGACCAGAAGCAGCTCTGAGATCACGCAAAGGCCTTTTCAACTTTCCTCCTGAGGCAGCCAGCATGTTACCGACTCAGCCGGTGGGCCACCGCCACCTGGTGGAAGAACTGTGCAATCAACTGCTGCTGTCGAGTCCCAGGATAAAGCCTACAGAGACCCAGGCCCCGATGCTCCTTCAACTCCTCCTCTTAACATCAAACTGATCCTCCCCTTAACATGATTTGTACATTTGTAAATTATTGTAAATAAATAAATATTTTGTTGCAGTAAATATTCTGTTGTGCCATTGTAATTATTGGTGGATCTTCACACAGTGCAGTTTCTCCTGATGAACACGCACACACACACTCACGCACGACTTTGAAACTCACACCATTTTATCGCAAGTGACACCCTCACTCACGATCTTACAAAAGGGCTCTGAAATATTGGGATTTATGACAGGCATTGAAATACCTCCCTTTCCGAGTCTGCTGCATTCTGTCCTGTCCCCGATTGATCATGTGACCAGAAAGGCTTCATGAACCTCCTGTAGATCCACGGGGAATAGGCCACAGATTTGTCACTACTAAATCCAGGACAAAGATTGCAGTTGACGGCCTGAGCTTGGTCGTGTGAGTGACTGGGAGTCAGAGGGAGGCAGCAGGCTGGGATTTGGTGCATTATGGACAGGGATCTACTGGATCCTTAGTGTTTAAACACAACATTGGTGTCAAATCTCTTAAGAGGAATCAGTTTGCAGCTTTCTCTAGAGCATGAGACTCAATGGCCAGATGACAATCTAATTAGGTTTGATACAAAAACTGAAAAGGAAAGGGGACAGTCAATGATAAATGATCGTTACTGGGGCCAATTTCAATAACTTAAAAAGAGAAGCAGCCCAGATCAATTGGAACGAAAAGATGGCATATAAGACAGTGCAGAAATCATGGGAAATGATTAAACTGGGGATGATTGAGGAACAAACTTCACAGAACAACATTTACAACTGATAGAGAGACTGAGCAATAACACAGAGAGAAATATATTGATAAACAACATACAGACAGGTAAAATCAAACACTTGGAAACTAAAAAAACACAAATACAAAATGCATTCACAAATAACACATAGATATAAGTACACCTACAATAATACTCATTTTTTTTGTCTATCCAGACTATTTTGATTGTTCAGTTTAACACAGGCCTCTGTTGGTGGGTGATGCCTGTCGCACACAGAGGCACATGGGGAACGCAGAGGATTGGAGTGCGTGATGTACATAGGCTGTCAACTGTTGGTGGCTGCAGCGATGGCAGGCTGGGGTTTGGGAGAAGATAAACAGTGGAAGGTAAGGGAGCACAACAAAGTTACCCTGGCTGGAGAGATTGCTTTCATAAGGGATGAGATGGGATTGATGGGAGGGATGGAGATGGCATGAGAGGGATAGAAGGAATTGAATGAGGGTGGCATGGGATGGGAATAGCATGGGAATCATGAGAGGGAAGGCATGGGAAAGATAAAATGGCATGGAATTGGTATGGCATGAGATGGAGGGAATGGTAAGGCTGTGTGGCTGAGATGGTGGAATTTTGAGAAGGAGGGGATTTATTATTATTAAAAACTATTCTTGTGCTAAAAATGAAGATTCACCAGATTTGAATGAAAGAGTTTTGGAAAAGCTGCCATGATGGGGAAGCCATGTTGGATCATCCACGCAGCTCTCCTGGCTGAAGATGGTGGTAATTGCTTCAGTTATCTTCAGCCTTGTCTTTTGCACTCTCATGTAGGCTCTGCCATCGTTCAGGATGTGAATGTTCTCTGAGATTCCTCTTGTTGTTTAATTGTCAACCATCATTCACGGCTGAATTCATTGATCGTGCGATCGCTTTGCTGTCTAAAGCATGCTGCTCCCACTGTTCAGTCCTGTGTTGCAGCTTCACAAGTTACAACTCATTTTCAGGTACACCTGGTGTTCCTCCTGGCATATTCTTCTATACTCCTCATTGAACCAGGTTTGGTCTCCTGGCTTGATGGTAAAGGCAAAGTGAGGGATATGCTGGGCTGGAGATTGTGCTGTTGGCCCTGAGCACTTCATGGATGCCCAGTTTTGAGCTGCTAGATGTGTTCTTATTATATCCCATTTCGCACATTGACAGCACTACATAACACAATGGAGGGTGGGACTTTGACTCCACAAGGTCTCCGATCAATGCTGTTATGGACACATGCAACTGCGACAGGTAGACTGATGATGACGAGGTCAAGTAGACTTTTGCCTCACGGTGTTCTCATCACCTGGTGAAGCCCAGACTTGCAACCATATCCTTTAGAACTTGGCCAGTAATGCTGCTACCAAGCTGCTCTTGGTGATGGACATTGATACTTGCCCCTGATTAAGCTGGGAGGATTCAGTCTCCAAAACATGTGGTGCTATGGGATATTTAACACTGACCCCTCTGTTCTATCTCAAAGATGCAAGTTGCTGTTGTCACCAACACCTGCTTCTAAAAATGAGGCCTGTTGCCCAACGCTATTTGCCCTACTTCTCTGCTGCTGTCTCCTCCCTCTCAGGCCCGCCTGAACTTTGGGCCTTGAAGCTTCCAGCTCTACAATCCAAGAAACTGCATTCATGAAAATCAGTTACAGCATCCTTAAAATTATAGTTTTTGTATCTTCATACTTTTCCTTTTGAAGTAGTGTGTGGTAGTATAACGCTTTACAGGCTGATTTATAATCCACTAGGCTGCAACAGGAACACGTTTTATGACCGTAACCATCTTTACACCAGCCTGTAGGGTGGTAAATCCAATATGTCACTTAGCTGACATGAAAAAATCTCTGGATAATCAACCCAGAGCCTGAGCTCTGATCTCTATTCATGTGTACAGTTCATTGTGCTAAGGGCAGTGAGGGTTGAAATTGTGGAGGCACTAACCATAGTTTTTCAGTCTTGCTTAGACTCATTGGCGGTTTCAGAGGACTGGAGAATTACAAATGTTTCACCCTTGTTCAAAAAAGGCTCCAAAGATAAGTCCAGCAACTATAGGTCAGTCAGTTTCACTTCGGCGGTGGGTAAACTTCTAGAAATAATAATTCGGGACAAAATTAATTGTCACATGAACAAATGTGGGTTAATTAAGGAAAGCCAGCATGGGTTTCTTAAGGGAAAATCAGGTTTAACTAACTTTCTTGTGTTATTTGAGGAGGAAACAGAGAGGGTTGATGAGGGCAATGCAGTTGATGTGGTGTACACGGACTTCCATAAGGCGTTTGATTCAGTGCCACAGAACAGACTTGTGAGCAAAGTTATAGCTCTTGGAATAAAAGAGAGGTTGTAACATGGATACGGAATTGGCTGAGTGACAGGAAACAAACAGCAGTGGATAATAGATTTTATTTTGGCGAGAGGAAGGTTATCAGTGTTGGGACCCTTGCTTTTCCTGATATGTAATAATGACCTAGACCTTGGTGTACAGGGCACAAAGTCAAAGTCTGCAGATCAGATGAAACTAGGAAGCTTTGTGAACTGTGAGGAGGATAATGTGTAGAACTTCAAAAGGACAATATAAACTAAAGCGTATAATTCTAAAGGGGCTGCAGGAGCAGAGGGAAAGGTCCTCCTCAAAACCTGCCTCATTCATTAGGTCACAAACACTATTATCTCCTTCCTTAGCTCCATGTTAATTGTTGACTGATTACACTTCTGTGAAGTAGCTTGGGATGTTTTTTTCAACATTAAAAGCACCGTATGAAAGCACTATTGTTGTTTTTGTCATCGTCCTCATTATGATTCCTCCCTCAACAAATACTATCAAAAAATAAGCGATTGGATCATTCACCATACTGTCTGACATTGGTGGGGAAGATTAGCTGCAACTCGTTTATGTAACAGCAGCCACTGCTTCAATGTGATCTCCTCGACTGCCTTCAATTACCTGAGGGAGTCGGGGAATAATGGTTTTCTGCCTCTCCCAGGAAGTTATATAACTGTGGGGTGCTCTCAAAGCATCTAACCACGATGGACCAGGCATCCTGTGTTTGGGGTAGGCTTGATGGACTAGCTGGTCCTTTCCTGTCCATCAATTTTGTATGTTCATGGGCGGCACAGTGGCGCAGTGGTTAGCACCGCAGCCCCACAACTCCAGCGACCCGGGTTCGATTCTGGGTACTGCCTGTGCGGAGTTTGCAAGTTCTCCCCTGTGACCTCGTGGGTTTTCGCCGGGTGCTCTGGTTTCCTCCCACAGCCAAAGACTTGCAGGTTGATAGGTAAATTGGCCATTATAAATTAACCCTAGTACAGGTGGAAGGTGGGGATGTGAGAGGGTAATGGGATTAATATAAATGGGTGGTTGATGGTCGGCACAGACTCGGTGGGCCGAAGGACCTGTTTCAGTGCTGTATCTCTAAATAAATAAATAAATAAATATGTATTCTAGAAGTGATGTGCTTTGAGCTCTTTCACTGACATGATCACACATCATATACATCTTACCTAAAGGTGAAGGAGGTTTATGGTGGACCATCTGGCACTCAATGCCAGTTTTATTGGTGTCTTGGAGATCCTTGTGTAGCATCACCTTCTGTGTGAAGTAGCTTCAGTGATGTCACCCCTTACTTCCTGGAATGGCTCCATGGTAAAGATCAGGATGTTGTGAGTTCACACTGACCTTCGAGCTACTAGGCTCCAGGAATTTATGCTGCAAGCGGGTCAATCTGCAGCCACAGTCAGCAGGGTGGCGACCAGATCAATCTGGAGTTTAGGCAACCCCTCTCCTCCAACTTTGACCATGCAACTGACTCCTCGGACTGGATTTTATTTCTGCAGGCGACGTGCCAGAAGACGGGAGGGACAATCCTGCCTCGGCCCTTTATTGGACCCCCATCCGAATTCAACGGTAGGCAAGTTATTAACTTCCTGCTGTCCCCTTTAAGGGACAAGATCCTGGCCTGTGATTGGGTGGAAGCTCAGCACCACAGCAATGCCAGTGGGAGTGGTGGCCATTGCAGGTACTGCAGGAAGCTTGGGACCAGGATTAGCCATGGAGCCCCAGACTGCAGGTAAGTGGGGCTGGCTCACCTTGGCTAGTCAGGCATGCCCCGGGGAGGGGTGTTGGTGTCAGGGCAACCTTTGTTGCTGGGGACCATCCCTGGGCCACAGATTGGCCCCTGCAGCCTTCAGGGAGGACTGGATGGCCTCCCCATATGGCGGAAGCCCCAATCACCACCCCCCACCAGCCGCTGGTTAAATGCCAACTGTGACAGGAGCAGGCCCTTAATTGTCCACTTCGGATCTCAATGGTCACTGGGTGGAAAGACTGTTCTTGGCCTTCCCCCCAACCACTGAAAAAATTGAATGGCATTGGGAAGGCAACGGGCCCTCCACCCAGCAAACATCCCCTCGCTATTTAATGGGCCCCTCCACCTCCCTGCCCATCCCTTAAGGGCTGATAAAGTTCAGCCCCTTCTGTTTCCCCTTTGGTCACATCACCGGGTCTCCCTCTCAAAGATTTCGATGCCACTAATAAAAAAAATGGTTTTCCCAAAATGACAAACAAATTCACAATGGGTTCTATAAATGGTGATTCCTGTCCAAAGCAAGGGGAAGCTGTCATTTACTGTATTAGACTATGGATCTCCAGGATTCAAAATCAGGATAATTGGCAAGTGTGGGCAGCTGCTTGTTTGGCTTCAGAACTTGGTGTTCCACTGCCCTTTTAATGACAGGCCTGTGAAGGACCACTGTGTAGGCCACAACCAACGCTGTCGACAAGAGAAAATATACTTTCATGAAGACCCCCCACCTGCCAAGAATGGGGCTTATTAATGTTGTCATATTAACATTAATTTTAAAGTGTTGCTGGAGTGAAGAAATGACTTGTTTAAAAAGAGATCACCAGACACTTGGCTGCAGGACATTTGCATACTAAGAGACAGTGCTTGGAGAGACAAAAGAATTGCTCACTGATTCAATTAACAGAGATTGGGCTGGGTGACTGCGATCCACACCTTTTTGGTGTAAGATACAGCACAACACCCCGTCCCCTAACCAAAAGCTTTGGAATCCAGAAACTGCAGGAGCAGTTGATCTCAAATAAGGGATTAATCACATGATGAACCTGCTGGCCAAGTTGGGAGTTTTGAATTGTGCACACAGGACAGTGTCCAGCCCCACTGAAGTCGCTTAAACCTCTTTGCCTTACAATTGATCTGATGAAATGTCACAGACCTGAAATGTTAATTCTGCTTCTCTCTCCACAGTTGCTGCCTGATCTGAGTATTTCCAGCACTTTGTTTTTTAATTTCAGATTTCCAGCATCTGCAGTATTTTGCTTTTATGATTCTTCAAGTGTTCTGCTTTCATGTCCCTAATGATAGATTCTAGCAGTTTCCCATGATCTGACACTTGAACATCTTAATTTGGGGGAAATTCTGCTAGAACAGTTTGTCCAACACTCCCATTTCTACATCTCTTGTCATAAATACTTTGAGTGACTGTGGTGTTGTGGATGATTTATGGATGATTTTAATCTGCATATAGACTGGACAATTCAAACTGGCAAGGGTAGCATGGAAGACGAATTTGTAGAGTGCCTCCGGGATTGCTACTTCGAGCAATATGTTGCAGAACCTACCAGGGAACAGGCTATCTTAGATTTGGTATTGTGTAATGAGGCAGGATTAATAAGAGATCTTGTAGTTAAGGATCCTTTGGGGGAAGCGATCATAACATGGTAGAATTTCAAATTCAGCTTGAAGATGAGCAACTCAGGTCTCAAACCAGTGTCTTCAACTTAAGCAAGGGCAATTACAGAGGTATGAAGAAAGAGTTGTCTAAAGCGGGCTGGGAAGATAAACTACAGGGGAAGTCAGTAGATGAGCAGTGGCAGACTTTTAAGCAGATATTTCATAACACTCAGCAAACATTTATTCTAGTCAGAAGGAAGGACTCGAAGAGAACGATGAACCACACATGGATAACAAAGGATGTTAAGGAGAGTATCAAATCAAAAACAAAGGCGTGCAATGCAGCAAAAACGAGTGGTAGGCCAGAGGATTGGGAATTTTTTAGAAACCAGCAGCGGATGACTTAAAAAATAATAAAGGGGGACAAAATTGATTATGTGACTAAATTGGCAAGAAATATAAAAACAAACAGTAAGAGCTTCTACGGGTATATGAAAAGGAACAGAATAGCTAAAGCAAGTGTGGGACCCTTAGAGGATGAGACTGGGGAATTAATAACAGATAACAGGGAAATGGCAGATCATTTAAACCAATATTTTGCATCGGTCTTCACGGTGGAGGACACTATAAACATCCAACAATAATAGATGAACAAGGTGTAAATGGGAGGGAGGAACTTGTAATAATCTCTATCACGAGGGAAAAGGTGCTGGACAAACTGATGGGACTAAAGGCAGACAAGTCATCAGGACCTGATGGCCTGCATCCAATAGTTTTAAAAGAAGTGGCTGCAGAGATAGTGGAGGCATTGGTCATAATATACCAAAACTCACTGGATTCTGGTAGGGTACCAACGGATTGGAAAACCGCTAATGTGACACCCCGATTCAAGTAAGGAGGGAGACAGAAAGCAGGAAACTACAGACCAGTTAGCTTAACATCTGTCACTGGGAAAAAGCTAGAGTCCATTATTAAGGAAGAAATAGCAGGACATTTAGTAAAACATAATGCAATCAAACAGAGTCAACATGGTTTTATGAAAGGGAAATCATGTTTGACAAATTTGTTCGAGTTCTTTGAGGATATAACAAGCAGAGTGGATAAAGGGGAACCGGTAGATGTAGTGTGTTTGGATTTTCAGACGGCACCTTTTGATAAGGTGCCACATAAAAGGTTATTACACAAAATAAGAGCTCAGGGTATTGAGGGTAATGTGTTGGCATCGAACAAAGAACAGTACAGCACAGGAATAGGCCATTCGGCCCTCCAAGCCTGCGCCGATCATGATGCCTGCCGAAACTAACACCTTCTGCACTTCCGGGGCCCATATCCCTCTATTCCCTTCCTATTCATATATTTGTCAAGATGTCTCTTAAACGTCGCTATCGTATCTGCTTCCACCAACTCCACTGGCAGCAAGTTCCAGGCACTCACCACCCTCTGTTCAAAAAACATGCCTCGCACATCACCTCTAAACTTTGCCCCTCGCACCTTAAACCTATGTCCCCGAGTAACTGACTCTTCCACCCTGGGAAAAAGCTTCTGACTATCCACTCTGTCCATGCCGCTCATAACTCTGTAAACCTCTATCATGTCGCCCCTCCACCTCCGTCGTTCCAGTGAAAACAATCCAAGTTTTTCCAACCTCTCCTCATAGCTAATGCCCTCCAGACCAGGCAACATCCTGGTAAACCTAAAATAAAAGCAAAATACTGCAGATGCTGGAAATCTGAAATAAAAAGAAGAAATGCTGGAACCACTCAGCAGGTCTGGCAGCATCTGTGGAAAGAAAAGCAGAGTTAACATTTCGGGGCAGTGAGTTCCGATGAAGGGTCACTGACCCGAAACGTTACCTCTGCTTTTCTTTCCACAGATGCTGCCAGACCTGCTGAGTGGTTCCAGCATTCCTTGTTTTTAATCCTGGTAAACTTCCTCTGTACCCTCTCCAAAGCCTCTACGTCCTTCTGGTAGTGTGGCGACCAGAATTGCACACAATATTCTAAGTGTGGCCTAACTAAGGTTCTGTACAGCTGCAACATGACTTGCCAATTTTTATACTCAATGCCCCGACCGATGAAGGCAAGCATGCCGTATGCCTTCTTGACTACCTTATCCACCTGCGTTGCCACTTTCAGTGACCTGTGGACCTGTACGCCCAGATCTCTCTGCCTGTCAATACTCCTAAGGGTTCTGCCATTTACTGTATACCTCCCACCTGCATTAGACCTTCCAAAATGTATTACCTCACATTTGTCCGGATTAAACTCCATCTGCCATTTCTCCGCCCAAGTATCCAACCGATCTATATCCTGCGGTGTCCTCTGACAATCCTCATTATTATCCGCAACTCCACCAACCTTTGTGTCGTCCGCAAACTTACTAATCAGACCAGCTACATTTTCCTCCAAATCATTTATATATACTGCAAACAGCAAAAGTCCCAGCACAGATCCCTGCGGAACACCACTAGTCACATCCCTCCATTCAGAAAAACACCCATCCACTGTTACCCTCTGTCTTCCACGACTGAGCCAGTTCTGTATCCATCTTGCCAGCTCACCTCTGATCCCGTGTGACTTCACCTTTTGCACCAGTCTGCCATGCGGGACCTTGTCAAAGGCTTTACTAAAGTCCATATAGACAACATCCACCGCCCTTCCCTCATCAATCATCTTCGTCACTTCCTCAAAAAACTCAATCAAATTAGTAAGACACGACCCCCCCACCCCTTCACAAAACCATGCTGTCTGTCGCTAATAAGTTTGTTTGTTTCCAAATGGGAGTAAATCCTGTCCCGAAGAATTCTCTCTAATAGTTTCCCTACCACTGACGTAAGGCTCACCGGCCGATAATTTCCTGGATTATCCTTACCACCCTTCTTAAACAAAGGAACAACATTGGCTATTCTCCAGTCCTCTGGGACCTCACCTGTAGCCAATGAGGATGCAAAGATTTCTGTCAAGGCCCCAGCAATTTCTTCCCTTGCCTCCCTCAGTATTCTAGGGTAGATCCCATCAGGCCCTGGGGACTTATCTACCTTAATGCTTTGCAAGACACCCAACACCACCTCCTTTTTGATAATGAGGTGACTGAGACTATCTGCACTCCCTTCCCTAGGCTCATCATCCACCAAGTCCTTCTCCTTGGTGAATACTGATGCAAAGTACTCATTTAGCACCTCACCCATTTCCTCTGGCTCCACGCATAGATTCCCATCTCTGTCCTTGAGTGGGCCAACCCTTTCCCTGGTTACCCTCTTGCTCTTTATCTATGTATAAAAAGCTTTGGGATTTTCCTTAATCCTGTTTGCCAATGACTTTTCATGACCCCTTTTAGCCCTCCTAACTCCTTGCTTAAGTTCCTTCCTACTGTCTTTATATTTCTCAAGTGCTTCATCTGTTCCTAGCCTTCCAGCCCTTACAAATGCTTCCTTTTTCTTTTTGACTGGGCTCACAATATCCCATGTTATCCAAGCTTCCCGAAACTTGCCAAAGTTGTCTTTCTTCCTCACAGGAACATGCTGGTCCTGGATTCTAATCGATTGAAGATTGGCTAACACCCAGAAGGCAGTGAGTCGGGATCAATGGGTCTTTTTCAGGTTGGAAAGCAGTAACTAGTGGGGTGCCACAAGGATTGGTCCTAGGGCCTCAACTATTTACTATCTATATTAATGACTTAGAGGAAGGGACAGAGTGTAGTGTATCCAAATTTGCTGAAGAAACAAAAATAGCTGGGAAGACATGTTGTGATGAGGACATAAAGAATCTGCAAAGGAATATAGATAGGTTAAGTGAGTGGGCAAAAACTTGGCAGATGATGTTCAATGTGGGAAATTGTGAGGTAATTTACTTTGGTAGGAAGAATAAAAAGGCAGATTATTATTTTGATGGAGAAAGACTACAAAATACTGCAGTGCAGAGGGATTTGGGTGTTCCTGTGCATGAAACACAAAAGGTTAGCATGCAGGTGCAGCAAGTAATTAGGAAGGCAAATAGAATTTTGGCCTCTATTGCAAGGGGTTAGAGTTTAAAAATCGGGAAGTCTTGTTACAACTGTACAAGGTGTTGGTGAGACCACACCTGGAGTACTGTGTACCGTTTTAGTCCCCGTATTTAAGGAAGGATATACTAGCATTGGAGGCATTTCAGAAAAGGTTCACTAGGTTGATTCCTGGGATGAAGGGGTTGTCTTATCAAGAACGGCAAAACAGATTAGGCCTTTATTCATTGGAGTTTAGAAGAATGAGAGGTGATCTTATAGAAGCATATAAGATTTTAAGGGGGCTTGACAGGGTAAATGTTGAGAAGATGTTTCCAATAGTGCGGGAATCTCGAACGAGGGGACATATTTACAGAATAACGGGGCACACATTTAAAACTGAGATGCAAAGGAATTTCTTCTCTCAGAGGGTGGTGAATCTCTGGAATTCTCTGCCTCAGAGTTGTGGAGGCTAGATCACAAAATGTATTTAAGGAGGGGGTAGATAGATTTTTGAAATCTTGGGGAGTTAAGAGTTAGGCGGAGCAGGCCCGGAAGAGGATTGAGGCCTGGAACAGATCAGCCATGATCTTATTGAATGGCGGGGCAGGCTTGAGGGACTGAATGGCCTACTCCTGCTCCTATTTCTTATGCTCTTATTCAGAACAAACAGCTGCTCAGTCCAAATATGGCTGCCAAGGGCTGTGAATTTGCAATGTCCCTATGGTCTGCAGAGGCAAAGCCAAGTGCGTAAAAACATCCAAATCTTTGAAAATCACCTATTCGAAAGAAATCCAAAAGAGGTCAATCAAACAAAAGCTGATTTCAATCAGTGGGCTGTGGAATGAGTATAAAATGGACATCAAAGTAGATTTATTCACAACTGTCCTTGAAGAGATCGCTGAGAAAAATGAAAATTCTCAGCAGAATATATCAAATACAATCCATCATGCAGAGGAGGGGATCATTTCAACTGAAGACCATGAGCGACAGAGAGCCATGCAGACCACCTTAGAGCTTCTGAAAGTTTACTTGCAGAAGCTCAACGTCAGTAACCTTGCGTCTGGAAATATTATGGGGACTCTAATTGGACGATTGATGCTGCGCTGTGCAGACAGTTCGCTACCTGTGTGACAGATGGCCCTGGTCTCTGTGGACACCATCCTGTCCATTCAGTTATAATATGAAGGTGCTGATCTGGATCAGTAACAGGAGCAGCTAGAGGATCTGAACACACTCAGAGAACAGTTAGACAACAATGACCTTTCAGTCCTCTTGCAAAAATGCCATCAGATCGCAAAGGTAATTTCCAAGAATTTTCCCCATAACCAGCTGTGCAACTTGCTCCTCATGGTCTTTAAAGGACTGTCTGACCAACACCCCAGCTGTTCCTTTGCAGCCGCTGTGCTCGTAAAAATCATCATTAAAGGTGAGGCAGTGATCCACGGGACCAAGTCTCAGAAATACACGCTGAGGGTTAAGTTGGAGTCAGTTCCGTATAAAGATGTAAAACGTTCAGTTCTATGTATTTTCACCATTTTGGCCTGGCACAATATAGCAGCAGTGTGTCCCATCTCCTCATCTCCTCCATCCCTTCGGAGAAATTTGTCAGAGACATGTGGAGATCAGTGGCCGAACACACAAAATGTGCAGTCAGGACTATCAAGGAGCTGGTGTACACACTTGGGAAAAGCACCTGCCCCATCAGTGGGACAGAAAAACGTATTCAACCGCTGTATCACTGGTTGCTGTCTGCGGGCTGTGTGAGATTATCACTAAGCCTGTGTTGGCAGAGGTGGTGAATACATTATTTCCACTGATATTCAGTATCCTAATTATGTCCTTAACCAGCTGCGTTAATATTTCTCTGCTCGATCATTCAGATACTGAATCGCAGCAGAGAGATTTCGCAGCCCTATTTCAAACATCATCAAGTTGGGATTTGTGTAAGAAGTGTGTACAGACACTAAAGGTCCTTCGAAGCAAAGCAACAAATGGGGACATCGTTGAAAACATGAATACAAATGGAGGATCGTGCAAAATGATGAAGCTGAGCCACTTCGACAAGGGGGTCGTTCTGTTGGCCACAGCAATGGCAGAACATGCTGGCTACAGTCTGCCTCATATCGTGAACCAATTGGCTTCTCACATCATGAGGCTCCAAGACTGTCAGACAGTTACAGTAATCACATTCTTTAGAGAACTGCTAATAGCTTCAGGGCAGCAGCTCACGGACACTGTGGTAAACGGTTTGATAAGGTATGTCTCTCCTGTTACCCAGTTGCTGTGTGTCTGAGCCCTGAGAAATATTAACTTTGGAGCTAAAAGACGGTCTTGGAGCGTGATGGACACAATGATTAGACTGTTGGGGAATGAGCAGAACTCGGAGTTGCTAACGCATGTGGTGCTGTCCTGCCTGAGTAAGAACATAATCCAGTCAATGGCAAACACCATCCAGCTCTTTGTGGATCCAAATCTTACCAGAATTCAGCCACTCTTCAGGGCAGAGTCTGAGAAAGTGCGGGTGGAAGTATTCAACGTGTTGGGGAGCTTGACCAAGTGCGGAATTGGAGGGTCCACATCTTTCTTCTCCCAGCAGGTCCATTCCAACCTGGTGCACTTGTTGTTGCACTTGGATGGATTGAGGAGATCACCTGATCATGCAGTTTAACACTGTGGATGATCTTCCGACTTATTGGATCTGCGAAGGGTTCTTGTTTAATTGAAAGATATCTAGATGACCCCAACTGGAGTTACATGGACTCCCTCATGACGCATGTCATGCCAGTTGGCTCAAGAATTCCCAACGGGTGAATGTCTTCGCCATGGATTGTGAATCATTTTTCAACAATGACCAGGAGCAGCTCTGAGATCAGGCAAAGGCCTTTTCAACTTTCCTCCTGAGGCAGCCAGCATGTTACCGACTCAGCCGGTGGGCCACCTGGTGGAAGAACTTTTTTTTATTTCCAAAATATACTTTATTCATAAAAATCTGTAAAAATTACATTCCCAAACAGTTTAAAACAGCATCAAGTCAAAAAATACAGAGTGCAAAGGTGATCAGTTTCCTTCTATACAATTATGAGTTGCCTCACAACCCTTCCATTTCATTGTCATGCCATATACATTTTTACATTTACAGCACACAAAATGTTCCCAATACAGTTCGAGGGGTTTCCCATGGATCCAGCCCCTCAGTTCAGCTTGGTGGGGGGGACCTTACACTGTGGTCTTTCCCCATTGAGCCTTTGCTGTGGCTGCCCCAAGCTTTAGTGCGACCCTCAGCACGTAGTCCTGGACCTTGGAATGTGCCAGTCTGCAACATTCGGTCGTGGACAACCCTTTGCACTGGAAGACCAGCAAGTTTCGGGCAGACCAAAGGGCGTCTTTCACCAAATTGATAGTCCTCCAGCAGCAGTTGATGTTTGTCTCGGCATGCGTCCCTGGGAACAGCCCGTCGAGCACAGACTCCTGTGTTACAGAGCTGCTTGGGATGAACCTCGACAAAAACCACTGCATCTCTTTACACACCTGCTTTGCAAAGACACATTCCAGGAGGAGGTGGGCAACCGTCTCTTCCCCACCACAGCCACCGCGGGGACATTGTGCAGAGGGGGCGAGACTTCGGGCGTGTATGAAGGATCTGACGGGAGGGATCTTCTCACCACCAGCCAAGCTATATCTTGGTGCTTGTTTGAAAGTTCTGGTGATGAAAGAACTGCGCAATCAACTGCTGTTGTCGAGTCCCAGAATAAAGCCTAGAGAGAGACCCAGGCCCCGACCCTCCTCCAGCTCCTCCTCTTAACATCAAACTGATCCTCCACTCAACATGATTTCTACATTTGTAAATTATTGTAAATAAATAAATATTTTGTTGCAATAAGTATTCTGTTGTGCCATTGTAATTATTGGTGGATCTCCAAACAGTGCTGTTTCTCCTGATGAACTCACACAAACTCACGCACAGACACCACACATTGTAACACACGCCATTTTATTGCAAGTGACACCCTCACTCACGATCTTCCAAAAGGGCTCTGAAATATTGGGTTTTTTGACAGACATTGAAATACCTACCTTTCCTAGTCTGCTGCATTCTGTCCAGCCCCCGATGGATCATATGACCAGAAAGGCTTCAGCATGTACGTGAAGCCTCCTGCAGATACTGGAGGAACGGGCCACCGACTTGTCAGTATAAAATCCAGGACAAAGATTGCAGATATTGTAGTAACAGAAATATTAGATACGAAAAGCACAGTGAGAGAGGAAGTACCAGAGGGTCTGACATCCTTGAGGGTGGATAAATCACCAGGGCCAGATGGATTGCATTCCAAGTTGTTAAAGGAAGACAGGGAGGAAATAACGGATGCGCTGAGGATCATCTTCAAATCCTCACCGGATACGGGTGAGGTGCCACAGGATTGGAGGTCTGTGAATGTTATTACCACTATATAAAAAGGATGCGAGGGATAGGCCAAATAATTATAGGCTGGTCAGTGTGACCTCAGTGGTGGGTAAATTATTAGAATCAATTTTGAGGGATAGGATAAACTGCCACTGAGAAAGGCATGGATCAATCAGATATAGTCAGCATGGATTTGCTGAGGGAAGGTCATGTCTTGCTAACTTGATTCAGGTTTTGGAAGTAAAAAGGATAGATGTGGGTAATGCAGTGGATGTGGTCTACATGGGTTTTATTAAGGCATTTGACAAGGTCCCGCATGGCAGTCTTGTCAGAAAATGAAAGCTCATGGGATACAGGGGAATGTGGCAGGTTGGATCCAAAATTGGCTCAGTGAGAGGAAACAAAGGATAGTAGTCAACGGGTGTTTTTGCGAATGGAAAGTGGTTTCCAGTGGTGTTCCACAGGGCTCAGTGTTGGGACCATTGCTGTTTGCGGTATATATTAATGATTTGGACTTAAATGTGGGAGGCATGATTGGGAAATTTGCTGATGCACAAAAATTGGCCTTGTAGTTGATAGTGAAGAGGATAACTATTTTTTAATGAGTGATAGCCAAATCTGGATGCAAGTGCTTCTTGAAAATGACTTCATTTGTGCTTTATGACCAATTGCAGGCGTGGAAACCTGGACAGTCCAAACTGTGAAGAACATGGAAAACTAAGATCTCAAGAAATGAGCGGCGTATTCAGAAAGTAAGTTCGATCTAATGTGTGCCTAAATTATGCTTCATGCAGATTCCAACAATGTGAAAAGAAATTGTTGGACAGCGGGCAGTTCCTGTAAAGTTATGTAGGAACTTCTTTTCCACAAAAGCATCCCATAGTAGTGTGGCGAACACCATTCCAGACCATAACAATCACATTAAAGAAGCCGCTTGACTACCTCTCTAATATTTGCATTATTCCTCGAGATCAGAGAGGTCAAAGAAGAATTGTGTCAACGCAAAAGTCAAAAGTGATAAGTCACCAGGACAAGATCAGATTCATCCGAGGATACTAAAGGAAGTAAGGGTCGAAATTGCAGAGGCACT
Organism: Heterodontus francisci; assembly: GCF_036365525.1. NCBI lineage: Eukaryota > Metazoa > Chordata > Chondrichthyes > Heterodontiformes > Heterodontidae > Heterodontus > Heterodontus francisci. Next base: position 118,776,894 of record NC_090378.1, on the reverse strand, counting down.
GGCCATAATCTTTCAGTCCTCCTTAGATACAGGGTGGTTATGGAGGACTAGAGAATTGCAAATGTTATACCTTATGTTCAGAGAAGGGTGTAAGGATATGCGCATCAACTACAGACCAGTTAGTTTAACCTCAGTGGTGGGAAAGCTTTTAGAAAAGAAGGTCTGTGGCAAAATTAACAGTCACTTGGACAAATGTTGATTCATTTAGGAAAGCCAGCACATGTTTAATCATGTTTGTCTTGAATTTTTTTGATGAGGTCAGGGGTTGATGAGTGTAACGTGGTCCATATGGTGTACATGGGTTTCAAAAAGATATTTGATAATGTTCCACATAACAAATTTGTTAGCAAAGTTGAAGGCCATGGAAGAAAAGGGACAGTGAGAGCACGGATTTGAAGTTGGTTGAGTGACAGGAAACAGACAGTAGTGATGAATAGTTTTTTTCTGGACTAGAGGAAAATATATAGTGAGGTTCCCCAGGGATCCATATTGGGACATTGCTTTTCTTGATCTATATTAATGACTTTGACTTGGGTGTGCAGAGCACATTTTCAAAATTTGCACTTGGGACAAAACTTGGAAGTATTATGAACTCGAGGAGGATAATGATAGACTTCAAGAGGACACAGTCAAGCTGGTGGAATCAGTGGACTTGTGGCAGATGAAATTTAATGCAGCAAATCAGTTTTGGTAGCAAGTGTTTTCTTTTGCACAACCATCCTGCAGCCTCATGAATTCAATGATTTGCATTCTGCACGGTTCTATAACACCTCTAGATAACACCCTGTAGCTAGCTGGTAAATTGTATCTTTGCAGCAAGGCAAGCCAGTTATAGTCAGCCGCTTTAACTCCATCTCCCTTCAACCACCCCTCCCCCAATAAAGGAGACGCTCAGCATGGTAAACCACTTCATCTGGTGGTTTGGGAAAGAAATGAAAAAAGCATACACATTGAACTCCTCCTTTTCCACCTCTTTTCATTCTTTCCATTCTTTGCTTTTCTGTGCTCTGGATGTTGGTGGAATTGTTTGCCAGTTTATGTGCTTCAAGAATGGTTAATTGGGGTCGCTGTTCAAAACTCAGTTAGGGCACACAAGAATTTTCACCACTGCTCAGCTGATAACTTTTTGGCCATAGCAATTACATTAAAGGAGATGATTGATTGCCTCTCGAATATTTGCCCTACATTCCTGGAGATTAGAGAGGTTTTTATCATACAAATTGTATCAACACAAACATCCAAAACTCTTCAGTGGAAAATTGCTCCTCCTTCAATATCAAGCTCTTGATTTTTTTTTACCTTAGATTGACATTGTTGGACTCTGCAGTCAGGGTAAAATATTGAAGAATTGGGCTCCTCTCCTCCTTCCCCCTCTCTTTATGCCCCACTCCACCACTCAATCTCACTATGAGGTCTAGCAAACTTCCTTTCAAAGTTTGAAGAAAAATGTAAATCATCATCTAGGTGCAGTCATACATCTGGAGCGTGACCTGTTCTTGGTAGACATTCAACTCTGTGTTGCTATTGAATGTTTTGCATTGTGTCACAATCTAACTTGCCCAGCTGACTCCTGAATTCATGGCTTCAAGTACATCCCCCAAGTGGTTATTATTCATGTCAAATCCTGATAGATAAATGCTTTCAAGAGCAGGCAGTTTCACATCCATGCAATTCTGCGGAAGCCATCAAAGATAAACAGGAACCCTAGTTAAGTTTATCCCCCCACCCAGATGCTGAGGTCATTTTACTGCTCTGGATCAAACATGTTAACTCAGGAGAGATATGGGATGAAACCCAGGATTATTCTGCTTTGTGCTGCTCTTTAACTAAACTCGGAGCTCGAAGTGGGGAAGAAAAGATAAAGCATCAAAACAGCTTTTCAACAAAACTTCCCATAATTGCTAATGTGAAATTAAGCTCGGTGAAATTGGGGGCTGTGCATTATAAGAAATGCTTGCTAAACTGGTGCACTACATCAAACAATACATTGAGTTGTGTCCGCAATAAGGATTGTGTCGTAGTGGTCATAAAGAGCTTGAGTATTTTTTAAAGAGATAAGGGAGTTGACCCCTCACCCACTTTAGATGAGCAAAGCTAGTCCGTTAGACTACATTAGTCCTAATTAACATTACAAGGTACCTGTCTCTTGTACTGGGAGGTATGTAGTGATGAAGTACATACAGGGGCCAAAATACCACCATTTCCTAATTGAGGAAAGTCTAATTCATGTTAAAATACTGTGCTAGTTGGACATGTTGTTTGGCAAATTAACATCCACTTTAATCCAAGTTTCATGGGTGGAGGGAGGTTTGAAGCTGCTGTTTTTGTTTTAAACAGCAGAGTGGTTTTCAACATGTGAATATTGTGTTTATTCAAACAAATCTCAACAGCAACAACAACTGGTATTTATGTAGTTTCTTTAATGTAGTAAAACGTTCTAAGAAGCTTCAGAGGAGCATTATTTAACAAAGTTTGGCACCGAGCAACAGTAGGTTGCATTAGAGTAGATGCCCAAAAGCACAGTCAAAGAGGTAGGTTTTAAGGAGAGTCTTAAAGGAGGAGAGCAAGGCAGAGATTTAGAGGGGAATTTTATCGTGGCGGCGGAGGTCACGATGTCCAGAAAAATGGATGATGTGATCCCCACGTTGTCTCTGCTTCAGAAGGCTCACTGAATGTAGTGTCAATCAGGCACATACATGGACAGTGGCGGGATTTCTACAGGAGCAAGGACCTTGTCATTGAAAATCTCACATTGGAGAGCTGCCAGCCAATCAGATGCCAGAAACTGCAGCACCACTGTGGAGACCAAGGAGGGTCGCTGGACCCAGGCCACAGGTAGGTCAGAGTGGGAGGCGGGGCGGGGGGGGGGGGGGGGGGGGTGGGTGGAGAGTCGGGTTGGTAGCAAGGGCTTGGGAGAGGGGGATGGTTGGCTCTCAGCACACCCCACTCCCCCGCCCTTTCCCGATGTAGTGTCCCTTGTATAGGCACTAAGTGCCTTTACACTCCAGATCACGGTTTGCTATGTCGTGCTTCTCATGCAGCAACAGGGTCGCCTGTCGCATGGCCAATTGCGGCTGCAACGGGAAGAGACCCTTAACTGGGGGTTAACTGCCCAGTTAAGGGCCTCAATTGGTGGCGGTGGCAGGGGGGGGCGGTGGTGAGGGAGGCTGTTCATAGGCCTTCTTGCCCTGGACTAAATTTTGACAGAGGCGGGATGGTAGCGGCAACCCCTGCCCCGCCACCATCACAGCATATTTTATGTTCTCCCCACCTCCAAACCTGCCGCAGGGTAGATCATAAAATTCCCCCCTTCGGGTGGAGTTTCCAGAGCTCAGGGTCTTGGCATCTGAAGGCCCGGCCGCCATTGGTGAAACAATTAAAATCAGAGATGCTCAAGAGGCCACAATCGGAGGAAAGTAAGCAAAGTGCATCCATGCATAATTAACCTGAACTCCAGAATACTACAATTACACTATCCAAGATTGCACTTTCTCCAGTTCGATCACCTCCTTACACTTTCTCCAGTGCCACCACCATCCAAGAGTACTTTCAGTGTCTACTTAAGAAGTGATGGTTTCAGAGACTGAAAGAATGATAATGAATCATGAAAGTAAATAATATAGTACAGTGCAGCTGATTAGAGATTTCAGATGACTCCGTAGGGATATAATTTTGTTGATGTGTAATGTGGGAAAATGTGGATTTGTCCACATTGGCAGGTCGAATAGAAATGCAGTATTATTATTATTTAAATGGAGAGACTGCAGAACTCTGTGGTACAGTAGGATCTGTCTATCCTGGTAGATGATTCACAAAAAGTATGCACGTTGAGCAAGTGATCAGGAAGGAAAATGGAATGTTGTCATTTATTGCAAGGGGAATGGAATATAAATGTCAGGAAGTTTTGCTACAGTTGTACAGGGCATTGGTGAGATCACACCGAGGGTACTGCGTAACATTTTGGTCCCCTTACTTAAGAAAGGATAAAACTGCATTCGAAGCAGTTCAGAGAAGGTTCACGCGACTGATTTCTGGGATGAAGTGGTTCTCTTATGAGGAAAAGTTGGACAGTTTGGCACTGTATCCATTGAAGTTTCAAAGTTTGAGTATTTTATTGAAACATATAAGATCTTGAGGGGACTTGACAGGAGGGATGCTGAAAGGATGTTTCCCCTTATGAGAGTGACCAGAACTAGGGGAAACAGTTTAAAAATTAGGTGTCTCCCATTTAAGACGGAGATGAGAAATCTTCCCCAGAGAGCAGTGGAGGCAGGGTCATTGAATATTTGTAAGGCAGAGTTAGATAGATTCTTGATTAACTCGGAGAGTTAAGACCAAAATCAGATCAGTCATGATCTTATCAAATGTGGAGCAAGCTCAAGGGGCCAAATCGCCTACTCCTGCTCCTAATTCGGATGTTTGTATGTATACATTGGAGATAGAGACTTCAGTTCTGTGGGACTACAGAAGAGTGCTTTGGGCCAAGTTTTCTAGACAGTACAGATTAAATTCTATGCATTGTGAGTCAGCGGAGTAGAGCCTCTTTAACTCAGTAATTTATTTCCACCTGAGATTTTGTTAATGGGGTATCCTCTCGTAGTGGCGATCTTTTGAACTGATTTTTCTTTTTAAACTTTTTCTGCAATGTCACTGGTTGAGTGTTTATTCAAGTCTATGTAACGTGTCCTCCTAAGCAGTATGAAAATGGTTAAGGAAGAGAGGCTTCCTTGACATAACAAATGAACTTTGGCTTCTTCTTCAGGTCATGTTTCCACTGTGTTTCAACCTAGAGATGCTGTTTTCTTTAACAAACATAACTACCACCCCCACCCCCAAACAAAATTAAAAATTTCCTTGGCCTTGCCCTTCTATTTCTGCAGCCTCCTCAAGCCCAATACTGGAATTTCTGTGTTCCTCCAATTCTACCCTTTTGTGCATCGACTGATGTTTGCAAAAATTATAGTACTTCATTTCCTAAGCTGTATGTTTTTACAGCCAATATGATTCAGCACCCTTAAAAATATGGCCCATCAAGGTTTTGGAACTGATGTAAAATAGCTTTTATCCCTGGATTTAACTATGCCAACTGACTTGAATGTTGTTGCACTGAAGTCAGATGATGTAAAGACAGTCCCTCCAGTACAAAATATTTCTACGAATATAAGGCTTTTACTGCATGACACTGCAGTCTACTGCAACCTGACCACCCACACCCCACCACACCCCCTGCCAGCTAGTTTAGTCGGAATGGAATCGGTTGTCTCCACAGAGCCCATGTTGGTCAACAGAATATGGAATTGCTGTGCAATAAGATTAGATTTGTTATATGTGCAGCTTTTAAAATGCATGTTCATCTATACCCAGTATTGGCAAGGGTCTGTAGAAGTGAAACCATGTGTTGCTGGAACAGCACTGTCAGTCTCACTAAGTCTCAATTGTTGTGTGAAAAAAATTTTGCTTTTGGAGCTTATTCTTGGCAAAATATAAAGTTCCTGTAACATACCCCCTCCATAAACTTCATCTCATCTAGAACTCTGTCCATATCCTAATTTGCATCAAGTCCCATCACTCCTGTGTTCACCGACCTACATTGTCTCCTGGTCTCCACCAACTCTGGCCTGTTGTGCATCTCCCACTTCCTTTGCCCCACCATTAGTATGGTCTTCAGCTGTCTAGGCCATAAGCTTAAAAATCCACCCCACAAACATCTCCACCTCTCTCCTTTAAGAAGCTCATGAAAAATCAATCTCTGGCCAAGCTTTTGGTCACCTATTATAATATCTTCATCTTTGTCTTGGTATCAGGTTTCGTGTGATTAACCTCCTGTGACGTGCCATGGGATGTTTTATTGTGTTAAAGGTTTGGGTTTCAATATTGTAATAGCTTCACTGTACAACTGATCGCTTGTTCTGCTTATTTTTTATGACAAGACCAATTAAACTGCCTAGTAAGTAATGCTATATGGTCACCAGTACTAAACAGGGAGCTGAAAGTGAGTGAGTGGCAAGCTGACTATATTGGAGCATCTCATTAGATATCCTTAACTATACCTGACTGTCCTCTATTATAGGAGTGTCCTTGAAGGTCGAGGCCAACGGAGCCATCATCCATCCCCCTCCAGCTTCGCAATTGGAGAAAGTTGAGGCTTCCTGATCTATGCGGGGCAGCCGGAGTTTGTCACACCTGTGGCAAATCTGGTCACATGGCAACCAAAGCACAGTCGTCTGCAAGAACTGCAAGAAGGAAGGCCATCAGACCAAGGACTGTAAACAGAATAAGTGCAGCAACCTGTGCTCTGGGGCAGGTCAGCTCTACAAAACCTGCCCCAAACATTGCCTCAGTTATGCTCAGGCGGCAAGGTCCAAGGAAAGGCCGGGAGAAGGAACAGTGAATACGTCTGGTGCTGGGAAGGAGACAAGCAATCCTCTCCACAGTGAGGAAAGTCTACCTGAGAAGGAGAAGAAAGGGGAGGCAGCTGCAAGCAGCGACCCAACACCTACCCCGTGCCCGGAAGCCGGGCAGACAGAATCAATAGAGGAGGAGGCAGCAGATGGACAAACTGGTCAGTGGCAAATGGTACAAAGGAAAACCACAAAGAAGAAACCTCCAAAAAAGGAAAAGGCCAGCACCCAAACCAGTGACAAGAGGAGGTTACCGTCTGAGACAGACTATGGCAGCTCCCCCGCATTGGACGAGGAAGGGCTGGAACGATGGCACCTGCAAAAGAAACGGCAGAACTCAAAGCAGCTGGAAGATAAAGCCCCCCAGCTCCAGGGTACTGGAAGCTGTGATGGGCCCAGTGTGCCCCAAACCCAGCGAGATGCCCAGCGCATCCAAGCTCCGGGACACCGAGAGCAATGAAGCATCTGGCGCACTGCAGCTCCAGGAAGCCAGGAGCAGCAATGTCTTCGAGGAGGAACGGAGGGGAAAAACACCAACAGCAGAGGACAGCCCAAGCCTTGCTGCCTAGAAGACCCCCCGTTGACACCCCAGCGGAACAAGACCCCCCCCCCCCCCACAATGTGTAACCAGGAGGGGTTTCTGAGCCCGACAAATGTGAAACAGCTTGTGTACACTATTGGTATGCAGGAACATACCCAAGGACAAGGACTAACAAGGACACCTGGTGTGGGAAGCAACACACAACTTTAAAATGGATATAAAGATTGCTTTGATTAACCTCGCCAAGGTCAAAGCTGACCTGCTGTTTCTGCGGGAGTATGGAATACCGCACCTCGGCACCTAGAGGCAATGGTCGCGATAGTGGTCACAAGGGTCATCAATCTGGTCGGGGGAAATGATTCCCATTCCTCTGGCCTTAGTATTCTGCTGTGGGGAAGCAACTTCATCATCTCCGAAGTTAAGGAGGTGGTGGGCAGTCGACTCCTCGTAGCAGATGTAATGTACAATACTGCTCTGCTCTGGGTGGTCAACGTTTACACCCTGGCTCAATGCAGCGAGCGGCTGACCATTTTCCACCAGCTCCCACTGCTGCTGACAACATCCAGACTGGTCATTCTAGGTGGTGGCTTCAACTGCATTATTAACGCAGCTGGAAGATCCAGCAAGGACCACAGCAAATTGGACGCTACGTCTAGATTCCTAATGGAAACAGTAAAAGAAGCCAAGCTGCACCACATCTTTAGCAACTCTGCAGATGGAGTGCAGCGTAGATACACCTGGTCAAGACTGGACGGGTCTGCCTGTTCCAGAATTGACTTCCTGTTTGTGTCCCGTGCTTTCATGGTCAGATCCACCAACGTCAAGCCTGTGTTCTTCTCTGACCACTGCCTCTTACTGGCCGACTGTCACTTACAAGACGACCAGCAGGCTAGCAGGGGAACATGGAAGCTCAATGTTATACTGCTCACCTCAGAAAATGTTGAGGAACTCAAAAGGAATTACAAACGTTGGACAACCATGAAACCCCTCTTTGAGTCTCCAGTGCATTGGCGGGAGGCGATCAAGGAGAATATCAAGAAGTTCTTTACCTTCAAAGGTGTTCAGAAAACGAGAGACACACAGAGGGAAATGTCCTGACTCCAAAAAAGAATGCAAAATCTGCTGTGGCTGCAGTCGATGGGGGTTGAGGTCAAGGAGGATCTCCAAGAGGTGAAGAGCCGGCAGGCCTCGCTCTTTGCCACGGAGGCTCCAAGATCATCTTCCGGTCCAGAGTCCGTTCCGTTCAGCAGGATGAGACGTGCTTGCGTTTTTTTCTTCCAAAAGGTACAGAGAGCTCTGTGATCAGCAGCCTGAAAGAAGAGAATGGCTCGGTAACATCTTCGCAGTCTGACATACAAAGAATTAGCAAATCCTTTTATGCTGGGCTGTATGACGTGAAGCCCGGGGACAGCACGGCCTCCCAGTCATCTATCATGGAGGTCTTAGATGTCAGTATGCGGGAGAGCCTGGACAAACTGGCAAAGGCCATCAGGTCCTTCGAGACGAGTAAAACTCCCAGAAGCGACGGCTTACCGGTTGAGTTGTATTCGGCTCTGTGGGACTGGATCGGCCCAGACCTGCTGGAAGTATACAAGAGTATGCTTCTGACCAGCAGCATGTCAGAATCCATGAGGAAAGGCATTATCACCCTCATTAACAAGTGGAAGGGGTAGAGGCGGAGATCAGAAATTGGCGGCTCATCTCACTGCTGAATGGTGACTGCAAGATCCTGTCCAAAGTCATCATCAGTCGGGTCAAGTCTGCTCTGGAGTTGGTGATCCATCCTGACCAGACCTGTACTGTACCTGGCAGGAAGATCTCTGATAGTCTCCTGCTACTCAGGGATACGATTGCCTATGTACAGGACAGGAGGGTGGACACCTGCCTTATCAGCTTGGACCAGGAGAAGGCGTTTAACAGGATATTGCACACATACATGATGGACGTGCTCTCCAAAATGGGGCTTGGGGAGGGAATCCGCAATTAGATCAAACTGCTCTACACAAACATCAGTAGTGCAGTCTCAATCAATGGGTGGGAATCAGAAAGTTTTCCCGATCCAATCTGGAGTCAGGCAGGGCTGTCCTCTCTCCTCTGTCTTCTTTGTTTGCTGTATAGAACCCTTTTCTGAGTCCATTAGGAAGGATGTGGGCATTAGAGGAATGACAATCCCAGGCAGCGGAGGCACTCGGGTCAAAACCTCCCTGTAAATGGACGACGTTGCTGTCTTCTGCTCGGATCCACTGTCCGTTCGCAGATTAATGAGCATCTGTGTCCAGTTCGAACTGGTCTCGGGAGTCAAAGTAAACAGCGGCAAGTGCGAGGCCATGTTCTTTGGGAACTGAGCCGACCGATCCTTTGTCCCGTTCACCGTCAGGTCAGACTACCTGAAGGTGCTGGGGATATGGTTCGGAAGGGCTGGGGTGTGCGCCAAAACTTGGAAGGAGCGAGTAGCCAGGGTACACCATAAACTCAGCTTCTGGGAGCAGCGATCTCTCTCCGCCGTGGGTAAGAACCTGGTCATCGGATCCGAGGTGCTCACGCTGCTGCTGTATGTGGCGCAGGTCTGGCCCATACCTCACTCCTGCACCGTGGCGGTCACCTGAGCCATTTTCCGCTTCATTTGGAGATGCTAAATGGACCGTGTCCACAGGGACACAATGTTCAAACCTCTGCATTAGGGCGGTAAAAACATACCCAACGTCGCCCTCAGCCTGATGATCACCTTCGTGTGCGGCTGCATCAAGCTGTGTGGAGAGCCCCAGTATGAAAACACCAAGTGTCATTATGTGCTGAGGTTCTATCTGTCCCCGGTGTTGTGAAGTATGGGTCTGGTCACATTGCCGCAGAATGCGGCATCCAGTTGGACCGTGCCGTATCACCTATCGTTCGTGGAAAAGGTTGTGCGGAAAAACACCTTTGACTACCAATCCATCAGGCAGTGGTCTTCACAGAATGTCCTCAAGGCCCGACTGCATAAGGAGATGGTGGATCCTGTCGGACGGTTCCCCGAGCAGACTGCCAAAGACATTTGGCAGAATCCCTCATCACCAGAACTTTCAAGCAAGCACCATGAGACGTAGCTTGGCAGGTGGTGAGAAGGGCCCTCCCCGTCAGATCCTTCCTGCATGTCCGGAGTCTTACCCCCTCTGCACGCTGCCCTCGAGGTGGCGGTGGTGGGGAAGAGACTGTTGCCCACCTCTTTCTGGAATGTACCTTTGCAAGCAGATGTGGAAAGAGATGCAGTGGTGTTTGTCGAGGTTCAAACCAAGCAGCTCTGTGCTCTACAGGCTGTTCCTAGAGACACACACCGAGATAAACATCAACTGCTTTTGGAGGACTATCAATTCGATGAAAGATTGGTCTGCCCGAAACTTGCTAATCTTCCAGCGCAAAGATTTGTCCACGACCAAATGTTGCAGATTGGCACATTCCATGGTCCAGGACTATGTGCTGAGGGATGCACTAAAGCTTGGGGCAGCCGCCGCAAAGAATCAATGGGGAAAGACCACTGTGGAAGGGTCCTCCTGCCATAGTGAACTGAGGGGCTGGACCCATGGAAAACCGCTCAGGCTGTATACACTGAATATGGCTGAGCTGTAAAATGTACATGGCATGTAAAATGGAATGGAAGCAACTGACTCCTATAATTGAAGAAAACTGATTTCCTTTGCACTTTTTGGAATGTCAACTTAGTGCTGCTTTGAACTGCTTTGTAATGTATTTTTTACAGATTTTTATGAATAAAGTATATTTTTGAGAAAAAAATTATAGGAGTGTCCAAGCCTTGGCGATTTAGCCCTCAGAGCCCAAGCAACCAAGTCATCTTTATACTTGTAGCTTTTATTTGCTTGGTTCGTCCTGTTGGAATTTTGGTGAAGGTTTGTAAAGATCTTTTTGTAACCCACTTCTGCCTGACTGTTGGAAAAAGCCAAATCCGAACACAAAGACCTGTTTGTATAAGTATCTTCAAATGCATGCAAAATAATTTTATATAAGCCCTGAGGCTCATATATGTGACTGCCAAAGATGAAAACTTGGGAACGCCATCACCTCTAAGTCCCCTTCCAAGTCAAACACCATCATGATTTGGACATATTCTGCCGTTCCTTCAGCCTCATTGGGACAAAATCCTGGAGCTCCCTCCCTGATGGCACTGTGGGAGTACCTTCACCACATGGACTGCTGCAGTTCAAGAAAGTAGCTCAGCACCACCCTCTCAGGGCAACTAGGAATGGGCAATAAATACTGGCCTTGCTAGTGACACCCTTATCCCAAGAATAAATTACAAATAAACAGCCTTAATTTATTGAGTTTAAAATTACAACATTAGAAGCTTCCAAATTACCAGTTAGAATTTTATTTCTAAACATTTTTGCTTCTCCTGACAAACAGTTACTGACTCTGTCTTGCATGTATATTTCCAGCGCAATAGCCTCGATTCTGCAAGCCTGGCTGGACCAGTTTTCTGAAAACTTCAACATTCCAAATTACACATGCCTGCAGAAGATTCTCAAACACCTGAGGCAGACGATGCCAGGCTCAGAACTGGAGAAACAGGCCCAGAAACTCCTCGAACAATTTCAGCAGCAAGAAGTGGCAGAACAGGAGCTGGACAGTAAGATTAATCTTTGTGTAGCAATGAAAAAAATTGTTTCAATTTTAAAAGCTATGGAGGTGGAGGGTGGGACTGGGGGAGATATGTTCCCCTTTTTTGATGATGGCTGCAATTGCTATTCTGGAGCTTATTTTCAATTCATCACTGAGAAGTTATATTATACCATGCAGGTAGAGTAACATAAGAGCCAGAAACACTCTTACTCCAAATTCCATTCCTTCAAAAGAGAATCTGTTTTTTTGCTGTATTGCAAATCTCACCAGTCAGCTTTTGATGTAACATTTAAACTATTGTAGCAGGACAAAGGAGCCAGTTAGAAGAGTTTTTTAAATGACCAGTTATTACAGTGTGGAATGCTTTACCTCAAATAACGTCATTTAAGAGGGAATTGGATCATCATTTGAACAATATAACAGGATCTGGGAAGCAGGACAGGAAAATGAGATTGCAGTTGATGGATCCAGTTGAGAGTAAGGACCAGCACAGACACCTTTGGCCAATTGACTGCCTTCTGTGTTGTAATTTCTGTGTTTCAAAGTGAAGCATCTTTAGAAAGAGCTTGAATTGCTGCCAGTTAAACTGTTAATTCCAGGGCTCAATGGTAACTCACAGGTATTGAGTATTTGAATCACTATGAAAGATAAGATGGTTTAATTATGCAATGGATTGTGATGGAATTAATTAAATTGGTGGAATGACGTTTTGCCACTTCGTTCACCAGTGATCTTTTAGACCAGTGTTGTGCAATGGAAATCACCAACGTGCCATACATTTGGCTCCGACAGAACCATTTTAGCCATCTGTACTAATTTTCACAAAAAACATCACAGTATTGCAGAATTACGAATTGGATTTGTCAGCACAAATGAAAGAATCAATTCTGAATGGAATAGTGATGCGCCCAAGTGTTCATTTAGGCATGATGTATAAAACTTTTCGTTTTGAATGGCAATCTGAAGTAAACTAATTCAAGACACCCACTGAATAGCCATGAGTTCCTGGAGAGTTTGCCACTCTGTCCACTGGCTTTGAAGTTCAGTTGTATTTCCTTTTGGATTTTTGAAATTACTTCAGAATTTATAGTTTATCTAAGTTGATTAGAAATGAATCACGGAGCGAGTGTTGTACTGATGTTGATTGGAAGAGGGAGTCGGGAAACCGGCCGGAAGATGACAGCAGGACGGTCGACAGAAGCAGGTGGGTAATTAATTCATTAAATAACATATTTAAATCCTGTTCCCATCGCTGAGCGGCAAGGGGGCCGCCACGAGGCCTCACCGGCATAATATGGGGCGGGGCCTTTCTGGCATTGAGGCCCACAGGCATTTTCTGGGCCCTCCCGCCACGACCGCTGATGTTGCAAGGGCTGGTAAAATCCAGCCCATGGACACTGGCAAACCATGTCTTTCAGCTTTAATTGTACCATTGCAAAGCAGCAAGGCTAATTGACCCTTAAATGGATAATTTTTGTCTTTACTTCAGTGTTTAAGTGGTCCATGGTACTGGAAACATCATTAATCTTTGTCTTTTTCACATTTGATCAGGAACTGTTCAACAAAGTAGTGGTCCACCACTGCCTGGGGTGCATCTGGTCTCAGCGGCACAAAAAGAAAAATCAGCACCTGGCATCTACCATCCGGGCCATGGTCATACAATTTAATATCATCACAAAATGTATGATCAGCACCATCCTCAAAGACGTCAAGCTGAAGCCAGACAAGAAAGCCAGGGTGATCGAGAAGTGGATCACTATTGCTGTGGTACTGTATTGTTTATCGATTAGCCTATGTGAAAGGCCAAAGCCCACAGTACGGGAAGCCACCAAGGTGGAAGAGAGTCTGTAAGTCAAGACCAAGCAGCTCAGGAATGGGTGATTAGATGTTAAGCTCAGGTTTTGAAAACTTATTAGATTGTAGGGGAGAGAAGATCTCAGGAAGGGAGGTTTATGAGGAAGAAGAGTCTGAATGCTTCTATAGTATGTTGAATCCTGGCACTATTTCCATTGGGCTAAGAGCTTATAGAGTAAATCAATCTAATTTGTGTTTATTCTCAATAAGCACCTCGTATATGCTAGAAATGGTATCCCTTAGCCTCAAATAATGGAGTAAACCGGATAACACACCCCTTCTTAATTCTCAGAGCCTATTACTGAAGTTGTTGTGCTGGCTCTTATGCATTAGAAATCCCACGGTCACATTGCAGTCAGGCGTCACTTAATTATACAAAACATGTGGCTTCGATGTGTCTGTTTTTTTAACTGAAATGCTTCAATGATCATCTTATATTTTAAAAAAGACAAAGCCATTGCTGGCTGGGCTCTGGTTCAACACCTCTAAGCCATGTCTAAACCAAGACTTTATAACTATTGATATCCCTGAGGGAAAATAAAGCAGCAACATGTCTGAGGAGGAATAGATTGGCATTACATAGCTAACATTTCATGCCTCAGATAATGCTTGCATTTGAAGATGAACATTTCAAACATATCTAATATTCTATGTGGAGGGGAAAAGTAAATTTATTTCAGGATTTTAATTGTACTTCAAAGATGAACTTGCCTATTAGGCATTGCATAGTAAACCGTGGCTACCCGACCCGAACCGGGTCTATATTCTGTGTCCAGCATTCGGACTTGGGTCAGGTTGGGCTGGACTGTACTGGCTCCATATTTTATAAATAAATGCATTATTACATTTTAGCAAGTATTTTTTCCACTTCTCAATGTTCAAATGGCTCCTATAATTACTTCCGATTACCGTGGATTCCACAGTAATCAGAAGTAATCTTCCATCCAACGTTAACAAGGCATGAAACGTGCAGTCTGCACTCTGCAGTGAGCAAGTGAGCATCCCTACGTCATCGCGTTTATGCTGTAATTAATACAACCAAAAGTGATTCTACAGTACACTAAGTATGGAGGCCGTTGATGTAAAATGAATGCTGTCTACGGGAGAATGTTTAGTAGTGGGAAGTTCTGTAGCCGGAGAAGATAAATCTTCCATCTGGAAACATTTTGACACTGTTGTTTGCCGTGATCGTAAAGGTTCCAGTGAATTTCAATGCAAATCTTGCAAACTTTTACTCAAATATGACAGCAAAAAGATGGGAAATTCATCTTTGCAGTGACACAAGTTATGTTGTACATAACTTCGTTTGAACATTCAAGCTCACAAGAAATCAGAAATTACAGACAAATGAATGAGCACAAGAGCTCATCAATGTGGGTGCTACATACGGTCGAGTATCAGCAACCACTATGTTACCAAATCCAAGTACAGTTTCAAGGTGTTCTGATGTGGTCAAAGAAAAGAGAAAACAACTAATTTCTCAAGATTATTGACACACTGAAGGCTGTGAATGTGGGAATGACAACTGACATATGGACGGACAAATACCGTAAAATCCATTATATGTTGCTAATTTGTCATTACATCACAGCAGATTTTAAACTTAATGCCAAAGTTTTCACAACAGCAATGTTTCCACTGGAGGACATCAGGCATAAGATGTTAAAGCTGCTCGTGAACACTTTTAAATTCGACCCAGCAAATTTAAATAAGTTAGTCTGGGTGACAGATCAGGGTGTTAACACAGTGCTTGCTCTTAGGCCATATCGAAGTCTGGATTGTCAGGACCACGTATATAACACGGTTCTTCAACATTCACTTGATCCAAAGGAATTAGCTTCTGAAGCTCTGGATGTTGTAGAAACCATACGTCATGCCAAAGCCTTGGTGATATATGTTTAACAGTCTGGTCTTGCTGCACAGTTGTCTAAAACAGTAAATCCAATGGGAGAAACGAGGTACAGTACTGTGTATCTGACACTGAATTCAATTCAGGATATTTATCATGAGCTGCACGAGAAACTGGAACAGCCTGGGGAAAACTACAGGCTGGAAAACGTCACCCCCGATGTCTTGCAGTTTTTGGTTGATTTCCTCCAACCATTTTATGAAGCTCAGAGGGAACTCGAGGGAGACCAGTATCCTCCACTGAATCTGGTAATTCCGTGGTTTGAGAAATGACTCTGTATGCCACTTTCTTCAGATACTCCAATGCAAGCAGTTGTCAAGCAACGGCAAAGAGAGTGGCTTCTGAAGAAAGTTGAAGTAAATGATGTGCACAAGAGAGCAACATTTCTCTGAACTAAATTTAATCAGCTGCGAATGTTGTCTGGCCATGATAGGGAAGAAGTTCATTCTGAAGTGCGCTGACTGATCAACAACTTTAAAACAGAAGACCCTGTGAAGCAAACAAAAGTGGTTGATGATGAACCTACAGCTGACCGAATTTGCTGAGTGGGAGAATGTTCATGAAGAAGTGAACACAAATGATGAAGTGCAGCAGTCCACAGCACAGAGGCCTGCTGTGCTGGCGATGCAATAACGAGCATGACCTGTTGGGCTGGCGGAAGGAATACAGTGTTGCATACCCTAAATTGGCCATGCTGGCTAGAAGTATACTTTGCATTCCGGCGAGCAGTAGCAGCAGAGAGAAGAACTTCAGTGTAGTTGGAAGGACAATTGACCAGCGGAGGACTGCCCTTAAGCCTTCGACCCTGTTGACTCTATCCTTTTCTAACATGACAATTTATGAGACCTTTTTTCTTTTTTTTTTGCTCGGTCTGTAACTGAGACTACCTACTTGCTATATCTGTAACTGAGACTATGAAATCAAATGTTCCCTAACTGTCTCTTGCCAGGTGAGAGTAGGCAATTTGTCTTCTTTTTAATCTACGTCTTGGCGCTTTTTTTCTGTTTTAATAACATGTCTGATATTATTAAATTTATTGCGACATTCCTGTCTGGTATTAAAAAAAATTAAAGGACACAGGCTCCAGTTGGGTTTGGTTTGGCTTTGATCGGATCGGGCCCAGGTCGGGTTTAAATGTTATACCTGAGCAGGCCTTTATTGCATAGTGTAGTTTGTTTACCACCTCCCCACCCCCTCCAACTCAGCTGGAATTCATTAATGTTTCCATTTCATTCTCCATTTTCTCCCTTCCAGTCTAAATTCTTGCTGCTGTATGATCCCATGCCCAAATGACTGCCCTCCAACATTTTGTGCTGAATGTTAGCATGCTAATCACTTGTGAAAAGGTGGACGAGACAGAGGAATCACATCTGAAGCCAGGTCTGTCCTTGTCATATATCTGAATACATGCACCTTCCCACAGGTATGATTGGAAAGAGGTCAGGAGTGGGAATTCTGACTGACTTATTTCTCTCGCTGCCTGCATTGGCCAAGGACATGGAGGACACTCCTGCTGCTGTCCTTGCTGATATCAGCTAACTCAGTATCAACAGTTTTATTTTAATCCAAACGTAGCTCATAAAATTTTCTGATTTTTGTATGCTTTTCATTAGATGGTTATCTTGTGCTGCCAGTCCTGCCCGTCTGCTCTTTATGCCAGAAATTACAATTTATTATTCAGCAGCCAAATGTAATGAGAAGGAAGGCTTCCCCCTCCCCTCTTTCCCCCCCACCACCCTACCCACCAACCTCTCCCCAAAAGAGTCTGTGTCTCGATCATGCTCAATTTGAAGCCCCCTTCGGTGTCAATCACCAAAGCTGTAGGCCATCTGTCAAAAGTTGACAGACGATGAACTGAATAGGTTGTTAAAGCAGCAAAATAAGTGAACAAACTTTGAGTTGGCAAGAAGTGTGAAAATGTTTTTTTCCATGAATCTGATTTTAATGCTGTTATTTTCACAGCTGACCTATTTGGTAGAACAGTTCAAAAGTCTGAGGTATCAGGAAACTAGCAGTCACTGATATTTACAAATAACTCTCTTCTTTTCCAAATAGAAATCCAGAATAATGAAGAATTTCTCCTCACTCCGGGCCATTGTTGCAGCCCTGCAGTCCAGTCCAATCTATAAATTGAAGACGACTTGGGCTGCTGTGTCAAAGTAAGTTCCTTTTCCTAAATAGCCATGTAATGTTTGTCATAAAAATGTGATGATGAGTTGCAGATTCTACCCTGAGCTTCCTTGCTCAGTGAGCTTCAGATTCTAGATGTGTTGGCAGGGCTACCAGAGACACTATGGTGCACCTCTAACAACTGGCTCATTGCCAGAAGTCTGTCATTATTTGGCTCAAGAATGAGGGTTACTGGGCAGTTTTCTTCAATAGAATAATAAAACTGTTCAGCAACTTAAACTTTAAACTATTGCGTTCCAAAATTGATCTGCTGTAACTGGCCATAAAATACTCTCTCTGTGGATATGTTGTGTGCAGTGATGTACGATGGTGGTTTGTATAGGATGCTAAAAGCACAGACGAGACAATCTTTTATCTGCTGTGGAAGAGCGCTAAACTCTTTAAAGCAACTTCCTGTAGTTTAATCCCTTTGCCACATACAATTTGATCCTGTCTGCATTTTTAGGTTTCTTGGAAGTTTCTCTTGCTGCCAGGAGATTTACCAAAGGCTAGCTCATGCCCTGCATTGCATTTAGTTATGAGAAATTCTTAAACCCTTCCCAACCCCCCATTATCTCTGTTGTCTGTTACATGTCTGAGTCTTTGACAGCCATTGATTAATCTGCCTCTATTCTCTCATGATTAATTTGTCTCATTCTCTTGATTCGCAGCAGCATGGGATTGTTCGAGGAGCTTGAGGAACAATGCTGCCATCAAATTGATTATCATCTGGGTGAAGAGGTAAGATGCTGCACTTGGTCCAGTTTATCCATATTCATCGGGTGTTCAGTGTTTAAAAATAATACCTGCAATGTGTTAAATTGGTGGCTGACTGCATATGGGTGTTGTCAATCGATCAGGCAGCTGGGGAAATGTGCATTGTGTACTAGGTAAACATATTCTAACTTGGGTACGCTGACAATGATGCAAACTCAGTCATAAACACAGAAAGAGAATCTAATCTTTGAAATCTGAACTCTTTGACAAAGTTTAAAGTGGGACTTGTGCCAATGATTTTTCCTTTTGCTTTGCGTGGTGTGAGGGCCTTTTAATTGAGAACTAGCATTTTATCCAGGCAATGGGGGTCTCGACTTCCAAGATCTTCTCAACCTTCTTTCAAGAGAATAACCCCAGATTCTCCAATCTATCCACATAACTGAAATTCCCCCATCCCTGGAACCATTCGCCTAAATCTTTCCTCACACCCGCCATCACCCACCCCCCTGCCCCACCAATCGTCATTGCTACCACCAGGCTGTTGTTCAGTGCTTGGCTCCATAAAGAGAATTTTTTTTACCTCCTCTAGGCTTCCCTTTTTTAAACATGTTAATTTAAATCAATCAAGTGAATAAACTGTTCAATAGGATTTTATAAAGAATGATTGGGATGAATAACCAACACAGTCGTTATGAACATCAAGAAAAATCTTCCATTCGTATAATGGCTTCTCTGCCAGTTATAGCAAGTGTTCAGTGTGTTTTGTGAGTTTTAGAAAACATTAAGCAACTGAAACACTCAACCAAGTCCTCTGCATAAGGTATAGAATCTGGCATCATTATCGCCACTCTAAGATACCATCATTTTTGGTTCGCTATCCCCAAGTGCACTAAACTTAAAAGTGCTAATTTTCAAATCTTTACAGCCTTATTCCGCCTATTTCGTGAAACTTCCTGCTTCCACTCCCAATCATTGCTTCAATTCCTTCAGCCCAACTTTGGAACTCCTTAATTTCCTGACCGCCTCCACTTCTCTCCAGCTTGAAAACCTTCTGAAATCCCATCTTTGCAACCAAGTTTTCAGTCATCTCTCCTAACTCATCATGCTCATTGTCCATTCGTTTTTATCTATTTCATTCCTCCATTTGCAAAGTGACTAATTAATCCTGATATTGGTTAGTTATAAAAATCTTTGTGCCAAATTGCCACAACACTGCTCATTGTTACAGGCAGAAAATAGTCAAAGCATGGGTTTTCTGTCTAATTCCTAATTGATTTTAAATGTAGCTTTTTGTTCCGTATTTGAAAAGGACTGAATGTAGTATTTTTGTTGGAAGGATTTGAATCTGAGTTCTAAAAACATTAGTCTGTCAGATGCTCAGTTTTTCTGAACTCTAAGACAACAATGGGAAATTACGTATCTCTGAAATACATTCGTAGGCTGGATGGAAACCTTTGGTAGGCCAATTCTGGCCCGTGGGCCGTATGGGGGAGGCGGTGGCATAGTGGAATGTCACTGGACCAGTAATCCAGATGCCTAGGCTAATCATCTGAGGACATGGGTTTGAATCCCACCATGGCAGATGAGGAAATTTGAATCCAATTCATAAATCTAGAATTAAAAGTTAATCTGCTGGTGACCATGAAATCATTGTCAATTGTTGTAAAAATCCATCTTATTCACTAATATCCTTTCGGGAAGGAAATCTGCCATCCTTACCTGGTCTGATCTACATGTGACTCTTAAATGCCTTCAGTGGGCAATTAGGGATCAGCAATAAATGCTGGCCGAGCCAGCGAAGCCTACATCCCATTAACAAATAAATAAAAATGTTGGACAATCCTGATCTGGACCCGAAATAGATAATTTGGAGAGCCATCACAGGTGCAGAAGGCTAAATAGTTCCTAGGATGGGAGGATTGTCCTATGCGCAGAGATTGAGTAGACCTATACTGTCTTGAGTTTAGAAGAATGAGAAGTGATCTCATTGAAACACAAGATTCTGAGAGGGTTTGGGAGCATAGGTGCTGAGAGGCTGTTTTTCCCCTGGTTGGGGAGTCGAATGCCCTGGGGCATAGTCACAGAATAAGGGGTCAGCCATTTAGAACTGAGATGAAGAGAAATTTTTTCACTGCATGTTGTGAATCTTTGGAATTCTCAACCCCAGAAAGTTGTGGATGTTCAGTTGCTGAGTATATTCAAAGCTGAGATCAATAGCGGCACAGTGGTTAGCACCGCAGCCTCACAGCTTCAGCGACCTGGGTTCAATTCTGGGTACTGCCTGTGTGGAGTTTGCAAGTTCTCCCTGTGTCTGCGTGGGTTTCCTCCAGGTGCTCCGGTTTCCTCCCACAGCCAAAAGACTTGCAGGTTAATAGGTAAATTGTCCATTATAAATTGCCCCGAGTATAGGTAGGTGGTAGGGGAATATAGGGACAGGTGAGGATGTGGTAGGAATATGGGATTAGTGTTTCTTTCTTTTGGGCCTCCTTATCTCGAGAGACAATGGATACGCGCCTGGAGGTGGTCAGTGGTTTGTGAAGCAGCGCCTGGAGTGGCTATAAAGGCCAATTCTGGAGTGACAGGCTCTTCCACAGGTGCTGCAGAGAAATTTGTTTGTTGGGGCTGTTGCACAGTTGGCTCTCCCCTTGCGCCTCTGTCTTTTTTCCTGCCAACTACTAAGTCTCTTCGACTCGCCACAATTTAGCCCTGTCTTTATGGCTGCCCGCCAGCTCTGGCGAATGCTGGCAACTGACTCCCACGACTTGTGATCAATGTCACACGATTTCATGTCGCGTTTGCAGACGTCTTTATAACGGAGACATGGACGGCCGGTGGGTCTGATACCAGTGGCGAGCTCGCTGTACAATGTGTCTTTGGGGATCCTGCCATCTTCCATGCGGCTCACATGGCCAAGCCATCTCAAGCGCCGCTGACTCAGTAGTGTGTATAAGCTGGGGATGTTGGCCGCTTCAAGGACTTCTGTGTTGGAGATATAGTCCTGCCACCTGATGCCAAGTATTCTCCGAAGGCAGCGAAGATGGAATGAATTGAGACGTCGCTCTTGGCTGGCATACGTTGTCCAGGCCTCGCTGCCGTAGAGCAAGGTACTGAGGACACAGGCCTGATACACTCGGACTTTTGTGTTCCGTGTCAGTGCGCCATTTTCCCACACTCTCTTGGCCAGTCTGAACATAGCAGTGGAAGCCTTACCCATGCGCTTGTTGATTTCTGCATCTAGAGACAGGTTACTGGTGATAGTTGAGCCTAGGTAGGTGAACTCTTGAACCACTTCCAGAGCGTGGTCGCCAATATTGATGGATGGAGCATTTCTGACATCCTGCCCCATAATGTTCGTTTTCTTGAGGCTGATGGTTAGGCCAAATTCATTGCAGGCAGACGCAAACCTGTCGATGAGACTCTGCAGGCATTCTTCAGTGTGAGATGTTAAAGCAGCATCGTCAGCAAAGAGGAGTTCTCTGATGAGGACTTTCCGTACTTTGGACTTCGCTCTTAGACGGGCAAGGTTGAACAACCTGCCCCCTGATCTTGTGTGGAGGAAAATTCCTTCTTCAGAGGATTTGAACGCATGTGAAAGCAGCAGGGAGAAGAAAATCCCAAAAAGTGTGGGTGCGAGAACACAGCCCTGTTTCACACCACTCAGGATAGGAAAGGGCTCTGTAGGATTAGTATAAATGGGTGGTTAATGGTCGGCACAGACTCGGTGGGCCGAAGGGCCTGTTTCAGTGCTGTATCTCTAAATCAAATTAAATCAATATATTTTTGGACTCCGAGAGAATCCAGGGATGTGAAGATCAGGCAGGAAAGTGGAGTTGAGGTCTGAGATCAGCCATGACCCTATTGAATGGCAGAGCAAGCTCCTGGGGCTGATACGTTATCTTATGTTTTTCTGAACGCCCTTCTTCTGTATTGTAAAATTATACAAAACTAGCTGAGTTCCTGATAGCTGTCCATTAGCTCCTGCTGGAAAGTTGCATATCTGAGTATCAGATGAGGAGCCAAATGAACTCAGCGGTGATGCCCTCTAATGGAATAGGCTACAAACAGTCATCACCTAGGTTACCAAATGAAGGATGGCCTCTGGTTCTAACAAGTTCCAGCTATTAATTCAGTCAAACCTTTTAGGAGATGAGGAGAAAAAGAAAAAAAAAAGGATAGAAGACAATCTAATGTTTTGCCTGTATTTACAAATAAGTGAACTGCCTGTAGTTTAGGGTTGAAAGAGAGACAATATTGTATTTGACCAATGCTGTTTATGTGCATTCTCTTTGTATATAACTGAAGTGTTCACAATAAGTAAGAATGGTTAATGCTATTTATAACAGTAACACGTGGAAGAGCTCCTAACTTTCAATGACAAAGTTCCCCTTAGATTGAGATGGTTCATACAGTATAAACCAGGAATTGAACTTTGATAAAAGCAAAATACTGCGGATGCTGGAAATCTGAAACAAAAACAAGAAATGCTGGATTCACTCAGCAGGTCTGGCAGCATCTGTGGAAAGAGAAGCAGAGTTAACGTTTCGGGTCAGTGACCCTTCTTCGGAACTGACAAATATTAGAAAAGTCACAGATTATAAACAAGTGAGGTGGGGGTTGGGCAAGAGATAACAAAGGAGAAGGTGCAGATTGGACCAGGCCACATAGCTGACCAAAAGGTCACGGAGCAAAGGCAAACAATATGTTAATGGTGTGTTGAAAGACAAAGCATTAGTACAGATTAGGTGAACTTAGATTGAACTTTGAACTTTTTTGATCTATATGGATCTAGTTTTGTATGCCAGAACAAGAAGGGTTCCGAAGAAGGGTCACTGACCCGAAACGTTAACTCTGCTTCTCTTTCTACAGATGCTGCCAGACCTGCTGAGCGGTTCCAGCATTTCTTATTTTTATTTCAGATTTCCAGCATCCGCAGTATTTTGCTTTTAGTTTTGTATGCCATTGTATCATTCTGTATTAAATGTTCTATAGTTACAGATTGATTTTGTTACATATCAAAGGGAACAAGTTAATTATGGGTAGTATGTTTAGGAAATGTGGCAATTAACGTATTCAAAATGTGTTGAACAAATTTGCCTCTGTTTTATAGGATGTGATGCAAGGAATTGTGCCTTACCTGGGCACATTCCTCACAGATCTCACGATGGTGGACACTGCACTTCCAGATTATGTTGTCAGTCTATTTGTTTTACCACATGTTGGG
This sequence comes from Heterodontus francisci, assembly GCF_036365525.1. Lineage (NCBI taxonomy): Eukaryota > Metazoa > Chordata > Chondrichthyes > Heterodontiformes > Heterodontidae > Heterodontus > Heterodontus francisci. The sequence goes on along the minus strand of NC_090378.1, from coordinate 118,753,471 downwards.
ATTCCTGCTTGGCTGATGGTTGCAATAGTTACCATATCAATGCAGGTTTCTTGAAGATGAGAATAAAAAAGTGACAATGAAATAACTACTGAGATTGATCAAAGGCATACATGTGAAAAAGTACACGCATGGCAATGGTAATTTAGTACTTTGCACTGTGAATCAAACACTGTAAATGAAGATGCATGCAAGTTACTATGCAGCGAGCCATGAATATAACGCTATTTTTTCTGTTTCCTGAAAATGTTGCATAAATTGCACACTTTTATTGTGTCCAGGTCATTTTCTGTTAATGGGACATCACGCACCATTTCATTCTCAAATAGTTGCTGACTTATGTAATCAACTTGGTGTTAATGAATTTGACTGCAGAGAAGGACCAGTCTATTGTACAAAATAATGATTTGGCAGTGGGTGTCTTACACCTTTGGTGTCGTATACATGATTGAGTTTTGCCACATACTAATTTGGAACCAAGTTTACAGGGCTTGTATTTCACTCGTGACCATTTTTGTGCACAATCGAACCTTTCTACAAATTGAATTTTTTTTTTGTCCTTGTTTGTCTCCTTACGGGTGCTTTGATTAACTTTGAAAAGAGATGCAGGGTTAGTATGAATTGCTACATTTTGGAAAACTTTCAAAGTTGTTTGTGGGGACAACATGCCCCTAAATGTTATTGGGCTTTCTTTTTCACTTGGGTGGTGGAGGTGACCAAAACTCAGGGCCATAAGTATAAGATAGTCCCCAATAAATCCAATTAAGAATTCAGGAGAAACCTCTTTACCCAGAGAATGGCTCGAGTACAGAACTTGCTACTGCAGGGAGTAGTTGCGATGAATAGCGCAGATGTCTTTCAGGAGAAGCTACACAAGTGCATGGGAGAGAAGGAAACAGAACGATATTCAGATAAGGTCAGATGAAGTAAGGTGGAGGAAATATAAACACTGGCACAGACCAGATGGGGGAAATAGCATTTTTCTGTTGTTAATTTGATGTAATTTACCTTCCAGTAGTCACTGCTAGGTACAGCCTACACCCGATGTTGATACGTGAATTAAATTTCTACTTAATTATGTCTAGGTGTGACTGGAAGTTTTTCATTAATCATGAAAGTGGATGGCTAATTTCTCAATATTTCACACAGTATTTTCCTTCAGAAGATAGACATCAGTTACATTCATGACATGTCAGAGATTCCAAGAGGGAGTGCAGCTCTTAGGTTAACACTGGTGATGGGCATTTTTCCTTCATATTTCTCACATTGCTGGTACCAACCTTTCAAACATGCATTTATTGCCATGGTTACTGTTGAGGATATCTGTAGTAATTTCATTTCATGTCACAGCATTCTGCAGAGAACCTGAAAATAATAACATGATAGGAATTTGACCATGTGGAAAGTAGTGACATTTCATTTTTGAAAGTGTAACGTGAGTTCCAATTTTCGCCTAGCCCAGGAATGGAGTGGTCAGATGCAGTTCAGCGACTCAAGTCAGCTAATACCCCGAAAAGCTATATTGTGTGAAGGGTGCAAATCTGGAGTTCGTTGTGGACTTAACGAATCGAATAATTCAGAATTTATCAGCATTATTCTGGTTTCTTTATTGTAATTCAAATAGGATTTTTCAAAAAATGCATTCACTGTTTTCTTTTACTGAAATCACCTTGGCTATGAAGCAGGAAAACTGGATAGGGTCTCCAGCTCCTAGTGTGCTAACCAGTGACACCTTCACCACCACCTTTTCTCATGAAAAGCGAATATCAAAACAAAATTGAAGACAGGATCAGACATCATGGCTGTGATTCTCTCATGCTTGAAAATCCTGTCAACTCTCACTGTCCGGACTCCGCTAGGCAGAATCCTTCATTTGCTGAGGACTCCCAGTGCCTGTGGAATGCTATTCCGGTCAGAATTTAAACAAACTTTCTCTGGATACAAATGTCACTGGCAAAGCTGGCATTTATTTTGCATCCCTTATTGCCCTGAGAAGATGCAGGGGACAGGCCCTATCCTTGAGCTGCTGCTGTTATTTTGATGATAGTGCTTCCCCCAACAGTATTGGGTTGGGAATTTCAGGATTCGGACCCAACAATAAAGGAAGGATGGTGTTTGGCAATGTTTTGCAGTGATTACACAATACCATCATTTAGTCTTCTGTTGTGACCAGGTGAGAAAGGGGTCTAGGGTTCCCTTTCAGACTTCACCAGGTCTTAACATAACAGGGTTTAATTTTAAACACACCATGATTTTAGTTCACCCTTGGTGAATCCTTGTTCACTGCTTTCCAATTATAAGACAAAGAAACCAACACAAACAGGCTTTCTTAGGTTTAAAGAAGAAAAATTGAAATTTATTAAACTTAAACTCTAATTCGGTTGACACCTACGGATATATACTGCATGCTTGCATGCATACGCAATACACACATGCAAATAGAGACAAAAAAGAGAAGAAAACTGAAGTGGAAAAGTCTGAGGCAATATCTGATGAGTTGTTGTTACGGTTCTTCGAGCTCACTGCAGAATCCTTGACTGTAGGTAGATCTTGCTTTTTGTTGGGACCCAGTATTCTTAAACCTTGTTTGCTGGAGGAGGCTCTTCTCCCTTGGGGTTCATGTGTCTTCAGTGGATTCAGAGGCTTGTGAAAAAGAGATGGGAGCAGACAGGAGAGAGATCTTCTCAGTCCAAGAGCAACAGACCTTCTGCCCAATCCGTTTGTATAAATCAGACCAGTGAGAGTCATTCAAAAAGGAAATAGTGAGAGATCAGGGCCAACATGTTCCCGCAAAGGTAAAGGATAGGACCAACAAGTCCAGGGAACCCTGGATGTCAAGGGATATAGACGATTGTTTAAGGAAAAAAAAGGAGGCTGATGGCAGATTCAGAGCGCTGAAAACAGCGGAGGCCCTGGAGGAGTATAGGAAGTGTAGAGGGGTACTTAAAAAAGTAATTAGGAGAGCGAGAAGCGGACATGATAGAACACTGGAGGGCAAGATAAAGGAAAATCCCGAGGCGTTTTATAAGTATATTAAGGGCAAGAGGGTAACCAGGGAAAGAGTAGGGCCCATTAGGGACCATAGTGGCAATCTGTGTGTGGAGCCGGAGGACACAGCTGTGGTTTTAAATGATTATCTTTCATCTCTATTCACTTTGGAGAAGGACGATGTAGGTGTAGAGATCAGGGAAGGGGATTGTGATATACTTTAACAAATTAGCATTGAAAGGGAGGAAGTATTAGGTGTTTTAGCATGCTTAAAAGTGATAAATCCCCAGGCCCAGATGAGATGTATCCCAGGCTGTTAAGTGAGGCAATGGTGGAGACAGCAGGGGCTCTGACTCAAATTTTCAGAGGACTGGAGTACAGCAAATGTGGTACTATTATTCAAGAAGGGTAGCAGAGATAAACCATGTAATTACAGGTCAGTGATTCTAACATCAGTGATAGGCAAACTATTGGAAAATATTCTGAGGGACAGGATTAATCTCCACTTGGAGAGGCAGAGATTAATCAAGGATAGTCAGCATGGCTTTGTCAGGGGGAGACCATGTCTGACAAAACTTAATTGAATTTTTCGAGGAGGTGACTAGATGTGTAGATGAGAATAAAGCAGTTGATGTAGTCTACATGGACTTCAGTAAGGCTTTTGGGAGATTGGTAAAGAAGGTAAGAGCCCATGGGATCCAGGGCAATTTGGCAAATTAGATACAAAATTGGCTTTGTGGCAGGAGGCAGAGGGTGATGGTCAAGGGTTGCTTTTGCGATTGGAAGCCTGTGACCAGTGGTGTACTACAGGGATCAGTGCTGGGACCCTTGCTGTTTGTAGTGTACATTAATGATTTAGACGTGAATATAGGAAGTATGATCAGTAGTTCACAGATGACACAAAAATTGGTGGCGTTGTAAATAGTGAGGAGGAAGGCCTTAGAATACGGGACAATATAGATGGGCTGGTAAGATGGGCAGAGCAGTGGCAAATGGAATTGAATCCTGAGAAGTGTGAGGAATTTTGGGAGGATTAACAAGGCAAGGGAATAAGCAATGGATGGTAGGACCCTAGGAAGTACAGAGGGTCAGAGGGACCTTGGTGCAGTTGTCCATAGAAGGCAGCAGCACAGGTAGATAAGGTGGTTAGGAAGGCATACAGGATACTTACCTTTATTAGCTGAGGCATAGAATATAAGAGCAGAGAGGTTATGATGGAGCTGTATAAAACACTAGCTGGGCCTCAGCTGGAGTACTGTGTACTGTTCTGGGCAACACACTGCAGGAAGGATGTGATTGCACTGGCGAGGGTGCAGAGGAGATTCACCAGGATGTTGCCTGGGCTGGAGCATTTCAGCTATGAACAGAGACTGGATAGGCTAGGGTTGTTTTCCTTACAGCAGAGAAGACTGAGGGGGGAACCTGACTGAGGTGTACAATATTATGAGGGGCATTGATAGGATAGATAGGAAGAAACTTTTTCCCTTAGTGGAGGGGTCAGTAACCAGGGGGCATAGATTTAAGGTAAGGGGCTGGAGGTTTATCGGGGATTTGAGGAAAATGTTTTTTAACCAGAGGGTGGTTGGAATCGGGAACACAGTGCCCGAGGTGTGGTAGAGGCAGGAACCCTCACAACATTTAAGAAGTATTTAGATGAGCACTTGAAATGCCATAGCATACAAGGCTACTGGCCAAGTGGTGGAAAATGGGATTAGAATAGATAGGTGCTTGATGGCCGGTGCAGACACGATGGGCCAAATGGCCTGTTTCTGTGCTGTATAACTCTGACTCTATGACTTTAAATTCAAAAACTCAGGTTTCCCGGCAGGTTAGTCATGTGACTAGCTGATTTGACCATGTCCGTTTGTATATTTGGTCATCTTAGCAATCAACCTGGAATGTGAGCTCCCTCACCTTCAATGGCTGGTGATCAAAAGTCCATTGTGGGTTGAATGGGTCAGGGAGTGGCTGCTTTGTCCTTCGAAACACTGTCTGTTAATATGCAAATATCTTCTTCAGCCACGGCTGATGAGTTTAACATGTCCTTTCTCAACCATACTAACAGATTTAATTCAATGTTCTTGACAAAATTAATGTGCCTCATTCTTGGCAGGTGGGGACCTAGCATGAAACTTCACTACTGGTATCAGCAAAAGTGACCATATAGCTGTTGGATCAGAGTAAAAACCCAATTGGTTTACTAAAGTTCTTTAGGAAAAGAAACCTGACATTCTTACCTGACCTGGCCCATGCAGGGTCAACCCTTAACAGCCCTCTGAAGAAGCTTAGCAAGCCACTCAATTCTATCAAACTGTGACAAAAAGGCGGCCAGCACCGATCTTCTCAGGGATAACTGGGGACAGGGAATAAATTCTGGCCTTGCCAGCAATACTCATATCCCGAGAATGGATGAAAAAAACATTTTTTTTCAGCTATTCAGCCTATCCAACAATGGTGCAAACCCACAAACTTTTCTCCTGTGATTTGTTCTACCATCTGAACCTTGTAGCAAATTACAGTCCTCTTACTCCTAGTCATTCATATTTCTAGATCTGGATTACAGTTATATGCTTCATCCAATTAAAACTATCAGAACGAATGTGTAAATAACAATGTACATTTCCTCTGCTTTTCAGTGTTGGTGATCCTGGACAATGCCAATATGTTTTATGGTCGGCATCCTGCAAATTTTGGCTTTGTTCTGAGAAATCAAAACTCAGACAAACAGGTTAAGCTGCAAACTCAGTCATGCTTGACACTACCCAAAGCATCCAAAAAGGGAACAGTGAATGCACTGACAAAGCAAGATTACACTATGAGGAGAGTAACCTTTCATGCAGTTGTGATGACTATTCAGTATTGAAAACCCTGGAATATATGTGAATAAATCACCTTGGCAGAATTCTACGTAAATTACTCGACAACATGGAGAGCATTAACCGAACCCCAAACTCTAATGCAATGCTTGTCTGCTGTTGATATGTTTTGCACATCAGCCTTTTCAAAACAAGGCTGGGCTTTATACAGGATGGAGGATTGAACCGTCACCAGTGTCTGCAGGCTAGCCACAGACTTGATGAAGATTGTGTGCTTGTGAATCAGTTGAAAGAGAAAATAAACCTTTGTTACGTACGATTGTGTCGACAAATTGCGATTGAATTGGCTCGGGTTCTTCCATGGTCCTTTGTAACAAGTGAACCGTCTGCCATCCAGTCACTGGCTAGACGATGAATACTTCAACAAACGTGTTTCGATTGGCCTTTGAATGCTTCAGCAGACTTTTCCTGCCTTCTCTCTTATTATTCCAGTGGTTTAATCTCTTCTGCATGCACTGAATCAGACTTGCCTTCAACGAAGGACAACTGCAAGAAATTAGGAAAAAGTTTATCATTGCCATTGATGTTGCACTTGATTTGAATTCATGTTCAGCTTTATATTGAACTCTTATTTTGTATATTGTTATGAGTCCATATTTATTGTTTACACTTGGAATCTATCTTTTAAAACTGAAGGGCTGAACTTTGGGTGTTTTTTTTGAAAGGCAGTTCAACAAAAGGTTGACCAGTAAACAAGTTCTTACTGGAAAGCATGTGAATACAGAAACAGACATGGCCAAACCAGCTAGTCATATGTAAATAGCTTGAGTTCGCTGCTCATAACCACTCACATCTGCATGTTTCATGCATTGAGAGATCACCTACCTGAACCAGACAACCTGACCATTATTGAAAGCCGTATCCTGGAAATCAAGCCCAGTGATTGGGTAACAGCAGCGTTGCCATGTTTTTCCATCAGCTGATCAGAACAGAGTAACAAAGCCACACACACTTCAATAGTCCAGATGCTCTTTACAAAATATTATTGTGAACTATTTTCATTCATCATCTGCAAGGTCTTTTTTTCTTCTTCGAGGCACAGGGTTATACTGCACAGAAACAGGCCCTTTGGCCCCTCGTATCTGTGCCGGCCATCAAGCACTAAACTATTCTAATCCCATTTTCTAGCACTTGGCACCAGCCTGGAATGCTATGGCGTTTCAAGTGCTCATATAAATACTTCTTAAATGTTATGAGGGTTCCTGCCTCTACCACCTCTTCAGGCAGTGCATTCCAGATTCCAACCACCCTATGAGTGAAATCTTTTTTCCTCAAATCCCCTCTAATCCTCCTGCCCTTTCCCTTAAATCTATTCCCCCTGGTTATTGACCCCCCCGGCTAAGGGAAAAAAGTTTCTTCCTATCTAACCTATCAATGCCCCTCATAATTTTGCGTACCTCAATCATGTCCCCCCTCAGCCTTCTCTGCTCTAAGGAAAACAACCCTAGCCTTTTCAGTCTCTCTTCATAGCTGAAATGCTCCAGCCCAGGCAACATCCTGGTAAATCTCCTCTGCACCCTCTCCAGGGCAATCACATCCTTCCTATAGTGTGGTGCCCAGAATTGTACACAGTACTCCAGTTGTGGCCTGACTCGCATTTTGTACAGCTTCCTGATTTGTACCAATGTTCACCACAAAGTTTTTTTTTTAAATGTATTTCTCGTCATCGAGAAAATGACAGTGGGCATATCCAAAGAATATCTGGTGCGGTCAGTATGATTTTCAATCCCGCCCAACCCTCTTGCACCACCACCACCACCCGCCCCCCATCCCAACCCCTCCATTTTAGTGTAAGAGTCAAAAAGTTATTCACCCAAGTGGTGATCTGAACAATCTGATTTCAAACTTCTTGTGTGACCAGATTCCACATTCCCTATTTTGTAATGTCTGCCCCCAGCCCATGCTGAAATGTCTGGCTTAATTTGCTGTTGCCTTTGGCATCTCCTCAATTTTCCTTGTATCCCCATCTACTCTCCTTCCCCATATCTATGTGTATCTATCTATCTCTTATCACCACTCGCTTGATCAGATTCAAAGTTGGTGTTCCGAAGGCTGCTATAATTCGAATCCCTAAGCTCTAACCAAACTAAAGTTTTTCAAAAGGTTTGAAACAATCTTTCCACTCAAGAAATCCAAATGAGTGACCTTTTCTACGATTGGAATAAAGTATTTTAAATACGACCAATTATTAATAAGTGAATAAGTTGATTTTGCTTTGAATTTGTAACATTGTATTCTTCTTCTCACTCTCTCCCTCTAAATGCATCTCTCTTATCTTGATTAAATTTATGAATGTGGAATTGTGGTAGCAGTTTTGCTGACCTTGGGGTCTACAGCTCTTTGCTTTAATGACTCGTTTGTCTGCAGCAACCCACACAGACGTTATCAACGGGCAAATGTGATATCTGGAGTACGCACTAACTTAAGGAAAATAATAGCTTATTATGTACAGCCTCATGCGAAGCTGACCTCGGATTCTACATGGTGTATAGTCACGAAGGCCGTCCTGTGTCCATCTTGTAGTTTTGTAACTAATTGGGAAACTGTCAGCTCGGCATCTGTTGTACTATATAAATCCGCGGAGATCTGGAGCGCTTTGGAGTAGCACCGGACCGTGATTAGGAAAGGTGTGCTCCCCATGATATCATGCAATAAAATTTGTTAATGCTCAAGGTCTGAGCCCGGAGAATTTCTTTGACAATCAAATTTCTTCCCAAGTTAGGGAAAGACGCTGTGACAAGACGGAACGCCAGGAATAGTAAAACAATTAAGGTGACCTTGAGGGATTGACAACGGCGCCAGCGCTAGTTTGTCTTTGTTTGGTTTGTTGTTCATTTCTCCACAGATCATAGATCCGCGCTTCGGAACTGAGGAAGTGATTAAAGGGTCCGAAGATGGGGTCGATGAGTTCTAAACGTAAGAAAGAAGGGCCGCCCCCGGGGACAAGTAAACCATGTCCCACTGAGAAAGGCGGCCCACGTCCATTTGCCCCCTCGAGGAAGACGCAGAAGCGCCACGGTAAATACGTGCAATGTAAAACGAAGGTAGGAGACCCCCTGGTTCCGCCAGGGTCACCGGCCGTTATTGTTTGGAAGGAGACAGGCGACAGTAGATATGTTATCCCTTTCACCTCCGATCTATACGAGTGGTCCCACGGCAACTGGCCTTATGGAGGCTCCTTTAAATTGGAAAAGGTTGATTACTGGAGGACGTGTGTTGAGAGTGGGTGCGGCGACCCCTCCTGGGATAATGCTTACATGCTCCGGTGTTTAGATAAATTTAAAGAATTGCGAAAGGCCATCAGCCCCCTAAGCCTGAAGAAAGAAGAAAATCATTGACAAAGTTTATGGCAGAGTGAAATAAAAGACTATGTTTTAGAGTAAAAACAAGTTACTGTGTCTTTGATTCAAATGTGTGAATGTTGGAAGTGTCCACGAATGAATTGAATGTCTGGGATGTACAGCTTGTGTTCTGTACAAATTGTGTTCTGTAGAACTGACTGTTAACTCTTTGTTGTCTGGCTTTAATGTTGAAAGCATCAGTCTATTAAGTTGTTTGGAATTGAATGAGTGTGAAAAGTGATTGTTGAGTGTGTTCATTTCGATTTAAGATTGTGCACCCAGGAATGGGATATAAACTTGAATTATATTTTAAGTTAAAGTTTTATTATTTTAAAAGTTGGTTTTGCAACTGTGAAAAGGCAATGAACAATTTTCTAAGAAATAAGCTTCAGCCTTGAAGGTCTGAAGATGTTTGGCAGAAATCCAATTTGAAGTTGACAACTCCTGCTTTAATTGGAGTTCCAGTTTAAAATCTGTTCTAGTTTCTGGAGTTTAAATTAAAGACATGTTTTATTGACTGTTCAGGAGCAAATGTCAGGAATTGGATATTGGTTTAAGAGAGAGATGGATAAACAAAGGAGATATAGGAAAGATTCTGTCTGTTTAAAAAGCTGGTGTTAAATCTTTTGTTATAAGAATGTTAAATAACTTTTTCTTTAGTTTTTGGTTTTATTAGTCATTTGAAAAGGCGCCTGAAGAACAAGAAAAATGACGTAATTTACCTATCTTTTAAAATAAACACGTGCTATTCTGTTCTGTGTGTAGTTAATAAGTATTATAAGTTAATAAGTCTGAATTAAATTAATACTGTTAAGGTTAATTGACCTGTTAAGTTGAAAAACTGGAAATTTAATTTGTGGCCACAATGAACTTTCAAGTTTATTATGTCAAGTTTTGGAGGAGCCTTCAGTTCCGGACACAAGGCTCGTTCATATAACATTGGCAGTTTTGGTTTTTAAATATTTATTGCAGTGAATTGGAATTTGGAATCATCTTTGTTATAAAAAAAAATCCTGGCATTAGAAACCTCTTACAAAAGATGCTAAAAATTTGAAAACAATTGCAGTTTGATCTAAAATGCTGTCTTTCCTGAAGGAGATGTTTTCCTTCGAAGTTGATAATGTTACTAATGATTTTGTTGTTTTCAAATCCTAAGGATAGAAAAAAAGTTTAAAATGGACAGTAGTTCTTTTCGATCAGAAAAGAAAGGTTACGTAAAGGTGACGCAGCTGAGAATGTTTTGCTCCGCCCCCTTGGAGACAAACAAAGAACTTAACCCTGCTGCAGCTTTTTGCATTGCTGAGAGTAAAATTTATACATATTGGACATTGTTAAATTTTAAATTTCTAAATTGACAGATACAAGTGTGCAAATTAACCCATTGGGCTCGGGGACAGAGCCACAATGGATTCTTTGTGGGTTTTTTTTTTAAAGCAGGTGACGGCAGGTTCCAAGGCCATGTGAGAACTGATGGCACAGCAAGAGATCCAGCAGCTTTGAGAATTTAAGAATTTAATTGCAGACATCAAATGCCATAGCATCTTTATCAATGAGACAAAGTGCTTGAGAAGGAGAGATAGTTGCAAGCACTTCTGTCTTTAATGTACAAAAAGTACAACCAAGTCTGGGCATAAGAAATTGGAATCAATAAACAAAATTTAATTGATATGAGTGGTTATTTAAAGCACTCAAAGGGAAATTTATCTGATATTTAAGAGGACAATCAAAGTTTTAGAAAATAAAAACAAAACAGTCTAAGTGGTTTACTGTGTTGGATATTAGCATTGGGTTCTTTAAGTTTACGTTCCAGGGACAACAGTTCACCTGGACGTGTCTCTCCCAGGGATTTTATAATAATTGATCGATATTCCACCTTCCTCCAGAAGGTCAGAGTGAAAGTTAAGCTGAAAAAGGCACAGATAATGAAGGAAAAGGTTTCTTATTTGGGAATAGTAGTAACACAGGGAAAGCATGAGATAGAGCAAAAGTGAGTGCAGACAATCCTCGAACTCCCCCTAGCGCAAGATATTAAAGTTCTAAAACAAAAGAGGACAGTTCCTATTCCAGGTTGTGAGATTAAACAGACAAAAAGCACCAACCCCCACGATTACCCCCACATCCGAATTACCGACGAGTAAGGTTACGACCCAGAAGTCACAAGTGACTGGTCTCCCTTGACCTGCCTTAACTGCAGGACCAGAAAATGGATTTGCGATAATAAAAACTAATAAAATTGTATATGATAATATAAAGCTTGAGTTGGTACCGGTATTATTGAATATCTCAGATTGGAGGCAAATTGATGCAGGACAGGTGCCAGTTTGGATCAATGACACCCAGTTGGAGGACTTAGCTAGTCACACAAATGATAAAATTACCAGGTGCCAACTCAGAAAACTTAAGGTATGGAAAGGTCAGGAGTGTGTAAATACAGGATCTATGAGTATTGGAGTAGTGTTGGGAATACCTGTAATTCTGAGATAAGTTAGGGATGCAAATATACAAAGTAGAAAATATAGGAGTGATGAGGGGAAAAGATTACATAAAATACTATGATATATTACCCTATGTTATGGAAATGTTATGGAAATTGGAAAAGAGGTAATTGGAACAACATTGTCCATTGTCTGAGTGTAGTCTGGAAAACCAGGTGGTCATATGTCCTCATCCTATAAATAAAATGGCAGAATCAAAATGTGGATTTAATGCCACTGTAAATTGCAACATGGAGACTAGGAAAGCATTGTCAGGGTTAACCCATGTGGCCTATATGGAAAAGGGGAGATATTGCTTAACCACCACAGTGAAGGAGTACCAGTATGGACATAAACGGACTTGGCTGGTGAGCAACAGTACATTTTGGTTCAACCCACAAATACCAACCCGAGTAGGGAAGATGGAGTTGGTAGAGATACATAAACAAAAGACAGAAACGATAACTGTGACAGAAAGTATTAAGGAGGATTTGACAAATTACCTGCGGGACTATGAATATACTATTCAGCCATTGCCCACAGGCTTGGGTAGAGAGAGACAGCAGCTAGAAGTCATTGCTGTAGTGTACTACAATCTGGAACAACAGTCGAAGATGCTACAAGATGAGATTGACGAGATAAATGGCAGGAGGACTTATAGAACTGGGGGTCAGACGTGCAGATACACCCCTGGTTTAGAATTGGGTATCATGGTATTATATGTGACCTACTTAATTTGGCAACGTTCGAAATTAATTAGGCGATGTAAGAGGATGTATGAACACAGGTTGGACAGCTACCCGAAAAGCAATTAGTGTTCGAACTTGCTCTGTCAAAGGACGAACAATTAGTTATGCCATAAAAGGGTAATTGTATAACCTTTTCATATATACTTAAAATGAATTAATGAATGATCAACGTACTCTAAGAATGGAATTGTATTATGTTTGCACAATCGATTATGTAACAGTGATGCTTAAATGAAATTGTAATTGTACAAGTGTACCACCTTTTATGTTGTAAACAAGTAATTGAAGCCCCTGCAAAACTTATGCCTTTACAGAGTTCCCGCAGGCCCCTCTTGTGGCACAAGCAGGCAACGTATTGAGTGCGACCCCTCCGGGTGTTGAAGGCTGTTTCTAGACAAATAGAGACCATCAAAGGCACCTAGGTGGGATCAAGGGAAGGATTCTTAAAAGTGTTTTGAAGAATCAATGGGGGGACTGTGAGAACAGAATTTTATGGGGACATTTAAGATGAAATAATTATAATCAATCATGTATTGCTAACAAGCTAGCTTCAGTGCTGCAGGGAGGGACAGCTTATCAGAAATGACTTCATAACTTCAGGGCTGCAGAGGCAACTTGGCCTTGCAGCTGGTACAGCGCAATAGCAGAGAGAGACATTGTGCTTCAGCAACACTCTTCTTATCTCATCACCCAGACATGACACATTCCTAAGGAACAGTTAGTGTGAGAAACATACTGACCAGGCAAACCCACGCCCCTTGTCCGAGGGTAGCTCAGCCTAACGTTCCCAGGGAGATAGGGGAATAAGAAACTGCTTGAGGAGAGGATGACAAGACAGTAAGTACCCCAATTAGACCCTGAGAACTATCCTTCTGATTCCGAGCCTCCACCGCCGGATAATCCCCCAGGACCTGCTCCTTTGATCTTATGATCAAAAACGAGGGATTGTGGTGGCAGTTTTGCTGACCTTGGGGTCTACAGCTCTTTGCTTTAACGACTCGTTTGTCTGCAGCAACCTGCTAAGCAAAACCGCAACCCACACAGACGTTATCAACGGGCGAATGTGGTATCTGGAGTACGCACTAACTTAAGGAAAATAATAGCTTGTTATATACAGCCTTATGCGAAGCTGACCTCGGATTCTACATGGTGTATAGTCACGAAGGCCGTCCTGTGTCTATCTTGTAGTTTTGTAACTAATTGGGAAACTGTCAGCTCGGCATCTGTTGTACTATATAAATCCGCGGAGATCTGGAGCGCTTTGGAGTAGCACCGGACCGTGATTAGGAAAGGTGTGCTCCCCATGATATCATGCAATAAAATTTGTTAATGCTCAAGGTCTGAGTCCGGAGAATTTCTTCGACAATCAAATTTCTTCAACAGGTGTGCTTTGGTCTAGATTTCCATGTTTTATACAATGGAGGCATTTTATTGGTGCTAGAATAATGGAATTCTGTGTTGGTGTTCCTATAATGGTGGAGTAGTTCCCAGACTTTCAATGAATTAATTTGGCATGTTCTGTTGTGTTAAGAAACAAAATTGTATTGTTGGCTGATTTTGCTGCTTCATGACATCCTGAAACATTTTATAACTAATGGATTGCTTTCAAATCGCAGCCATTTATGTAGGCAGATGTGGCTGTCAATTTGTGTCGGCTTGAATTATATGCTGAACTCCATACAGAGGATTCAACCCACAAAAAAATGCTACCAACAGTCCCAAACTGACATTAAGACAACATCATTGTTTGTAAAACTGAGCTCTTAATCTGTGATCTATCATCCCAATAAATTTAAAAATAGTAAATGCAAGAAAAGTTACTGCCCTTAGAAAGGACTCACTATTGTCTCGTTAAAAATCTTCAGCACAATAAATACTAAAAGTAGAACTGAGATTACTACCCTCCAGTGTTAGAATTAGCAGATATCCAAACAATCCTAAAGTGGAATCATTAAATGCAAATTTGTTTTTGTTCAGTAATGTATGACATAATATTAGTATTTACAGACCTCTGAGCTCAGACATCCTCATCCAGAGGATTGAAGTTGATAGCTGCAGTGGCGATCCATGTGACACATCCTGCTCCATATGGAAATGAGGCAATGAATTTATTAGGTAGTGAAGGTAACCCATGACAGGTGATGTAGGTGAGTTCTCAGCATTTCCACAATGAGTACATACCCATCATCTATGTTCGATAGTCAGGCTCGCCAAGAGTTACAATTACAAATTAAGATAAAGATTATTTTTTCAATCCTCAGGCTAGGCCTGGCTGTATTCAGGTTTTTATCTATGTATTGGATATTTCTCTGCTATAAATTCTTTTAAACATTTGATGAGTAGAATTTCATAAACAGAATTAAATATTCAGACAATTAGGCTCGATTGACCTGCAAAAGACTTGAAGAACAATTCTTTTCAATAAAAATGGCAAACACCCTCTCTGGTTATTGAAATAATGGAATGAAGTGGTTTAGAAAACATCAGACTTTCATTGGCAGGCCATTAATTATTGAAACGACCATTCTCTTGAATGACACCACCTTAATTTTTTTTGAATACATGCAATTTGCAACAGGCAGAGCATTCAGTTCATAAAGCAGTGAGTTGGTTTGGACCTTGTAGAGATTAGGTGAAACGAAGGAATGAAGAATTATGAACCAAAAATAGTCTGGAAGAGGACAGAAATGTGGCGGTGTAGATGCCTCATTTATAAAAGGTGGCTAAAACAGCGAGAGCTGAGAACACAAATATTTCTCAGTGAAGGACTGAAATGTAAATTAAACTCACTACAGCTAAGGCAGATTCCACATGTTTTGCATCTATTTACAGTTGCTTGTCATGAAATATATTGCATGGTAAGGACCAATAGTCTTGTGACTGAAACTGACTCAAGTAAATTTCATATACTGGATGGACTCCTGAAGATTTCACCTGCTTGAGATTTCCAAATTGGTAACACGAGGATCGCTGTACTGCAGGCAAGATTGTGAACTGTAAAATACATCTTTCCAGTCTCTAGCTGGAGTTCAGAATTGTTATGAATGATCAGCAGTATTCTGCTACAGATTTATTATGTGCTAGAAGCTCAGTGCTGAGGAAGATGAAATTGGAATATAAAACTGAATCTTCTTGATTTTTGTCTAATTCCAGATACATGGTGTTGAATTTTCAATTGCCTCTGAGGCACATACAGGTGCAGGCGGCATTGAAAATAGCATGCTCGATGGCATCACTAGATCACAACATCTCTGGAACGCAACATGATTTTCAAAGGGAGGGCTGGAGGAGAGCAGGCAACCCTCAAATTAACTGACTGTTGAGCTCATTGTGAAGCTCATTAACAAGCTTTTGAGCAGCTGTTTTAGATTTTCAATTGGGGGGCATGGGGAAAACTGAGGGTCTGAGATATGTTAGGGTGCAGTTGTCATGAATACAGCGGGGAGTCTCGAATGCTAATAGAGTGCTAATGGTCAACAAATTTAAGATGGAGATTTATGCTTGGCTTTTCAACCAGTGGCACAGAGTTGCCATCGCTGGTACCGAGGGGCTTGCATTTGTGAGCAGAGTGGTTGGACTTCTGAGAGGGACGTGAGGTTTCTGGCATCAACTGGGCATCAGAGGTTGTTAGAGGAAGCCTGGTGAATGAATAAGTTGTAGCTGATGGAGTTGTGATGGGAACAGGCTACTCTGACACTGGACAATGTAACGAGGAGGAGTTTCAGCAGGATGCATCCTCCTGGTCTGGAGGAGGCCAGAGGAGCTGCAGTGGGAAGAAGGCACTACCCAAGACATCAGCAGTACCTCGCAAGAGTCAGCCGGCTGCAAATGACAGAGTGCCAGTACTGTAGGAAGCTGCGTCTATCCAGGTAGATGGATGTTTGCACTCTGGTCCACAATGACCTGAGACTTCACGGCCCCCATGGCAGTCCCCTACCTGAATTCCTCAAACTATTATTCATCTGGGTCTTTCAAACGATCAGCTGTGCAGCTGGAGGCATCTCATCATGCTATCAGGCAGGACATGGATGCCCTATTCTGGGGGCTGGTGTAGTGGTGGCGGTGGGAGAGACATTACATGCATTTTGAGACAGATGGGCCAACGCAGGCAAAGAGGACATTAGGGTTTGGTGCCATCTATGGATTCTTCAGATCCAGTGGGTCATCGATTGCACCCATAACACTATCAAGGCACCAACCAGCCAGCCAGCCAGATGCCTGAACAGAAATGTCTTCCACTCAATGAATGTCCAGATAGTCTATGACCACAGAAAATGCATCTTTCAGGTCTGCGCCTGGTTCCCAGGCAGGTGTCGTGATGCCTTCATTCTTCCAGAGTCCCAGGTGCCATACCTCTCAAACCAACATCCAGGCTCTGTGGGTGGCTGCTGGGAGATAAGGGTTTTAACTTCCGAAAAGGTTGTGCCTATTGTGTGCATACTTTTAAGAGGTGTGGCTATGTTATCATGCCAGCAGAATAAGAGTTGTGATGCAACACAGCATGTGACTTCTGGGTTGGGACAGACTTAAGTAACAGGACAGTGAAGACCTGTGTGTACATGCAGAACATTCCTCAAATAAAGAATCCATGTTACTGCACTGCTGATCCCATCTTGAGTGGTCAGTGCTTTGAGCACAGTAGCATAGAGGCGAAGAGAACATGCAACAACTCCTGCGCCCATTCAGAACCCAGCCACGGATGCAGAGAGGCACTACAACCAAAACCATTTCCTGGCATGAACCTGCATTGAACAGACTATTGTTACCTTGAAGATGCGCTTCCGTTACCTTGACCACTCCGGTGGTGCCCTCAAGTATGAACCAGCCAGGTAGAGGCCTGCTCAGATTGGGAAAAAGGAACCCGACCCGAACCCAACCCAAGTCCCCCCGATTTAGCCCCAGGCCCGACCCGACTCGTACCTGACCTGACCATCCCCTTACTTACCATGCTGACACCGAACCTGCAAGAAGCTGCAGTACAAGTGCGATGACGTCATCGTGACATCACTCGCTCACTGCGCAGACTCAGTTTCATCCCAGACTCCCAGTTCAGGTAAGTTTTTTAATTTCAGTACTTAACAGCAGAGCATTTACCATGTGTGTCCGGCCCAACCCGACCTGACTCGACCTGAACTCAGCCCTACCCGACCAGAGTCTGAAAGACGGACCCTGAAGATGGGCCCGGCCCAACCCGAACCCCACACATGTTGTCGGGTCCCGTTGGGTTCGGGTCAGGTAGCAGGCCTCTACAGCCGGGGGGGTCTCATATGGTGGTCATTTGCCGTGCGCTGACAATATGAGAATACAAAAAAACCTGAGCTGGATGAAGAGAAGCTGGAACGCCACTCTTCCCCAGTGGAGATGATGAGGACGAGCAGAACGATAAAGGGGGAGCTCCAGAGGAGCCTGGCGCCCAGGCATTGGAGGAAGACCATCCCAGGTCTCACAGCAATTGGAGGCTTGCATGGCTGCAAGGGCCATGCTAATTCAGCAATGTTTCACTTGAGTTGCTCTCAGCCTTTTGCCAGATGACTTTGTAACTCACCTTCCATCAGAGAGAAATTATAGAACATACAGACACATCTGAATAATACCATTGCTCCCCAAACAGATTGTTATTGATGGAGACCCCATTTTCAATCTCCCACTACACAGACTGTGGCACTGCAGAAAACCCAGCCCCACTGACCACTGTCCCTTAACTCCATGACCTTTTTGACATCAAGCAATAACAACATGCAAGTCTGATCGTAGGCATAAGCAATTATTATCAAACAAAAAGTTAATGAACATATGACATGAAATAAAAAGGATGGGAGCTAAAAAAGATGGAATTGGCTCAGTGACAGGAAACAAAGAGTAATGGTTAAGGGATGTTTTTCGGGCTGGAGAAAGGTTTGCAGTGGAGTTCCCCAGGGGTCAGTGTTGTGACCCTTGATTTTCCTGATATATATTAATGAACAAGGCCTTGAAGTACAGGGAACAATTCCAAAGTCTGCAGATGATACAAATCATGGAAGCATTGTGAACTATGAAGAGGATGGTGTAGAACTGCAAAAGGATATAGACAAGTTCGTGGAATGGGCAGATAGGTGGCAGATGAAGTTCAATACAGAGAAATGTGAAATGATTCATTTTGGTAGGAAGAACATGGAGACACAATATAAAATAAAGGGTATAATTCTAAAGGGGGTGCAGGAGCAGAGGGACCTAGGTGTATATGTGCATAAGTCACTGAAGGTGGCAGGACAGGTCGAAAGAGCGGTTAATAAACCATACGGTATCCTGGGTTTTATTAATAGGGGCACCGAGTGCAAGAGCAAGGAAGTTATGTTGAACTTGTATAAGACACTAGTTCGGCCTCAGCTAGAGTACTGCATCCACTTCTGGGCGCCACACTTCTGAGCGCATTGGAGAGAAGACAGAAAAGTTTCACAAGAATGATTCCTGGGATGAGGAATTTCAATTTTGAAGACTGATTGGAGAAGTTGGGACTGTTTTCCCTGGAGAAGAGAAGGCTGAGAGGAGACTTGATAGAGGTATTCAAAATCATGAGGAGTCCAGACAGGGTAGATAGGGGAAAACTGTTCCTACTTGTGAAAGGATGGAGAATGAGGTGGATCGGATTTAAAGTAATGGGGAAGAGAAGAAAAGACAACGAGGAGAAACTTTTTCACACAGCGAGTGGTTGAGATCTGGAATGCGCTGCCTAAGAGTGTGATGGAGGCAGGTTCAATTGAAGCATTCAAAAGGGAATTAGACTGTTATATGAAAAGGAAGAATGTGCAGGGTTACGGGGAGAAGATGGGGAAATGGCTCTAGGTGAATTTCACTTTCGGAGAGCCGGTGCCGACACAATGGGTCAAATGCTCTCCTTCTGCACTGTAACAATTCTGTGAAACTGAGAAAACATCACTCACGTGACCCATTAAGTGCATCTTCCAGTCTGGCAGCTTGCGTTCTCGTCCACTACAGGATGCTCCCGCTGTGGCTGAGGGTGAGGTGGGGGGGAGCCTGCTCCCTTGCCTCTGCTCATGGCTGAGATGCCTGTGGCTTCCGTTCTCATTGTGGAGATGCCTGTGGGGTTCCTCGATAAGCTGCTGGGCCTCTATCCTTGCATGGGTAGCCTCTGTCACAGGGCCTTGCAGCATGGATGGTTTCTCAGGTCAGAGGGACGAGAAGGTGAGGGATGATGCCAGCACCCCTGAGAGGTAGCCCCCTCATCAGCTTCTTCGACTGCCTCAGCCCTTCCAGTGCACTTGCATGATGGATAAGGCCACCAGGTGAACGCAGCTGGCATCCACCGCCAAGCTTTCCTGCGCCATCAGCAACAGTGAGAAGTCAATGATACAGAGTGTGTCACTCCTTCTGTACATGTCAGCACCCTGCTCCTGCACCCACTCAGAGTAGTGCTGCATTATGGCTCTCCAAGAGGTTGGCACTCTCTCACAGGTGGAGCTCATGCACTCAAAACCCCAAGTAATAATCGATACACAATGTGCTGCATGGATTCCTCCATCATCTGCTCCAGTAAAACCGGCCTTGTTTCTAACACCCAAGGCCCAGCATCTTCACCCAGCGGAGCTTGACTGTGTCTGTGCTCCATCCCCTGATGGGGATTGCCCACAGCTGACTAAGCCTCAATATCCTCCTACTGCTCATTGTGATGTGCAGTTCACCCAGTGCTCCATGTTCTAAGCTAAACTGAACCCACCAGGGTGTGTGTGTCTGTGGGTCGAAGGTGCAGTGGAATGATGTGACGGTGCACCTGGAACATCTCTCCCTGCCGGAGGAGGGGCAGCGCCAACATTCTGCTCCCCCTCCACTACTGGCCCTGTGGGATGCACAAGATGGTGATGAGAACTCAGGCTAGTCGGCAGGGACCTGAGCACAACCAAACCCATAGATTATAGCAGTTGTGAAGCCACAGCACGCACCTGTCCAAGACTTCTCCCTTGAATGATGTGCTCTCTTCTACAGGATAATGAGGGAAAGATTTATGAGTCGGCTCCCCTCCCTCACCTATTCCAGAATGACATCCACATGAGAAGTCAGCCTCCTCAGTGATGCCCCCTTTACAATCATCCCATATTCAACTGGCCACTTGATCTGAAAAAGTTAGGGAGAACTGTAGACTCTCAGTCTGCTCAGCTCATGTGGAATACTGGTGCTTACAGATAGAGACTTGTCACCCGGGTGTCACTGGCCACTCACCTTTCCAGACCTTATTAAATCATTGAATCGCTTTCTGCACTGGACTCCTAATCCTTCTGGTGACTCCCCGGCTGCTGACCTCAGTCACCACCTCCATCCATGCCCTCTGTTTCTCGAGGTGGATTTCTTCTTCTGGATGCCAGGAACAAAACATCTCTCATGTCGGACACTGCATCAGTTAAACCTCAAGGGAGGCATTTAAAAATCGTGCTGATGTCCGGGGACGCCTGCCAGTGCCAGCACTGATCCTCAAGGTCCCTGCTGGTCCATTGCTTCAATGAATGGCAAGCCGTTCGCCTTTACAAAAGGCCCTCTGTTACTGGGTCCGGCCTCCAGGCCACTCCGGCGCCACTAACTGGATGGCAAACTCACCCACTGGCCCAATTAGGCCCTTTCTCTTTACAGCTGTTGCAAAGAAATAGAAGGAATTAAAAAAAACTTGGATTGAGATGCGAAGATGGAAGTCCTTTGTTTTGGTGAGGTGTCCCAAAGTCGAATAGGTGGCTGCCACTAGGAATCTTTCCCGGTGCTGCTGATGAACAGTCTGCTTGGATAGGCAAAGAATTTCAACTCTCCAAGGCTTTACATGGTGTTTCAGCAGGTGTGCAGTATCAGGGGGTTCAGTTCTAACATATTCAATGCGAAGTCCTTTTAAAGATGCAAGCTTGCTACAAACATCCAGGATGTCTTCAGGAGGCAAGAGTACAACTTCATACAGGTATCAGGCAGCCCCCACCTGCCAACAATGAGGCACATTGGTTTTGTCATATATACATTGATTTTGAACTGTTGCTGGAATGCGGAAATGACTTGAACAGATCAGCCGTGACTGGAAAGGACATTTGCATACAAACAGACAGTGCTTGTGTCAACAAAGGACCATTTCCTGACACATTTAACCCACAATGGATGTTGATCACGAGACAGTGATGGGGTGGGGAAGCGCATCCCAGGGCCTACTGGGATGATGCAATCCACAGGGGCCAGGACTGGTTGGACCAGCTGATCACATGACTAACTGGCTGTTCCAGGGTTTTTTGAACTAACCACAGATAGTTTGAACTCAGAATGTCCGTTTGCTCCTGGACTAAGAAGATCTCTCCTGTTTGCTCCCATCTCTTTCTCACAAGTCTCTGAATCCACTGAAGACACATAACCCCCAAGAGAGAAAAGTCTTCTACAGCGCACAAGTTTTAAGAGGAGTACTGGGCCCCAACGAAAAGCAAGACCTACCTACAATCAAGGATGCTACAGTGAGCTGAAAGAACCATAAGAAAAACTCTTCATATATAGCCTCAAACATTTCCACTTTATTTTTCTTCTCTTTTTACATGTGTGTATCGCGTATACATGCTAGCGTGGACACGTCGTGTATCTGTAAGCTTCAACCAAATTAAAGTTTAAATTTAATAAATTTCAACCTTTCTCCTTTAAACCTAAGAAACCTGTTTGTGCTGGTTTCTTTGCCTTATAATTGGAAAGTAGTGAACATGGATTCACCAAGGGGGAGCTAAAAACATGGTGTGTTTAAAATTAAACCCTGTTACGTTAAGATCAGGTGAAGGCTGAGAGGGATCCCGAGACACCTTTCTCATCTGGTCGTAACACAGGCTTTTGCTTTTCAAGAGCAGGGATTCTTCAAAGACAGGTAACAGTGGTCTGGATTTTCTTCTGATCCTGGCATATCTTCTGATAAGTCGATATCCAACTGCTCCTTTTAGTCCAAAAACAGCTGATTTTTTACAGTTCAAAGTGAAACTAATTTTTTCCAGACAAGTCCCATGATAATTAAATTCTGTCTTGTCAAAACACAAAAATAGCTCTCAAGTCAAATACCCTAATGTTGAATTGAAATCATATATTTTCCAGTAAAAACTTGTTTATTGGTCCACCTTTAAAAAAAAACACCCATAGTTCAACCTCTTCAGTTTTAAAATATAGATTCCAAGTTTTAACAAAACCTACAGAAACTCTCACAATACCTCCACCCTTGACTAAATGAAATGCCATTTTTGAATGCCTTTCATTGAAATGTATAAAAAAACAGAAGTTGAAAACATTCTAAAACACATTTTCCACACACATCCCCCATTCCCGATTTACTTGTGGTTAATACAATTACGTTTTGTGCCATCTTTGCTCATATAACTCAGTTAGATTTGTGATAAAGCACCGACAATAACATTATTTTTGCACGAAATTTAGACAATCTTTAAGTGATAGGGCTGCAACAGTAAACTCCAATGGAATATTCTGACATTCTGGGTTATAAATTCTCCACAAAGGTTAGTGGGTTATGATCAGTACATGCCAGCGTTTCTCTGTAATCATGGCAAATGCAGATTTCGAAATGTTTAAGAGCCAATAATAGACCCAACATTTATTTTTCCATGGTGGAATATCTTTTTTGATGTTGATTTATTTTTTTGAAAAGTATCCCACTGGTCGTTCTATGCCCAATTGATCATCTTGTAACAGGACTGCACCAACCCCCTGGTCACTAGCATTAATTGCTACCTTGAAAGGCTTCGTGAAATTTGGAGCAGCCAACACTGGTTCATTAAAGTGGCCTTGAGCTTTTCAAAAGATGCCTGGCACTCCCCTGACCACCCTACTTTGGTTTTCTTTTTCTGTAGCAAATCTATTAATGGAGCAGCTACAGTGCTGAAATTTGGTACAAACTTCCAGTAGAAACCACACATCCCCAAAAACCTCTTGGTTTCTTGCTTAGACTTAGGGGTAGTGAACTCCACCAAGGCTTGTACTTTCACCTTTCTTGGCAACACTTGTCTTTGTCTAACTATATCCCAAGGTAGGTCACTCTCACTTTTGTGAATTCACTTCCAGCCAAATTTACCACTAAAATGAGCTTCTTGTAACTTTTTTAAACCGAGTTTCTAGCTGTTTTAAGTGTTCCTTCCAAGAATAGACTGTATACCAGCACATTATCAGAATTAACTATAGTTAGGAACACTGACTACCACTTGTCTCATTAGTCTCTCAAAGGTTGCCAAAGCATTTTTTAGCCCGAATAGTATCACTCGGCACTGGGAAAGATCGTCTGGTGTGACAAAAGCTGATATTTCTTTAGCTTGGGGTGTTAAAGGAACTTGCCAGTATCCCTTTAACAAATCTATCTTTGTATGTTAAGATGCCTCTGCTTGTTAAAAAAAGGTCTTTGATCTGGGTTCTTTGTTGTCCTGGTAACCAAGACCCTTGTCTTTAAGTGGAGTTGATGTAAGGTCACCTGATTTCTCGAATTCCATTTTAAGCAACATTAAAACCAGTTTTTAAAACAGTCATGCTACAAAGTCCAGCGTTCAAAACAAGCCTCACACACTCCTCCATTCACCACCACCCTTCACTCACGTAACAAAATTCTCGATCAAGGACTCCTACCTTTCATAAACTTCACCTCACCCTCACACACAGTTTCAAGCCTCACATTCACACCTGACAGCTTGCACACACTGCCAGGTATTCATCAATGACAGGTACATTGCACCACACTCACTGAAACACTTCCCTCTCTCTTGCATGACAAGGTGGTGGTATAACTAGACTGCAGCAGCTAACCGGCGGGTGTAGGCTCGGCTGTTTGTCCCCACCTTGATGGAGGAGACAGTGCTTGCAATTATTGGAGTAGCCGTAACTAATATCATGGCCAGAGATGGGGCTGAAATAATAGCAGATGTTCCCACTTAATCCACCTTCTGACATCCCACTTCCCCCTCATCCCACAATCTCTTCTGATTTACAAGTCACAGATAGGGTAAATATGCACCACTTGCTTTCCTTCTCAATCTCCTACCCTTGTGCCTTTCTCCTTTCAGCTACCCAAGAACGGTCACCTGGCCAGACAATGTTATGGGCGTGTCAAGTCCAAGAGCAGCAAGAAACTGATGACAATGAAATATTGTCACTCAATATCACATTCGCAGCCACTAACTCAGATATTGATCAGAGGTGAGATCTGCATGTGGTGAGACACCAGCCACAAGGGAAAGGATAGCACAAGTACCAATGCGCTGTCGGGCAAGGTCACATACGAGTTCTGTTGCAGAGGACTCAGATGAGGACTTTGATGGGGCAGAGTACAGACAAAGGCTGTTGGTTCAGCACAGTGAAATACTTGGTGCCTTTTCAGGCCCGTCAGAAAGCCTGCGGTCGCTAAAGGCCTGCTTGTGTCTGCAAATGAAACCCGACTCGAGCCAAACAGAACTACATCTGACCCGAGCACAACCTGAGTCCTTCGATTTTTTCCCGCGCCCGACCCGACCACCGGAATAAAGTTGTTTATATTAAAGAGGTTGTGCTCTACCTTGGATGAGATCGACACTGCAGACCAGTGCGGAGTCCAAATGCACATACCCCACCTTGGCGTCCTGGCTGTCACTGTGTCCGACCCAGCCCGAGCCCGAATGCCGGATTCGGAAGAGCAACCCAACCCGACCCCGACATGTCATCAGGTTGGTTGGGTTCGGGTTGGGTAGCGGTCACGGTCAAGGAACACGGAGGAGCCGGTTCCAACTTGGCAACTTCCAGCACCCAATAACAGTGGATGTTAGAAGGAAATTTCTACTTATTTTTTATTCGTTCATGGGATGTGGGCATCGTTGGCTCGGCCAGCATTTATTGCCCATCCCTAAGTGCCCTTGAGAAGGTGGTGGTGAGCTTCCTTCTTGAAATGCTACAGTCTTTGGGGTGTAGGTACACCCACTGTGCTGTTAGGAAGGGAGTTCCAGGGTTTTGACCCAGTGACAGTGGAGGAACGGTGATATAGCTCCAAGTCAGGATGGTGTGTATCTTGGAGAAGAATTTGCAGGTGGTGGTGTTCCCATGCATCTGCTACCCTTGTCTTTCCAGGTTGCAGTTTTGGAATGTGTCAAAGGAGCCTTGGTGAGTTGCAGCAGTGCATCTTGCTGACACTGTGCGTTGGTGGTGAAGGGGGTGAATGTTGTTGTTGGTGGATGAGGTGCCAGTCAAGTGGGTTGCTTTGTCCTGGATGGTGTCGAGCTTCTTGAGTGTTGTTGGAGCTGCTCCCATCCAAGCAAGTGGAAAGTATTGCATCACACTCCTGACTTCTGCCTTGTAGTTGGTGGGCAGGCATTGGGGGGACAGGTCAGTTAATCGCCGCAGAACTCCCTGCCTCTGACCTGCTCTTGTAGCTGCAGTATTTATGTGGCTGATCCAGTTTTTTGTCAATGGTAACCCCAGGATGTCAATAGTGGGAGATTCAGTGATGGCAATGTCATTGAACACCAAAGGGAGATAGTTGGAGATGGTCATTGCCTGGCACTTAAGTGGCAAGTAACATTGGCACTAAACATCAGTCCAAGCCTGGATGTTGTGCAGGTCTTGCTGCATATGGACACGGTCTGCTTCAGTATCTGAGGAGATGCAAATGGTACTGAACACTGTGCAATCATCAGTGAACATCCCCACTTCTGACCTTATGATGGAAGAAAGGTCATTGATGAAGTAGCTGAAGATGGTTGGGCCTGGAGCACTACCCTGAGGAACTCCTGCAGTCTTGTTATGGAGCTGAGATGAAATGATCATCCAATAACCATCTTCTTTCATGCTAGGTATGACACCAACCAGCCAAGAGCTTTCCCCCCACCCGATTCCCATTGTCTTCAGTTTTGTTAGGGCTCCTTGATGCCATACTCGGTCAAATGCTGCCTTGATGTCAAGGGCAGTCACTCTCACCTCACCTCGTGTTCAGTTCTTTCGTCCATGTTTGAACCAAGGCTGTAATGAGGTCTGGAGCCGAGTGGTCCTGGCGGAACCCAAACTGAGCATCACTGAGCAGGTTATTGCGAAGCAAGTGCCGCTTGAAAGCACTACCGACGACACCTTCCGTCGCTTGACTGATGAGATGGTAATTGGCCGGGTTCCTCCTCCTGTGTTTTGTGTATAGGACATACGTGGGCAATTTTCCACATTGCCAGGTAGATGCCAGTGTTGTAGCCGTACTGGAAAAGTTTGGCTGGGGGCGCGGCAAGTTCTGGAGTTCAGGTCTTCAGTACTATTGCTGGAATGTTGTCAGGGCCCATAGCCTTTGCAGTATCCAGCGCCTGCAGCCATTTCTTCATATCCCGTGGAGTGAATCAAATTGGTTAAAGACTGGCATCTATGATGCTGGGGAATTCAGGAGGCCGAAATGGTTCATGGGTCATGCAATTTTCAATAATGGCCCTTTTTTAACTTCTAGTTTGTTTCAGCCCCAGGTTTTATTGAAGAAGAATCCATGTTTATATAGCACCTATCATGGCTTCAGATACTCAAACTGCTAAAAATATAAGGGATCTCCCATTTAAGATGGGGGTGAGGTGAATTTTTTTCTCTGAGGGTTGTTAATCCGTGGAATTCACTTCTTCAGAGAGCAGTTCAGGCAGGGTCATTGAATATATTCAGGATAAAGTTAGATAGATTTTTGATAGACAAAGGAGGCAAGTGTTATGAAGGGCAGACAGGAAAGCAGAGGTGTGGCCACATTCAATCAGCCATGATCTTATCAAATGACCTACTTCTGCTCCTAATTTCATGTATGTTCCTTTGTACGTATGTATGTCTTTTCACCATTGACACTCCACCAGTGCCCTTGCTGTTGCCTGTCCGTCAGCCAGCCCAGATTGCCACTTCCCATACTGAGATAGTGCAATGTGAAGCTGGGCCTTCTAGATTCAGATACTCGAGAGTGTCCTCCAAGGCCATCTGCAGTCTCCCCCAGTCAAGGTTGCAGCCACATTGGGAGCACTGCATAGGAGCACTGGGACAGTCTAAGCACCTGCAATACAGGCACCAAGGGAATGCACAAGGGTGATCACTTGACTTTTGTTTGGAATATTAGATGTTTTGCTTGATAAGGTCAGTTTGCAATGGTTCTGTGGTGGCTTTTATTTCCTCATTGCTTCCAAGAGGACACAGATGGTCACTAAGGTGTGGGAGTGTTGGTGAATGGGGAATTGGGGTTATGCTCACTGGTACCTCAGTCCATGAGGTGATAACAGACAGCCTGGCTGGAAAGGGGATGTGTTTGCCTCCTGCCTTCCTCCTCCTCAGCCGCTCGCCTGATCCCTGGTGGAAAGGGCTGTGCCCTCATGATGTTGAGGTTGTACAGGATACAGCAGACCATGACTAATCGTGACACATGCTACAACGAGGGCTCCTCCAAAGTGGTCCAGGCAGCGGAGCCACTTCTTGAACAACCCAATCACTTTATGACGTTTCATATGGCAAACATGGCTTTTCTTTATGTGCAGGCTGCCCATAGTGATAGGTGATTCAATAGACAGGGGAACAGACAGATGTTTCTGGAGCCGCAGACGTGAATCCAGGATGGGTTGTTGCCTCCCTTGTGCCAAGGTCAAGGATGTCACTGAGCGGCTGCAGGGCATCCTGAAGGGGGAGGGGGAACAGCCAGCCGTCATGCTCCACATTGGAACCAACAACATAGGTAGAAAAAGGGATGTGGTCCTGCAGTCAGAATTTAGGGAGCTAGATAAGAAGTTAGAAAACTGGACCGCAAAAGTAATAATCTCCGGATTACTCCCAGTGCCATGCATAAGTGAGTACAGAATAGAAGGATAAGACAAATGAATGTGTGGCTGGAGAGATGCTGCATGAGGGAGGGTTTTAGATTCCTGGGACATTGGGACCGGCTCTGGGGAAAGATGGGACCTGAACATGCCGGAGGGGTTGCACCTGAAAAGAGCCGGGACGGAGTTCCTTGAGGGATGTTTTGCTAGTCATGTTGGGGTGGGTTTAAACTAGTTTGGCAGGGGAATGGGGACCTGAGGGTAGACTCAACTGGGACAAAATCAGAAATGAAGGCTGAAAATTAATGGACGAGTCTGGAAGACAGAGGAAACAAAGGTGAGAAAATAAAAAAGAGTTTTGCAGTGCTCAGGGGTATCTATTTTAATGCAAGCAGTATAGAAAATAAAGCTGATGGCACAGATAAACACATGGTAGTAAGATATCCTAGCTATTACAGAAACTGCTATGCCTATGCTGGGACGAGGGAGCAGTACCCCAGGACATGCGCGATGCCAATATCATCACCCTCTATAAAAACAAAGGTGATCGCGGTGACTGCAGCAACTACCGTGGAATCTCCCTGCTCAGCATAGTGGGGAAAGTCTTTGCTCGAGTCGCTCTAAACAGGCTCCAGAAGCTGGCCGAGCGCATCTACCCTGAGGCACAGTGTGACTTTCGTGCAGAGAGATCGACCGTTGACATGCTGTTCTCCCTTCATCAGATACAGGAGAAATGCCGTGAACAACAGATGCCCCTCTACATTGCTTTCACTGATCTCACCAAAGCCTTTGACCTCGTCAGCAGACGTGGTCTCTTCAGACTACTAGAAAAGATTGGATGCCCACCAAAGCTACGAAGTATCATCACCTTATTCCATGACAATATGAAAGGCACAATTCAACATGGTGACTCCTCATCAGAGCCCTTTCCTATCCTGAGTGACGTGAAACAGGGCTGCGTTCTTGCACCCACACTTGTTGGGATTTTCTTCTCCCTGCTGCTTTCACATGCGTTCAAGTCTTTTGAAGAAGGAATTTTCCTCCACACAAGATCAGGGGGCAGGTTGTTCAACCTTGCCTGTCTAACAGCGAAGTCCAAAGTACGGAAAGTCCTCATCAGGGAACTCCTCTTTGCTGACGATGCTGCTTTAACATCTCACACTGAAGAGTGCCTGCAGAGTCTCATCGACAGGTTTGCGGCTGCCTGCAATGAATTTGGCCTAACCATCAGCCTCAAGAAAACGAACATCATGGGGCAGGACGTCAGAAATGCTCCATCCATCAATATTGGCGACCACGCTCTGGGAGTGGTTCAAGAGTTCACCTACCTAGGCTCAACTATCACCAGTAACCTGTCTCTAGATGCAGAAATCAACAAGCCCATGGGAAAGGCTTCCACTGCTATGTCCAGAATGGCCAAGAGAGTGTGGGAAAATGGCACACTGACACGGAACACAAAAGTCCGAGTGTATCAGGCCTGTGTCCTAGGTACCTTGCTCTACAGCAGCGAGGTCTGGACAACGTATGTCAGCCAAGAGCGACATCTCAACTCATTCCATCTTCGCTGCCTCCGGAGAATACTTGGCATCAGGTGGCAGGACCGTATCTCCAACACAGAAGTCCTCGAGGCGGCCAACATCCCCAGCTTCTTCACACTACTGAGTCAGCGGCGCTTGAGATGGCTTGGCCATGTGAGCCGCATGGAAGATGGCAGGATCCCCAAAGACACATTGTACAGCGAGCTCGCCACTGGTTTCAGACCCACCGGCCGTCCATGTCTCCGCTTTCAAGACGTCTGCAAACGCGACATGAAATCCTATGACATTGATCACAAGTCGTGGGAATCAGTTGCCAGCATTCGCCAGAGCTGGCGGGCAGCCATAAAGACGGGGCGAAAGTGTGGCGAGTCGAAGAGACTTAGTAGTTGGCAGGAAAAAAGACAGAGGTGCAAGGGGAGAGCCAACTGTGTAACAGCCCCGACAAACAAATTTCTCTGCAGCACCTGTGGAAGAGCCTGTCACTCTAGAATTGGCCTTTATAGCCACTCCAGGCGCTGCTTCACAAACCACTGACCACCTCCAGGCGCTTATCCATTGTCTCTCGAGATAATGAGGCCAAAGAAAAGAAGACAGAAGCATGGCTTAAGGAGGGACAGGAATGGCATTTCAACGAGCCTGGTTACAGGATTTTCAGGTGCAATGGGGAGGAGGAATAAGAAAGGAGAGAAGTATCAATTTTGGTCAAGGAAACTATTACAGCTGTGAGGAGGGATGATATGTTGGAAGGTTCATCAAATGAAGCCATATGGATTCAGCTGAGGAACAAAAACAGGGCAATCATACTGCTGGAATGGAACTATAGACCCCCAAACAGTCAGAGGGAGATACAAGAGCAGATATGCAGGCAAGTCTCTGAGAAATGCAAGAACAATAGGGCAGTAATAGTAGGGGATTTTAACTACCCCAATATTAACTGGGATAGTTTTACTGTGAAAGGAATTGAGGGAGCAGAATTCTTGAGGTGCATTCAGGAGAACCTTTTTTGTCCAGTGTGTAGCAAGTCCAACAAGAGAGGGCGCAGTTTTAGACTTAGTTTTGGGATATGAAGATGGGCAGGTGGAAGGGGTGGCAGTGGGAGAGCATTTTGGTGGTAGTGATCATAATTCAGTCAGTTTTATAACTATGGAAAAGGACAGAGAAAGAAGAGGAGTTAGAGTTCTCAATTGGGGAAAGGACAATTTTACTAAACTGAGGAGTGATTTTGTGAAAGTGGACTGGAAACAGCTACTTGAAGGTAAATTAGTGTCAGAACAGTGGGAAGCATTCAAAGGGGAGATTCAAGGGGTTCAGAGTAAACATGTTACCACAAAGAAAAAAGGATGAGACGGCTAAAACTAGAGCCCTATGGATGTCAAGGGGCTTACAGGGTATAATAAGGCAGAAAAGGAAAGCTTATGTCCGACACCGAGAACTCAATACTATAGAAAGGCAAGAGGAGTACAGAAAGCGGAGGGGTGAAATCAAAAAGGAAATTAGGAAAGCAAAGCAAGGGCACGAAAGAATATTGGCAAGCAAAATCAAGGTGAACCCAAAGATAATTTATCAATACATTATGGGTAAGAGGATAACTAAGGAGAGAGTAGGACCCATAAAAGACCAAAAAGGTAACCTATGCGTAGGGGCAGAAAATGTTGGTATGGTTCTTAATGAATACTTTGCGTCTGTCTTCACAAAAGAGGGGGACGATGCAGATATTGCAGTTGAGGAGGAGTGTGAAGTATTGGATATGATAAACCGAGGGAGAGAGGAAGAATTAATGGGATTAGCATCCTTGAAAGTTGATAAATCACCAGGTCCAGATAAAATGTACTCTAGGCTGTGAAAAGAAGCAAGAGAGGAAATAGTAGAAGGCTTGACCATCATTTTCCAGTCCTCACTACAGATGTCGCGTCGGAGAATTGGAGAACTGCTAACGTTGTACCTCCATTTAAAAACGGAGACAAGGATAGACTGAATACTTACAGCCAGTCAGTCTAACCTCAGCAGTGGGAAAACCATTGGAATGTATTCTGAGAGGCAGGATAAACTGTCACTTAGAGGGGCACAAATTAACCAAGGATAATCAGCATGGATTTGTTAAGGGAAGATCTTGTTTGACCAACTTGATCAAATTTTTTGAAGTAGTAACAAGGAAGATAGATAAGGGTGCTGCAGCTGGTGTGGTCTACATGGATTTTAGCAAGGCTTTTGACAAGGTCCCACATGGCAGACTGGTTAAAAAAATAAAGTCCTATGGGATCCAGGGAAATGCAACAAGGTGGATACCAAATTGGTACAGTGGCAGGAAACAAAGGGTAATTATTGACATGTTTTAGGTACTGAGGGCTGTTTCCAGTGATGTTCCGCAGGGCTCAGGACTGGGTCCCCTGCTTTTTGTGTCTATTAATAATTTGAACGTGAAGATAGGGGGCATAATCAAGAAGTTTGCAGACGACACAAAGATTTGCCATGTGGTAGATAGCGAGGAGGATAGACTCAAAAGGAGTCTGGATATACACCTCAAGTGCAGTAATCTGCAGGGCTACGGACCAAACGTTGGAAGGTGGGATTAGAATAGGTGGATTGTTTTTCGGCCGGCACAAAGACGATGGGCCAAGTGGCCTCTTTCTGTGCCTTAAACTTCGATGATTTTACGTGTGCATGGGACGCACACCAATGGCATAACCCAGGTGGTCAGTGGATAGCCCTGATGGCCCAGCAGCCATCCTCTGGTTTGACATGGTGGCTCAGCAGTTTGGCACAGAATAAAGACATCTTAACTGCTGCCAGGATACCAGCTATTTACCAACATGATCTACTGAGCATGGTTGCATCCCAACTGCACATTCAGAAAGTGGAACCCTTTATGATTGTGGTTCATCTCTGCATTTCGACACGACACTCACAAAGCAATGTGTGTGCAATAAATGGCACCTGCACCATAGGGATCCCAGCTATCCTGGTGAAGCTACGTGCATGCTTCGCTGCTTCTCTCTGGTCAGAGACAATGTAATGTACTCCCCTCTCCTGATATAAAGAGTGTCCATCACTTCACTCCTGCAGCAACCAACAGCCAAACTGGGAGATGTTAAGAAATGCTGCCTGCTTCAGTCTGAAAGTATCCTCACACAATGAAATTCAGGGCCATGGTCACCTTCAAAGCCACTAACAGCACCATTCTTGTCCTGCTCTGAGGCTGCAGGTCTGGTTGCAAGAGGTGGCAGACTTCCGTGAGCACCTCCTTTGTAAAGCAGAGACATCACACACACTGATCCTGGCTGAGGTTGAAGTAAGAAAAATGCTTCCAGAAGACCCCAGGTTGATAAGGCCTCCTACTGAGAGCCCTTCTTCCCCCTCCTCCTCTGCCCTCTTGCAGCAGCTTGTCTTCCTCCATGTTGCCTCTGCTCATTCTCCCAGTCATGCTGCAGACCAAGGAGGATGGAAACTTACTGAACCCATGACCAGGAGCCAGTGGTCTGATCAGAACCCTTGAAGTCAGAACCAAGACCTTCACCACGTGCAACACCAGTCCCCGTCGACTTCACCAACTTTAAATGGCAGTAAAAACTCACCTCTACAAACTCAGACAGAGCCAATAGAAATCAGTCAGTAACTAACCTGAGCATAGGTGACAATCACTTTAAACAGAGCTGATGGGAGATTCCTTCCTGCTGCTAAACACATATTCAGCTGTGTGTTTAAGACAGGGAATTCCACCAAGCAGCGAGGTTGGAAATGGCAGCGCTGGTGTCAAATCAGCATCACACACTGACTGACGTCATGATCTGCCTACTCTCCATACTTGTGGTGCATGCTTCTAACGCACACGCTATTGCCCTCATCAAAATGGTTTCTGGAAGAGGCTGTGCCAGAGGTGAGCATGGGTCGTGGTCACTTGTTTGGCAGCAAAACAGACCCTGTAGTGTGAAAACTACAGGCACTATGGAACCAAATTTCTGGCCAGTGTGAGCCAGGAGCACATGGATGAGGAGGACAGTACGATAAGCAACATGAATAAACAGCCTGTACAAAATACTGGAGCTGTTCTGTGAAACTTGCAGAATACATCTTTATTTTCTATCACTTCAAGCAGGAGCCTCGAACCGATGCACAAGTTGCCAAGTGCCATCCATTAGCAGCGATGAGCTTTCATTTTAGTTTATAAATATGGAGAGTTTTGAGCTGTCACTCTTTGAAAATAAACTCAGATGAATGTTTAAACAGGTTTGCAACTTGTTTCCCTCCCTGACATTTTCCCATTGCTTGACAACTGTTACTACATCTTCTTGATGTTCCAATATAATCCAGGTCAGATAGGTCTTTATAGAATAGAGGATTCAGAGGAGCAGTGCTTGTCATGACATTTCACTGGAGTGGAAGTGAAGTTGTGCATTATCTATAGAATAAAGGTCTTACTGTAGAGGTGATGAGCGTCAAAAACTGAGAGTCAATATTGTAAATGACATAAGAGCTGTAAGTAAATTCTACTGAGAGCCTTGTGATAGAGACTATGTTATCATTTCCTACACATAACACATCCCTTCTGGAACTTTCAAGCCCTGAGTTTAACCGGAGGGACAGCCAGGAATCTCCTCACTCCGGGCCCGATGATTTTATCACCGGATTAGTATTTGGCAGAGGTTCTGCTCCTCCGGGCCCACAAAGATTCCACTGAAAACTTCAATCAAAATACTTGCCATGGCCTTTTCTGTCCACTCTGCTGACTCTCATTCGATCTGACTGTGGACTTTGACCCCTCACTGACCTCCTGATATTCTGAATGAATATTGTGCCCAGTTGCTCAGCCTAAACGACTGACACTGAACACGTCTGCGGCTCCGGCTCTGGGAAGCCTCCCTCTCAGTCACGTGGTCGGGCCCTTGAAGTGACCGTTAGTGGCCGGTCACGTGGGAACATTTAAACCGGCTGAGCACTGAAGCAAAGCGCTGGGCAGCTGTAAAATCAAATAGTGTCTGACAAAATAAACCTTACAGCTACCCTGCCTTCATTAAAAAGGCTGTTTGACTTTCCTGATCGATATTTGAGGAGGAAAAGAGGCTGGAAGGACACTTTTGTCATGATGATGTTGCAGGCTTGTGGCACAGTGCTGATGTGATCTACCTCAGAGTGTTAAAATAAAGCTCAGCCAACACTTTATCGGATGAAGACATTTAATTTCTCTTGTTCCATTTTAAAGGCACATTTTCTTGCATCAATTGCCTTGGTGAATGAGATTTCTGAAAATATTTGGAAGTCATCTAAAATATGGTTGTAAAGATTTAAAGGAGGGAACAAGCATTGAGTGAGATGGCTGTGCAAAGCAGACGACTCAGTTGGGATTATCCAGTGTCCTCCACTCCACATCGTGGTCGGCCCGCTGAACATTCTTTAACCATTCCCACAGTATCTCTGTTGTGTTATCAACATTGTGGTCCATGTCAAGCCGATGGAAAGATACAGATAAAATCATTATTGGATAAGTAAAGTCAACCGGAGTCTGCAGCCACACCCGACCTCACAGACAAAATGAAAAGAAGCTGAGCCAGTTGCTGCTGACTGCACTGCTTCAAAGGTCAGAAAGCTGGATGGGTTGGGGTGTTGGAGATCCAGATCATTGCTGAGCAGATTTGAGAGGAGAAAAAGCTTGCAATATGGTCTGATCTTCTAAAAGTAAAAGAAAAGTGCTCTCTTCATAATCTTACCACCTTTTTCATCTTTGAGTCTTCAGAAATCTCACCGCAGCCAACATGTCGCATGTTCCTTGAACCTCTGTGTCTGTCGAGACTGTACACAAAGACTGTCACTCAAGATGAGATCAGTAATGCAGTATTGTGGGTTCTTTGTTAATTACTGAGAGAGCAGCAATTACATTGAGATAGTAACTGTACACGTGTATCATCAAGACTGACCAACAGTCAATCACATGTTGTGTTACATTATAACTCTTACATAAATAACATGATCTTGTAGCCACACATCTGAATGGTGTACACACACAACAGTTACCTGACAGAATCACACATGAATGATTCATTGTCGAAAATATGTACAAAGAAATATTTAAAAAGAAAATGTTTTGATTTTGTTCATGGGATGTGGATGTCGCTGGCTGGCCAGCATTTATTGCCCATCACTAATTGCCTCGAGAAGGTGATGGTGAGCTGCCTTCTTGAACTGCTGCAGCCCATGTGGAGTAGGTGCACCCCCAGTGCTGTTAGAACAAAGAACAGTACAGCACAGGAACAGGCCATTCGGCCCTCCAAGCCTGCGCCGATCTTGATGCCTGCCTAAACTAACACCTTCTGCACTTCCGGGGTCCGTATCCCTCTATTCCCATCCGATTCATGTATTTGTCAAGATGCCTCTTAAACGTCTCTCTGGTACCTGCTTCCACCACCTCCCCCGGCAACAAGTTCCATGCACTCACCACCCTCTGTGTAAAGAACTTGCCTCGCACATCCCCTCTAAACTTTGCCCCTCTCACCTTAAACCTATGTCCCCAAGTAACTGACTCTTCCAACCTGGGAAAAAGATTCTGACTATTCCCTCTGTCCATGCCGCTTATAACTATGTCAACATCTATCATGTCGCCCCTCCACCTCCGTCGTTCCTGTGAAAACAATCCGAGTTTATCCAACCTCTCCTCATAGCTAATGCCCTCCAGACCAGGCAACATCCTGGTAAACCTCTTCTGTACCCTCTCCAAAGCCTCCACGTCCTTCTGGTAGTGTGGCGACCAGAATTGCACGCAATATTCTAAGTGTGGCGTAACTAAAGTTCTGTACAGCTGCAGCATGACTTGCCTATTTTTATATTCTGTGCCCCGACCGATGAAGGCAAGCATGCTGTATGCCTTTTTGACTACCTTATCCACCTGCGTTGCCACTTTCAGTGACCTGTGGACCTGAACGCCCAGATCTCTCTGCCTGTCATTACTCCTAAGGGTTCTACAATTTACTGTATACTTCCCACCTGCATTAGACCTTCCAAAATGCGTTACCTCACATTTGTCCAAATTAAACTCCATCTGCCATTTCTCCGCCCAAGTCTCCAACCGATCTATATCCTGCTGTATCCTCTGACAATCCTCATCACTGTCCGCAACTCCACCAACCTTTGTGCCGTCTGCAAACTTACTAATCAGACCAGCTACATTTTCCTCCAAATCATTTATATATACTGCAAACAGCAAAGGTCCCAGCACTGATCCCTGCGGAACACCAATTGTCACATCCCTCCATTCAGAAAAGCACCCTTCCACTGCTACCCTCTGTCTTCTATGACCAAGCCAGTTCTGTATCCATCTTGCCAGCTCCCCTCTGATCCCATGTGACTTCACCTTTTGTATCAGTCAGCCATGAGGGACCTTGTCAAAGGCTTTACTGAAGTCCATATCGATAACATCCACTGCCCTTCCTTCATCAATCATCTTCGTCACTTCCTCAAAAAACTCAATCAAATTAGTGAGGCACGACCTCCCCTTCACAAAACCATGCTGCCTCTCGCTCATAAGTCCATTTGTTTCCAAATGGGAGTAAATCCTGTCCCGAAGGAAGGGAGTTGCAGGACTTTGACCCAGCAACAGTCATAAACTATATAGTTCCAAGTCAGGATGGTGTGTGGCTTGGAGGGGAACTTGCAGGTGGTGGTGTTCCCTTGCATCTGCTCCCCTTGTATTTCTAGGTGGAAGACGTCGCAGGTTTG
Organism: Heterodontus francisci; assembly: GCF_036365525.1. Classification (NCBI taxonomy): domain Eukaryota; kingdom Metazoa; phylum Chordata; class Chondrichthyes; order Heterodontiformes; family Heterodontidae; genus Heterodontus; species Heterodontus francisci. The sequence continues at coordinate 118,716,046 of NC_090378.1, read as the reverse complement.
GAAGGTGCTGTCTAAGTAGCCTTCGTGCATTGCTGCAGTACATCTTGTAGATGGTACACACTGCTGTATTTTATTGATGTTTTCAGTGCATTAGTGGTGGAGGGAGGGAATGTTTGTGTATGGGGTACCAATCTAGTGGGCTGCTTTGTCCTGGATGGTGTCAAACTTCTTGAGTGCTGTTGCAGCTGCACCCATCAAAGCAAGTAGACAGACATTGGAGGGTGAATGGGCGGGAGGTGGAGGGACAGAGGCTTTGGACGATTTGGTGAGGGTGGGTGGAGGTGCGTGGGTAAGGTGCGTTTGGTAAAAAGTGTCATCGTGATGTTGCAGCCATCATGAGGTGTGGGGCATGCTTGATGCACCAGCTGATCTTTTCCTACCTCTTAATTTATATGGTTGCGTCCTATCAAATCCTTTTAAAATTTTATATCCTCAATCACATCACCCCTCAATCTCCTACACTTGAGAAGTTACAATCCATTTTTCATTTGCTCCTCGCTTGAGGAGCTCTCGGACAACAGGGAATAAACCTTGCTCGCTTTTCCTGTTAACTGGCCCTGTAGCAGGAGAGTCCAAGTTCCTTCAGACCACTTTAACTGATCTACAAACTTCTCAAAGGATATGAAGAAGACTTCAATATCATCTTCTTCAAATCTGAGTACTGACCAGGAATACTTTAAGAAGCCAAAGCTTGTCTCTGGACTAGGATCATTTGAATTATCAGCATCTTCTCCACTATGTAAAGATGATTTTCCCCTAGCCAATTCAATCTGTCTCATTTCACGATCTTTTTGTGCTTGTAGTTCCTTCTCAAATTTTTCTCTCTGGAAAGCATTCTCTCTATTTCTCCTCTCTTTCCTCATTTGTCACCTGAAATTCTAACTCAAGCCTCTGCTCTTGCAGGTGAATTTTTGCTACGGTAACCTGGTCTGTTTCAGGTTCTCGATCTTCTGCCTGTTCCAGTTCTGGGGTGAGGGAGAAATGCTCAGCCAGCATTTTTAGCACCTCGGGTCTTTTTGCCCTTTCCCTCACACGAAGTTCCACCTGGTCAGCTACTGCTCTGAACTGTTTGATGTTTAAGGTAGCTCACTTATGCCAAGTTAAATCATCCTGTTCTTCAAATTATTTCACTTGAAGCCAGCCATTCTATTTTTTACTGTTAATATACGCGAAGCCTGCTACTGTAATCCTTTTTATTGAAAGAAACAATTTCAGCGATTATACTTTTCCCTCTTTCTTCCAATTTATTCTTTTAAGTTCAGATTCAGCTAATTTAAGTCCAGTTGGTTTGGATCGTGGATGCAGTTCCCAATTCTTTTACAGACAGAATTGAGAGAATTGAGTTCTTTTCCCTTTACTGCCCAGAATCAGTGTGTTTTTGAAAAGGAAGATTTGTGTGTTTCTGAACTCCTGAGTGTATAGCCAATTTGAATAAGCAGCAGCACGCTTTTCGTCAGTTTCAATAAAGAGGATTATTTTTATTCACATGTTCACCCTGAAAGTCTGACACTAGGTCACTCACCACATACACACTCAAGAAAGAAAGGCATTAAAGAGGATAGTGCACTTTTACAAATTACAAGCAAAGGAACAGTTTGTAATTCACCTGATTTGTCTTGACTTGGGGAAAAGGCATGCATTGTGGGCCCAATGAAGAAGGTGTTTTTACTGCTGAAATGTAATGAGGTGAATTCGATAGCCGATGTTGTACATCGAAGTTGTTGCAGGATTCTCTCACAGAGATGGATTTTCAGCAAGTCATGAAGATAGTTGCTTGTACTCTCATTACTTGGAGGTTGGTTTTCTGTACCGGTGGATTTGAAAAGAAACAGTCTTGGAGACCTTACAGATGTTACAGTCTCCTGTTCTTTTAAGGCACGTTCGTACTGCCTGGTCTGCTTGCTACTTCTTTCCTGAAGATTGTATTATAAAGATCTTTCCAAGGAGACCAATCTTGTTGCCCCACCATGTGACTTCTCACAGCTCCTTTGCCAAATATGGTGGGGGGTCTTGTTTTATTAGCTCCATTCTGGTTTATTGTTGTAAGATATTCATCCTGAGAAGGGTTAAGGAAATCAATTTCTTTGTCCTCGGAGAAAACCATTCAATTCAAGAATGTCTCCTGATGGTTTCAGGATCGAGGTTGGTGACACCTCTTCATGAGTTTTTGAATACACAGATCAGGCCAGCAGGGAGGTGGGGAGAGGAGCAGAGAGGAGTGGAGAGGAACAGAGAGGTGGGGAGAGGAGCAGAGAGGAGTGGAGTGTGAAGAAGCGATCTTCTGGAATGCCTTCAGTGCTGAACTTACTCCGTAGGGCATTCTGCAGTACTGAAACACACATTCATGAGTAACAAAAGCTGTAAGTTATCGGCTTTGTTCTGCTCGAGGTATCTGAAGATAACTCCCTTGCATATCAAGCTTTGTGAGGATTGTGGAGGTATGAAATGATGCTGACAGTTCTTGAATTGTAGGAAGTGGTTACTTTTCTGGTATGATAGCTTTATTGACCGCCTTAAGGTCAATGAATAGTCTAATTTTGCCATTTTTTCTTTGTTGAATGACTAGATTTGATATCCACAGCGATGAATCGATTTAGTCAATGATGTCATCTGTTCCTAGTCGTTTCAGCTCCTGTGACACTTCAGCATGGATTGCAAACGGCAACTGCCTCAAATGTTGTGAAACTGGTTGATTGAATGTGTCAATGCAAGGAACATGACAGTACCCCTTGATCTTCCCAAATCCAGTAAATAAGGAAGGATACTGGTGTGTATAATCTGCATCATCAATCCTGTTAATGTGTGCTGCAGCGGGACCTTTAAGCTTGAATCCAAGCCTATTGAAAAGGTTTACCCCATAAGGTTTCGGCCTTTGGCTACAGAGAAAATGAACCTGTCTAGGGTGATATTTGTACAGCGTACTGAAACTGTGATCATTTCCAAAACTGAAATGATGGTGTAGTCATAAGCTTGATGTGTGTCTGTTGAAGGAGTGAGAGAGAATTGCAAAAAATACTGATTATCGAGTTTGTCACTCAAAATAAAATACTTTCGCGCCAACATCAATAAGAAATGACAAAGGGATGGCTGCGATCTCGACTGAGCTCTCCTTAAAATGACCTGGTGCTTTACTTTTTGTGATGGTATATACATGTTATACCTCACTCTCACGAAGAGACTCCCCCCACGTGTCGAATTGATGATGTCTTTTTCTTTGACGACCTTCAAATCTTTGCAAAATGGTTCCACTTTAAACATGAATTACACTTTTTCCCTCGAGTGGGACATGGTCTTGTGACTTGATGAGCATTTCCACAATATGGGCACAGTTTTGAAGGTAACTGACCTTGATGGGACACCTTTGATGAGGTTGTTAAAGTCTCTTTGTGTTAACCCCTGCACTGAAACTGGTTGGAGAAGCTGTGTCTGCAACCCTGAGTCTAAGGATGCATGTTTGTGTAACCTCTTTGAATCTAACATGGCAGATTCGATTTGGACTGCCAAGGTTGTGGTGTTTTCCAAGGTTAAATCATCATCCTCCATGAGGAGGCATTCCCTAATTCATGGAATTGAAGCCTTTTCAATTAATTGGTCACAAATTAGTTCATTGCTTAGTGTGCCAAATTTACATGTAGATGCCTATTGCTGCAATGCTGCCCGTAGTGTTTAATGGACTCACCATGTCTCTGCGATCTCTGGTGGAATGTAACTGGCTCTATCATCACACTTTTCATTGGCCCGCAGTATTTTTCAAGAGCACTTACTGCTGTATCAAACGTAGACGTATCTTCTGTGAGCTGCTTGAATATGCGCTGTCTTTCTGCTCACAATGTACAGGATCGCTTTCTTGTGAATCGCTGCTACATCTTGGCTGTCAATCCCCATAGCAAGCAAGTAGGTCTTGAATCCCGAAATCCACCACTTGCAGGACATGGGAGGATTTCCTGGCTTTGAAAGAAATGGTTCTGAAGCTGATAAAGTGAAACATTGCTCAACCAGCCTCGTAGTCACTTCTTAATGGTTGAAAATTAGAGGGAGCGAGAGAAAGAGAGATGGAGCTAGAGTATGGCAGAAAGAATACAATGTTACAAATACTAAGCAAAATCAATTCATTCAGTTACTTACTAATTATTCCTCGTTTTTAAAATATTTTCCTTCCAATCTTATTTGAGGGAAAGTCACTCATTTGGATTTGTTAGATGGGAAGATTGTATCAAACTTTAAAAAAAAACTCTTGTTATGATCAGGTGAGGAGGGGTCGAATGGCTCCCCTCTTGTCCCTCTCCTTGCTTGATGGCAACAGGGTTTTTCTTTTAAGCAGTAGGTGTGCCTCCCAATTCAATGAGTGTTTAACCCTTTTAGGTACTATGATCATAAAAGAACCAACTGGACAGGTTTTCTTGAGTTTGAACAAGAAAGAGTCAGTTTATTATACTTCAAATCAAAACCCGATCTAAGTAAAATAATAAACTATGCTCCAACTTTCACACACATACAGACACACGCATGCACACACACACACGAATAGGCTACAGACTGAAGAAAAATAGATTGGTTGGATTAGAGTCCAGACAAATAAAAGAATAAAGGGCTAAATTTTATCAGCCCCTCAATGCCACAGGTTGCGGCACACGGACTGGCAAAGTTCTGCGGGGTGAGGCCTGCCTTGACCCATGACGTCGAGAAAGGCCGCCGCATCTTAATAGCAGTGGGGGGACCTCAGTGCGACCCTCCCTCCGTAAACAGTGTACGCACTGCGTCTGTTTCTGTTTGTGAAGGAGCAATGGCACTCCAGTCACCCTGTGTGTGGGCAGGGTGCCAGAAAGGGTAGGGAGCATTAGGCTTATATGGATGGTGGGGGCAATCAATGCAACTGGAAAATCTTGATGTGGTCAAGCTGTACCACTCTGAGTGTTGGCCAAGCTGGGCAATGCCATGCCATGCCACATAGTTGATCCATGAAAGCACCTGATGTACCCGTCAACACCAATCCCTGCCCTGGAAATAGGAATGGCTCATCTTACATTGTGTGATCCTCTGCTCTTGAGTATCTGTTTGCACCAGAGGCAAAATCAACAGGCAGGTGCGATCCATGTAGAGGCCCCCGGTCGTGAGCAGCAACCCCCAAGGGGAGCTCGCCTTTACGATTGCCGTGCATCTACAGGCCCCACATGACATGCCATCAGATGTCAGAGTACCAGTGTCAGAGGAGTTTGTGCGTGTAGAGAAGGTGGTGACATGTCTCTGTGCCCTGATCAAGCATGATCTGCAGCCCATGGGCTTTGGTGGAAATCCCATGTCATTGTTCCTCATCATGGCAGCGGTTCTCAAGCTTGACGCCTTTGCAGCTTTTCAGGGGCCTACCAGAGACCTTTGTGGGGTCACACAGTCAGCAGTGCACCGCTGCATCAGGGAGGTCACCAATGCCCTGCACTGGAGGGCCAGTGAGTATGTCCACTTCAGGACAGACTCTCACAGCTAGTCCCAGAGGGTCACCAGTTTCGCCACCATTGCCAGATAACCAAAGGTTTGAGGGTTTAGAGACTGCACCCATGTGGCCATCAGGCCTCCTGCCAGGCTACCACCTGCAGATGTCATCATTAAAGGAATCGTCTCAATCTGGGTGAAGCTGGTAAGTGATCACCGGAGATGCTTCATGAAAACCTGTGCCTGCTTCACAGACAGCTGCCATGACACCTGAGACCTGCACCAGTCCCAGCTGCCGCCTCTGTTCACTGAACTGGCTCAAATGGAGGGGTGGCTTCTTGGAGATAAGGGCTATCCCTTGTAGACATGGCTCCTGACACCAGTGAGAGACCCCACCACTGCTGCAGAGGAGAGATACAATGCCAGTCACTGAGCTAAAAGAGCTGCCATTGAGCAGGAGATTGGCATGCTGAAAGAGCTTTTCCAATGCCTGTACGGATAGGGTGATGCCCTGCACAACTACGCACCCAATAGGGGCCAGGTCTGGCATGATGAGGAGAGACATCAACAGCATTCCTCCTTGGACTATGAGGACACTGAGGACCGACAACATCATTAATAAGTGAGAATGTTGACTAAAAACCTCAACCTACCCCTAGTGTGGATTAAAAAGTGTAAAGAACATCTTAAAACTCTGTACTATGGGGCCTAATGCCCCTCCAGATCCTTCTTCCCCTTCACTTCCCTCTGACCCCACCCCTTCTGATCTGACCCCTTGCCGTGCAGTCACTATACTCTCTGACCTCCCTCTCTCTGATGCTGAACATTCTGTACTCAGCAAGGACTCAGTTTTATCCCCTTACGCCCCCACTTCAATGAAATTCGCATTGGGCATGACATTGCGCTCGTCTTCTGTCGCCTCTGCCTCCGGGCTCACTTCTTTGACCAGGAATCCTTACCCCGATCAGTAGACCCATTCATCTGCCTCCAGCATTCTCCCTCTACCGGGACCCCTCCGCGGCCTCAAACCCACTCTTGATCTTTTCTTTGAAAACTGTCGGTGAGACATTGGTCACCTCAATTTCTCTGCCCCTCTCACTCACTCTAACCTGTCCCCCTCTGAACCAGAGGCACTCCGTTCTCTCAGGTCTAACCCTGACGTGGTCATCAAACCTGCAGACAAAGGTGGTGCTGCTGTTGTGTGGCATACCGACCTCGGCCTTGCAGAGGCTCAGCGCCAACTCTCAGACAGTTCTTTATACCTCCCTCTGGACCATGACCCCACCACCGAACATCAAGCTACTGTCCACAGGACTGTCACTGACCTCATCTCCTCTGGAGATCTTCCCTCTACAGCATCCAACCTCAAAGCACCACAACCCCGGACAGGCCGCTTCTACCTCCTTCCCAAAATCCACAAACAGGACTGTACCGGCAGACCCATTGTGTCAGCCTGCTCCTGCCCCACTGAACTTATTTCTTCCTATCTTGACTATCTTTTCTCCGCTGGTCCAGTCTCTTCCCACCTACATCCGTGACTCTTCTGATGCCCCACCTCATTTTGACAATTTCCAGTTTCCTGGCCCCAACCGCCTCCTCTTCACTATGGACGTCCAATCTCTCTACACCTCCATCCCCCACCAGGACGGTTTGAGGGGTCTCCGCTTCTTCCTGAACACAGGCCCAACCAGTCCCCATCCTCCTCCGCCTGGCTGAACTTGTTCTCACATTGAACAACTTCTCCTTCAACTCCACTCACTTCCTTCAAATAAAAGGTGTTGCTATGGGTACCGCATGGGTCCTAGTTATGCCTGTCTTTTTATGGGATATGTCGAACATTCCTTGTTCCAGTCCTACTCAGGTCCCCTCCCCCACCTCTTTGTCCGGTATATTGATGACTGTATTGGTGCTGTTTCCTGCCCCCGCCCCGAACTGGAAAACTTTATCAACTTTGCTTCTAATTTCCACCCTTCTCTCACCTTTACATGGTCCATCTCCGACGCTTCCCTTCCCTTCCTCGACTTCTCTATCTCTATTTCTGGGGATAGGCTGTTCACTAATATCCACAGCTACCTTGACTACACTTCTTCACTCGCCGCCTCCTGTCAGGACTCCATTCCATTCTCCCAGTTTCTCCGTCTCCGACGCATATGCTCTGATGATGCTGCCTTCCATGACAGCGCTTCTGATATGTCTTCCTTTTTCTTCAACCGAGGATTCCCCCCCTGTGGTTGACAGGGCCCTCAACCGTATCCGGCCCATTTCCCGCACCTCTATCCTCACACCTTCCCCTCCCTCCCAGAACCGCGACAGGGTTCCCCTTGTTCTCACTTTCCACCCCATCACCCTCCATATCCGAAGGATCATCCTCTGCCATTTCTGCCACCTCCAGCGTGATGCCACTACCAAAGGCATCTTCCCCTGTCAGCATTCCAACGGTATTGTTTCCTCCGTGACACCCTGGTCCACTCCTCCATTACCCCCACCACCTCATCCCCTTCCCACGGCACCTCCCCTGCAATCGCAGGAGGTGCAATACCTGCCCATCTCCTCTCTCCTCACTATTCAAGGCCCCAAACCCTCCTTTCACGTGAAGCAGCGATTTACTTGTACTTCTTTCAATGTACTATTCGCTGCTCACAGTGTGGTCTTCTCCACATCAGAGAGACCGAAAGCAGACTGGGTGACCGTTTTGCGGAACACCTCTGCTCCGTCCGCAAGCAGGACCCCGACCTTCTTATTGCTTGCCATTTCAACACTCCCCCCTGCTCTCATGCTCACATCTGTCCTGGGATGCTGCAGTGTTTCAGTGAACATCAACGCAAGCTCGAGGAACAGCATCTCATTTAATGATTAGGCACACGACAGCATGCCGGCCTGAAAATTGAGTTCAATAATTTCAGAGCGTGACGGGCCCCCCATTTTACTTTTATTTTCAGTTATTTTTTCTTTTTCTTTTTTACATTTTTTTTTTGTGTTCATTTTATTTTTTTTCATCTCAGTTCAGTTTGCTTACCCACCGTTTTTTTTCTTGTTGGTACTTGTGGCTGTTCAATTTTCAGTCCGTTAACATCCTATCTGTACTAATGCTTTGTCTTTCAACACACGATTAACATATAGTTTGCCTTTGCTCCACGACCTTCTGGTCAGCTATTCTGTGACATTGTCCTATCTACACCTTCTCCTTGGTTATCTCTTGCCCCACCCCCGCTTTACTTGCTTATAACCTTTCACATTTCTAATATTTGCCAGTTCTGAAGGGTCACTGACCTGAAACGTTAACTCTGCTTCTCTCTCCACAGATGCTGCCTGACATGCTGGGTTTCTCCAGCACTTTCTGCTTTGTTGCCAGATTGACAGCAGCCCCAGTCTTCAACAGAGAGCTAAGTACTTCTTGGACAACTGTCAGGAAGCAGGTGCAAGGACGCTTTAAATAGGGCCCCAGCACCTGCTGCACAGCTATCAACAGGTTCCTCACTGTGCCAGATTCCCGTCTCTCCCCACGTAATATGGGGGGCAGGGGACGGCTCATCGCAGTGATGCTAATGAGCCCCTGTGCGAAATATCGCGGGGCTTTTGCAGCCGCAGCTGAATGCGGGCACCCCGCAGAGTTCAAAGTCTCTGTCTGCAGCAATGATAAACTTGGGTGTTTTGCAGCCCCAGGCAGGGTTTGAATTTACAGCGCTACCTGGAGAGAGAGAGAGACAGACAGACCCACTACTTGCATCTGCACTGGTCAAAAGCAGGTGCTTGTCTCCCGTGGTGAAAAGAAACTGCCAGTTTTCACACAGATGGAAAGACTGTCATGTCATGACTGTCCAATGTTTTCTCTCTTTTGTAATTTCGTTAGATCATGTCTGGATTCCAATCTCTCAAGGCCCCACTGTTTCAGTGTTTACCCTTTGAAGTTAGTCTCCAACAGTGTTAATGTTCCAAGATGGCTTTGAATGTCTTGTTAATGGAGGTAAGGCAGAGCTCATTCAAAATTCGCAAGCCATTGTTCTGGTGGGAAATTCATCAGATATTCGTCTCTTCCTCGCTACACTGGTATGTGAGATATTTCAATGCAAATTGTGGTGGCCATTTTAGCTGCTTTCTTTTTCAAGCAGAGATAAATAGATACACATAGAAGGGTCACTGACCCGAAACGTTAACTCTCCTTCTCTTTCCACAGATGCTGCGAGACCTGCTGAGTGGTTCCAGCATTTCTTGTTTTTATTACACATAGAATTTGGGAAGGAGAGAAGACTGGGATACAAGGAAAACTGAGGAGATACCATAGGCAACAGCAAAAAAATTCCAGACATTCCAGCATGGGATGGGGCAGACAATATAAAATAGGGAATGTGGAAGTGGCCACACAAGAAGTTGTAAATCAAATTGTTCAGACCACCATTTCAGTGAATATCCTTTTGACTCTTACACTGAAATGGAGGATGGTCGGGGCGGGGAGGGCAGTGGGGGTTGGAGGTGTGGGCTGATGTTGGAAGTCATACTGACCAGAACAAATAGTCTGTGGATATGCCCAGTGTCATTTTCCAGCTGATGATCAATAATAAAATAATAAAAAAATTCGTACTGGGGAAAACTGGGACAAATCAGGAGGAAAAACAAAGACCTTGCATATGAAGAATGCAAACCAGCGACTAGGCTATTGAAGTGTATGTGGTTTTGTTACTCTGTTTTGATCAGCTGTTGTAAAAACATGGTAACACTGCTGTTACCCAGTCACTGGCCTTGGTTTCGAGGATACGGCTATCAATAAAGGTCAGATGGTCTCATTCAAGTAGGTGAGCTCTCAATTCATGAAACATGCAGATGGCAGTAATTATGGGCAGTGAAGTAACATTATTTATATATGAAGTACACACATCATACCAGAACTTTGCTTCCATTTCAAAATAAAATCACGAAACATTTATGCAATGAAATTTATTTTAGTAACTTTTTAAAACAAATTACATAATATAAAAGGAATATGGAAAATATTTACAAAAATGTACACTTAGAAAATGTCACAAATAACTCAGATGATTTCCTTTAATATCTGTGTCTATTGTTGTTGGCAAAGCCCAGATTCTGAACCTTTTTAATTGTGAGTGGCTTTCTGTAATTGTGTCTGATTAGTAAATCCTTTACAGGGCACCAAGTGACGGATAGGAGGAGGAAAGAAAATACATTGGCCTCCCGAAACCAGGGTAATGAGCTCCATAAAGACCCTCCTCATCACAGCACATCGATTCATATTGGGAAAGGACACTTGAACAGTGTGTGTGGAAGACACTAGAAATGTTAAAGTGCTTCAACACTTGCTTTCTCTGCTGGTTAATTTACACATAGTGCAAAACTGAATTTGATAGGGTCTCATATACTGTTAAGACATTCTTGGCATTTTTGCTACTTTGAAGGGATTTTGTTTTGGATAAATCTATTGAGTGAACATACAGAATCAATGCTGTCCTACACCTCTGAAGTGATTGCACTAAAATGAAGAGGTCAAGGAATTAGTGTCTTATTAGGATCTTGAACATCAAGGCCCCTGCACTTTCACTCACAAAGGGTATTGCTTATTCTTTTAACAGATCACTGTAGGCTAGCCCACACGGGATAATGGCAGTTCCAAGTAATTGAACACAAATAAGGATAAATGGGGGACAAAAATAAGTGTAAAAGTATTCATATCTCAGGGATCTGGTCCCCCCTCTGCATCCTTTGAAGATTTCTTTCCCAAACAAGGCTAACATTTACAAATATATATATACATTGTCATGCAGGCCCCCACCAGCCAAGAATGAGGCACATTAATTTCACCACATGCACGTTAAACTTCAAATTGTTGCTGGGAAAAGAGGGCCTATTACAAGAAATTTCCAGGCCCCTAGCCTGGAAAATATATTTTTGCAAACTAGCAGACAGTGTTGGCACAAAGGAACCAGTCCCTGCTCCCGACACACAGAAGACGTGGTCAGACTAGTTTAGTCACATGACTGTAATAAATAATTATAATATAGCATCTGCAGTATTGTGCTTTTATTTGAGTCACATGACTAACTGGCTGTTGCAGGTTTTGAACTCGCCACAGTGAATTTGAAGACAGAAAGCTACTGGCTCCTGGATTGAGAACATCTCTCTCCTGTCTGCTCTCATCTCATTCTCCCCAGCTTTGGAATCCATTGAAGACACAAGAACCCCAAGAGAGAGAAATGTCTCCAACAGTGAGCAAGGTTTATGAAGAATACTGGGCCCCAATGAAAAGCAAGAATTACCTACAAGAAAGAACTACCTACAAAAGGACTCTATAGTGAGCTCGAAGCACAGTAACAAGAAACTGTTCAGAGATTGCCTCAAAGTTCTCCACTTTATTTTTCTTCTGCTCTTTCTGTCTCTATGTGCATGTGCCTATCACGTATGCATGCGAGCTGAAGGATTATCATTTTTAATCCAAGACTTTATTTGCCACGATTAAAACCCCAGTTGGGGGGAAATGGCTGTGAAAAGAACAGTGTTTAAAACACAATTACCAGAGGACAGGCTGTTGGTCTCACATCAGAAAGGACAAGCTTTTCAAATGCTAAACCAAAACCCACTCCACCCAACAGAGACATTGCCTTCTGCTCTCAACCAGCCACCCACATCATCACTGGTTCCAAGGTGCCAAAGGAGACAATGAAATCCACTGGTTTTATATATAATCAAGTCAATCGGACAACAGAACCCATCGGAAGCAGTTCACACCTTGTATCGTACTCAACTAGATGACGAAGACCAACAGGTCCCATTGTCCGTCCTCCCCACTCCCCCACCGAAACCAGCTAGATGAAAATACCACAGATTCAAACAAAGCTTTCTCACCAGGGACATGACAAGATCAGTCAGAAAAAAGGGAACATTCCGATTTTGGTGGAAAAAGCAAGACCGCTGAAACAGTAGAAGTGAAGCAGCCTGAGGAAGGAGAGGATTGAACAGTTGATGTCAAATGGACAGCAGCCACACAGCTCTACAGGACAGAAGATCAGAGCACGCTGCTCCCTCCATAACCAGGACCAAAGGAAGTTGCATGCCCTAAGGAATGGTTACAGCCCCAAGGACTTTGATCGTAGAAGACACGACCCGGCATTCAAAGTCAGCAGGGTGAGCAGCCTGCAGAATACTCAACTCACAGTCATGTGGAGAGTTACCTCTGCATGTCCCGACCAAACCTTAGAAAAGGGGGTTAGTGTAGTGTTGGGAGTTAACCGACTGTGGGTTAGGGAACACAGAGGGGCTTAGTTGAAGAAGTCCAAGGGGAAGTAATCGATTTGTTGTTAGTCATATAGGAACATTAGCATGGGTTTTGCCACACTGAGATTCGCAGTACATATTGAACATACTTTCATTATTCGAAATCTGAAACCTGCATCGATTGCATTATTCATCATCCTTCAGTGTGATTCATGAAGGTAAGCCCAGACCTTCGACCGTAAATAAGTGGGTTCGGTTGTGACCAGCAAGGCTAAATGAACCTCACACGATCGGAAACACTCTGCAGAGCGTGGGGCGTGATGTGTATCCGTAGGCGTTAACCGAATTACCATTTAAATTTTAATAAATTTGACTTTTCTTCTTTAAACCTAAAAAAGCCTGTTTGTGCTCATTTCTTTGCCTTATATTTGGAAAGTGGTGAACAAGGATTCACCAAAGGGGGAGCTCAAAACACGGCATGTTGAAAAGTAAAGCCTGTTAGAGTAAGACCAGCTGAAGGCTGAAGCGGATCCCCAGACACCTTTCTCACCTGGTCATAATAGAAATTTGGGTGCCTGTGTCCGTAACTTTACCCATAGACAAACAAGAGAAATTGGAAATGGGAAACCTAATTGTTCACAATCAAAAAGAGCAAGTTTTCAATACAGGTTTTCTCCTGGTCGTGTGCAATTGAATACTAACATGTCTGCAACTGAAGCTAGCAGCTCTCCAAGCCAGGGTGAAGTAACTTGGGATAAGTTAAAAGCACTGTCTATGGAGGAGTTGAGGAACACGGCTGAGCAGTGTGGGATCACAGTACTAGGAAGTCTGAACTCCGAAGGCTAGTGGCCAACTATTGTCTCCTTGAATCTGAAGAAGCAGAAACAGGGTCAGAAGCAGAATTCGACAGGGTATTGTTAGCAAAGGTACAACTGGAACAGAGGAAACTTGGCTTTGAGGAAAGAGAGTGGGAGAAGAAGAGAGCCTTCCAAAAGAATGTGAAGAGAAAGAGAGAGCCTTCCAAAAAAGAATGGGAAGAGAAAGAGAGAGCCTTCCAGAAAGGAATGAGAAGAGAATGAAAGGCAGGAGAGAGAGAAAGACAGGAGAAGGAACAAGAGAGAGAGGAGTGAGAGAGAGAAATAATATTCCAGAAAGAATCCGAAGAGAGCTGAAGCGGCTTGAGTTAACTCAGGGGTGACAGAGTAACCTCAGTGCAAGCGTGGCCAATATGGAGGAGCATAATTCAGGCTGGGCAAAAAATTGCTAAAACTTACATAACTAATGCCAAAATTCAATGATGAAGATGTGGAGGCCTTTTTTGTGTCTTTTGAGAAACTGGCAAGGCAGCTGAAATGGCCAGCTGAGACCTGGTCTCTTTTACTTCAAAGCAAGCAAACTGGAAAAGCCCATGAGGTTCATTCCTTGTTGCTAGATAAGAGTTCAGCAAATTATGAACTGACCAAAAAGGCTATCCTTGGGGCATATGAACCCTCAAGAAGCAAGCTAATCAAACCTACCTGGAGTTTAAAAGAAGTAAGCAGCTGGCTTTTGACCAGTGGCTGAGGGCTCTTAAAATACCACAAAGCTATGTGAATCTCAGGGAAGTAGTTCTGTTGGAGGAATTAAAAATCTCTCCTACTCTCAATAAAGACCCATATAGTGGAGCAGTGCATCCAGAGAGGCTGGCAAGAGGCCATTCTGGCTGATGAGTTTGCTTTAATTTATAGGTAGGTTTCCCAGGGGAAAACCTTTCCTAATCACTCCCACAAATCCGAAAAGGACAAAGGGTGGGAAGGTGATCTCCACCCAGGCAATCCTGGGAGAGAAAGGAAAGCAGGAGACACAGGAAGCCCTCCTCCAGACAAAAAGGAAGGTGCAGTGAGCAAGAGTGAGACCCGGAGACCTGTGTGCTTCCATTGTAATAAAGCAGGGTATTTAAAAGCTGACTGCTGGAAACTAAAGGGAAAATTGATAGGATTAATCAGGGCACACCTGCTCAGTAAAGACGGGGACCTGGTGCAAAACACAGAACAAGCTGTGGCTTTAACTGCAGCAAGAATGCAACCCAGGAAGCTTACTACAGCCAGTGCTGGAAAAGCTGATAGGATTCCTGAAGGCTATCAGGGTTTTGTGTTGGAAGGGAAATTAACCCCATATCCCTCGAGTGAGGCCAGCAAGCCCAGAGTAATTCTCAGGGACACAGGACCCACTAGATCCCTTTTACTGGGAAAGGGCCTGACCTTTCCCCCAGAGAGTGCAGTGAATACCAAAATGGTTGTGAATGGTGTTGGAGGGCAGTGTATACCTGTACCTGATTACCGGGTGCACCTGGAGTGCAACGTTGTTTCGGGATCAGTGACCGTAGGGATTGTCCCTAGTTTGTCTGTGGACAAGATTGACCTGCTCCGTGGTAATGATCTGGCGAGGGTGAAGGTGGTAGCCCCAACCCCCCCACCAAGTAGTGAAAGAAAGACTGCAGGAGGTTAGAGAGACAGGGCAGTGGCAGGAGATGGTCTCCTGCAGTTTCCCTGAATGTGTAGTGGATCGGGCCATGATCAAACCAGCTCCCCCAGAAATTACTGCATTTGCACTGCAGGCAGATGACCATGAGGTCTGCCTGTCCGAGACATTCTTTGGAAAGTTAGAAGACCCAGGGAATGAATTAAATGGATTATCCCTAGCTGCGGCTCAGCAAGCTGACCCAGTATTGCGAGAGTTAGCATGGGCTGTCTGGTCTGAAAGAGAAGCAGAGGGAGTCCCTGATTGCTACTATTTAAAGAATGAGGTACTGATGAGGAAATGGAGGTCTCCTCACAGACCTGAGAGCAAGGAGAGGGCATTAGTTCACCAATTAGTGGTTCCGCAGAGGTACCGGTTGGAAATATAAAGAAGGGCCGACGAGACCACAGTGGCTGTACATGTCGGTATATGAAAGACCAAAGCCCGCATAAGACAGCAGTTTGACTGGCCAAAACTGCACAAAGATATGGCGGAGTACTGGAGGAGTTGCTACATATGGCAGATTGAGGGGAAACCCCGATGAAACATACACCCCTACGTCCTGTACTGGTGCTAGGCAGACCCTCCATCTGAAGGCTGGTGCACTGTAAGGGACCTCGACCAAGAACAAAAAGGGACAGGCAGGTGCAAGGCTGGCAAAAGTTTAGAAAGAGTAGGGGAAAAAGTGACCAAGAGGGCAGGTGAAAGGAAGCCCGAGAGAAAGTCCTGAAGAAAATCCCTACTGTCTGGTCAGCCAACCCCGAAAAGTGTGAAAGGTTGGACCCCACATCCTCCTACGTAAATGCAGACTCCAGAAGCACCCCACCAGAATTGCTAACATCATTTACAGGAACCTGCAGCGATAAAGAGAGACCTCTAGGGGAGGCACAGAAACCATGAGGGTGATGCCTCACCTAGCCAAAGTGCCACAGGAGAATACGGTCATGTCTGCACAACTACCTACAGGTCTGAGTGTCTCAGAGAACAAAGGGCAGATTAACAAAGAATCTTCCCTTACAGTCAGAGAAAAAGGGAACCACACATCCCCTGAAGTCATTGGGCATTGGGCAAACTGAAGAAAAGCTTCCCCAAAGAACCACCTGGTTGCTGGGATGCCAAAAAGGGGAAATTAAAGCAGCACCCAGAAAAGACAATTTTAATAAGCTTTAAGATTTATGAATGCATGGAAATGAATGAGCGAAATACATGGTTTTCTTTCTCTCACAACTTTTAATGAAATGTGTCTTTTTTTCAAATCGCATTTCATTCCCCAGGGTCTGAAGGTGTTGTGCAGGCCCCCACCAGCCAAGAATGAGGCACATAAATTTTGCCACATGGACATTAAACTTCAAATTGTTGCTGGGAAGAAAAGAGGGTCTATTACAAGGAATTGCCAGGCCCCTAGCCGGAAATACATTTTTGCACACTAGCAGACAATGTTGGAATAAAGGAACCAGTCCCTCCTCCCAGTACATAGAAGACATGATCAGACCACTTTAGTCATATGACGAACTGGCTGTTGCAGGTTTTGAACTTGCCACAGAGAATCTGAAGACAGAAAGCTGCTGGCTCCTGGATTGGGAACATCTCTATCTTGTCTCCTCTCATCTCATTCTCCCCAGCTTTGGAATCCATTGTAGACAATGGAACCCGAAGAGAGAGAAATGTCTCCTACAGGGAACAAGGTTTAAGAAGAATACTGGGCCCCAACGAAAAGCAAGAATTACCTCCAGCATGAACTGCCTACAAAAGGACTCGACAGTGAGTACGAAGCACAGTAACAAGAAACTGTTCAGAGATTGCCTCAGACCTCTTCACTTTATCTTTCTTCTGCTCTTTTCTGTCTCTATTTGCATGTGCATATCGCGTATGCATGCTAGCGAGGGGCGCGGCGTGTATCCGTAGGCGTTAACTGGATTAGAGTTCAAATTTAAGTTTTAATAAATTTCACTTCTCTTTAAACCTAAGAATGCCTGTTTGTGCTCATTTCTTTGTCTTATAATTGGAAAGCGGTGAACAAGGATTCACCAAGAGGGAGTTCAAAACACAGTGCGTTTCAAATTAAATCCTGCTGCAGTAGTCCAAGTGAAGGTTGAAAAGGAGCCCTCGACACCTTTCTCGCTTAGTCATAACAATGTATACAAAATAACAGTAAAATATAAAGCTGAACATGAATTCAAAACAATTGGAACATAATGGCAATCATAAACTTTTTTCTAATTTCTTGCAGTTGTCCTTTGTTGAAGATAAGTCTGATTCTGTGCATGCAGAAGAGATTGAAGAACTGGAAAAATAAGAGAAGGCAGGAAAGGTCTGCTAAAGATCTCAAGGGCTATCCCACTACTGATTGGTCGATCACACCTGCATAAAACGTTCGTCTCCTCACAGTGTAATCCTGCTTAGTGTGTGCATCAAGGTTCCCTCTTTGGGTGCTCTGGGTAGTGTTGAGCACGATTGCGTTCGGAATTCTCAGGAGAAGGTCAAGTTTCAAGCATGGAACACATTGGCCTTCTCTGATATCACCAACTCTGAAAAGCAGGAGAAATGTACATTGGTATTTACACATTCATTTTTATAGTGTTGATTGGATTAAGCATACAACTATAATCTAGATGTAGAATTATGAATGGCTGAGAGTAATAGGATTAGAATTTGTTGCAAGGATTCAGAATGTATCACAAACCCACAAGAGAAAAGTTTGTAGGTTTCCACCATTATTGCATAGGCCCAATAACTGAAAAGAAAAACATTTTTAAATCCATTCTCAGGATATGAGTACTGCTGGCACAACCAGAATTTATTCCCTGTCCTTAGTTACCCCCCGAGAAGATCAGTACTGGCTGCCTTTTTCGTCACAGTTTGATAGAATTAGGTGGCTTGCTAAGCCTCTTCAGAGGGCAGTTAAGGGTCAACCATGCATGGGCCAGGCCAGGTAAGGATATCAGGTTTCCTTTCTTAAAGAACATGAATGAACAATTGGGTTTTTACTCTGGTCCAACAGTTAAACAGCTATTGAGTTACCACTGCAAAACATTGACAAACGTCATTCTTCCTTCATTGTTGGGTCTGAATCTTGGAATTCCCTACCTAATAAAAATGGGGAAACACCATCATCAAAAAAACAGCAGCGGCTCAATGATAGGGCCTGTCCCACCACCTTCTCAGGGCAATGAGGGATGAACAATAAATGACAGCTTTACCAGTGATGCTTGTATCCAGAGAAT
This sequence comes from Heterodontus francisci, assembly GCF_036365525.1. Taxonomy (NCBI): domain Eukaryota; kingdom Metazoa; phylum Chordata; class Chondrichthyes; order Heterodontiformes; family Heterodontidae; genus Heterodontus; species Heterodontus francisci. Next base: position 118,697,675 of record NC_090378.1, on the reverse strand, counting down.
TTTGTTAAACTCTGACTGGAATAGCATTCCACAGGCACTGGGAATCCTCACCTAATGAGGCCTTCTGCTTGGTGGAATCTGGACAGTGAGAGTTGACAGGATTTTTAATCATGAGAGAATCACAGCCATGAAGGCTGATCCTGTCTTCAACTTTTTTCTGGTCTCCACTTTTCACCAGAAAAGGTGGTGGGGAGGGTGTTACTGATTAGCACATTCGGTGCTGAGGACCCCATTGAATTTTCCTGCTTCATCGTCAAGGTGCTCTGCAGCCAACTGAAAAAAGATGGTTCTTGATTTCAGTAAAATAAAATGTTTAATGCATTGTTGAATAATCAATTTGAATTACAATGAAGAAACCAGAATAATGCTGATAAATTCTGAATTATTTTTAGTTAAATCCACAATCAACTCCAGATTTTTACCCATGACACAATATAGCTTTTCGAGGGATTAGCCGACATGAGCCACTAAACTGGAGGAGGCTTTATGCTTTCATTAGGTGCTGACAAATAGCTTGTTAGTGAGTAATGTGAAGCTAAATTACTCCAAGTTGGATCCTGCTGAGTGCAGTTGAGTTAGTTCAATTATAAGAATCTGGATTTTCCCAGCTTTTTGTGAAATCAGAAGAAAATATAAATCTGCTGGCAGAGGTTTATGTATCTTTTGGGATAGATTTATCAAATTGAGACAATTTTCACCCCTCACCTCGATCTTGTGAAATGGTCTGTGTGAACTGAGAATTCTCAGGAGGTTCTGTTTCCACGGTCTGCTTGGATGAGGCTCTCTGCAAAATAACAGGTGTCCTATCTTGGTCAGTAACATGAAGAAATAGAAAATTAATTACTTTTCATTAATATATTTTATAAAAAGTGCAAAACCTTTCCAAAAGGCAAGGTTCGCAAGTGTTCTGTCTCAGCAACCTCTTCTCAAAGTATGTGAGACAAGGCTTCAATATCATCATCTTCAAATTTGGATACTAACCAGGAATAGTGTAAGAAATCACAGCTTGTCTCTGGACTAGGATCATTTGAATTACCAGTGGCTTCTCCACTACGTAAAGACAATTTTTCCCTCACCAATTCAATCTGTCTGATTTCACTGTCTTTTTGTGCTTGTAATTCCTTCTCAAACTTTTCCCTCTGGAAAGCACTCTCTCTCTCCCTCTCCTCTCATTCCTCCTTTCACACCTGAAATTCTAACTCAAAGCTGTGGTTGTTCTCCTTGCAGCAGAGAAGGTGATGTGAAGATTTGATACAGGTTGTAAAGGCTGATTAGATCAGTAATAAGATGAAAATTCTGACCATTCGTTGCCTTTATACACCCACTCTGCTGTATTAAAAATTCCCATTTCATATCTTGCAATGGACTGATTCCATGTTTTCAAATAGACACAAGGGATTAACAAAGGAGGCCTTGAAGCTATGTGAACTTGGGGCATATGGCAGAAGACAGAGGTGTAATAAACAGCACAACATAGTGACATTATCTTTGAAACAGAAGTAGCTTCCATCTTTATTCATTGCACCACTAGATTTACTAGAATGGCACCAAGAATGAAAGACTTCAGTTATGGGGTGGTTGTTGTTAGAGCTTAGAAGGTCAGGGGGAGATTTGATGGCAGTGTTCAAAATCATGAAGAATTTGATAACTTCTCCTTATTTACTCTGATTCCAGTGGCAGAAGGGCCAGTAAACATAAAATTAAAAAAAAAATAATGTCATGGTGGAAGAATCAGTGGCAAGAGGAAGAGGGTTTTTTTAAATGCAGCAAGTTATGATTTGGAATGCACTGCCTGAATGGGCGGTGAATGCAGATTCAAAAACAACCTTCAAAAAGGAATTGGAGAATTACTTGAAGGAGGAAAATTTGCAGAGCAATGGGTAAAGGACAAGGGAGAGGGACGCACTGGACAGCACATTCAAAGAGGCTACACAGACACAATAGGCCAAATGGCCTCTTTCTATGCTGTATCATTCTATAATTTTATATCTATCCTCCACTCATTGCATGTTGTTGCAGAAATAATCCTACTTCTATCAGGAGACTTTGCTATAGTTTTGGTCATGAGTTCAGTTTGCAGTAATTGGCAAATGTTGTGTTTAAATAGATTCGGTTTGCGATAAAATGTTTGCTCTCAGACCTGCCCAGTCCCGGCCCACTCCAACTCATTGACACCACTCAGCCAATACTCACCTGGTAATTATTAAACTCTGACGTACAGAAGTTTACTGTCTGAATGCTAGCTTGCCCTGGCAAAGCTAAAAATTTAGTTGACAAATATTTTCTTTGCCAGAACTCATCCAGAGGTTGTGTTGAATTATAATGCTTAAATATCAGAAGAAAGTTTCCAGAAATCACACTAAGCTATTGAGAAACCACAATCAAAGAGGCTTGAAATAATCTTTCCCAACATAAAATATATGAGTGGGTCATTAAGTTATATGGCCAGCGTGTTACCCATGTGACCAATAATGTTTAGGTTTGATTAGTCATTTTTGAATCAGTCACATGGTGACAATTCTATTTTGGACTGTACCTTTCTCCACTCCTATTTTTCATTTGCTCTCATCCCGCCTTTGAAACTTCACGTGAGCCAAGGCCAAGGAAGAAAAACTGTTCAAGGACTCTGCTATTATTACTCAATTAACTAACAGGAGGTGCCAGAGGTGCTTGTGGTTAGCTACACACTAATTGAAGAACCCAGCGTTCAATCTGTAACTGCTTGGGACATTGTTGCAATCAGGTACAAGGATGGGGAGAAATCAGAAATTAATAGATTTCAGCTCATTCCCTGAATAAGGGTATGAGTGTGCCACACCTTGGTGTGGCCTGTACATTTAATGAGTAATGTCAGCGAAACTCAAACAGTGCTGCAACATTCCAAAAGAAAGTTGAAATGATGGCCAAAATACTCAAGAGACAGAAAAGATATCAACAATGTGGCAATTAGACATTGCGAATTTGCACTAATAGCAGCCACACTGCCATCTTCAATATGACGAGATGGCAACAAATGGTCTGAGGTAATTTTTTTCTTCAATACAAGAGGAACTTTTTTTAATGTCTATGAATATATTGACAGAAGCAACAGCCATTAAGCAGCATGAACATGACTAATAGAAACAATCCATGTACTTACCAAAGTGCTTTGGTACAGATCGTCATCCTCTTGCCTGATTCCGATGTTATCGTGGCCATTCTTCTGCCTGCACCCAGGAAATGCCACTTTTGAAAAGCAGGCAGTCACTGAGGCAGAACACTTGAGAGCCCAATTGCCTTAAGTTGATCTACCAGAACGCTTGTAAATCCAGCTGCAGACGGCTGCCAGGATGGAACGCTTGGGAACCTTGGGACTGTGGGACAATGGTGATGCTGATGACGACACACTACTAAGCGAGGATGATACTCCCGAGGAGACAGTGTCCACAGGGTGATTGGGTGATTGAGACGATAATTCAGATGACTGCAGAAATTTGTTTTTGATAAAGTGTGTCAATGATTATATCTCAGAAGGTTCCCTCTTCCCAGTTACATCTATTGTGCCATGAAACTCCCTGGCACTTACCACACCCCACCCCGCAAAAAAAATGAAGGCATTGTGGATACAACAGTTTGGTCTTGAGAAGGAGAAGTAATGCATGATTCCATGATAGTTAAACGGTGAAATCTTTCCATTGGTTTTCCTCCCTCGCTCAGCCAAAATCTGCTCCGAAGAATGATGCCGCCATCTCACATCCACTGGTTGATAAGCCAACATTGACAGTTCATCATTTAGCACGTTTGTAAATTACCCAGTTAGATTGTTAGCACATGGCATGCACAAATTCATCACGGCCATTACATTTGAACACTTATGCTAGAGTTTTAACTCCAAGTTATCAAATAATCCCTTTGCTTTTCAGTTGAACACTCAGTATTTGAACACTCCTATATCTAGGCAGATATTTACTTGCCTGCCTCACCCAGTTACTCATTGTAACTTTGCAGCATCCACCTATATAGGATGAAGTTAAAACATATCCTGTGGTGCTGCTAGGCTTGAACAAGTCAAAAAAGAGCATGAGTGCAAAAAAGTATTGGTGAGCTTGCCTGAATGAGAAAGCCAGCCAGCGCACATGCAGGCAAGAACTCGAGAGACAGAAAGAGACAGCAAGAACTAGAAACAGAGAGAGTTAGAAGGAAGGAAATTAGGAGTCAAATCACTCAGGTCATTCTAATGCAGCTCTTAACAGGTGAGTGCAGAATATTGGTAATGAAGAGGCAATAAAGGCACTGAAGAGGGGGTGTATCAGGACCAAAAGAGGAGAATCCATAAATAGGGAGGGTATTTTAAAACAGAAATAGGACCCTAAAGATGCAGAACAGATATAATAATGGTTAACTGAACTGCTAAAAGACTGAATTGCTGACATTTCCAGGGAACAGGTGAGAGACACTTTCTACTAAAACCAATGATACCAGCTTACTGATAAACTTCCAGGAAACACCACCCTTCTGTAGAGAAGATGCTGAATAGCAACTATAGGTCAACTATAGAAAAAACAAAGCCTGCAGTCAAGAGGGAATCTGGTGTGCATGCAGGGAGGTGTATTACGTTGTTGCGATTTGGACAGCAGTTTACTAGATTTGATCCCAAAATACCGTTTTTGATGGACTATGCACTTTAAGCTGCTACAGTCACAGCCCAGGTGCTAACTTTGTGGTCAACCATGAAGTCATTAATAATCTTTAAAGAATTAAAATTACAGATTTTGGTTATTAGTGTGACAATATGTTTTAACACGCAAAGCTTCCTTCGAACATATTTAAAGGATATAAAATATTACACAAAACAAGCCAAGCTTGTATTTCACATAAATCAAATCACTGACCGAGTCCATGTTCTCCCCCGAGCTCCCGATCCGAGGGGATTTCGGCTGGTCACTGCTCTTGATTGGAGTCCTTTCTGCGACATCTGTCCCGTGAAATAGCCTGCATGAGGGAAAGGGATTCATCAGCAGAAACACTGAAAGAATACTAAAGTTGCTACGCTGTACAGAAAGAGTTTACTGCTGATTCAGGTAGCACTTGGTAGTTGGTCACTCAACAATGGCCCGATATAATGAACAGTTTTTGCAATTTATTAGAATCACCTGCTCTATTCCATCCTGGGCCTGTAATGCAACTTATTGAAATAAAAACAGAAAATGCTGAAAATACTCAGGAAGTCTGGCAGCATCTCTGGAGAGAGAAACTGAGTTAGTGTTTCATGTCTGTGATCTTTCATTAGATCCCATTTATATTTTGATCACAAAGAATTACATTTGAAAAAGGTTCTGTCAGAGGTAGTAACAGTAATAATAACTTAATTTATCTCGCTTTTATCAACATCATAAAATTGTCCAAGATGCTTCACAGGAGAGTCAGGCCATAAATTTTGTCAGCCGGTCACATGAAGATAAGGTATATTTTTCTGTTAACAGCATTTTTGAATCTGGCAATGCTTTTGTATAGAACTGTCTGCATTAAGGCAGTAAAGTTTCAATGTACAGGTATTTGATTTCTGTGCCTGATTAAAACCCAATGAGAATGATTGGCTTCATAGTGCGGGAAATGTCTGGCCACTGCACTGCTCTGTCATTGGTAGATTAAAGCACAAATCCATCAACAAAAAATAGAACCGAGCAGATTTTCCCTATCTCTTTGGGCCCATACAAAACAGACAGACAGGAACCCACCACAAATCCAGCTGTGTAGAAATAGAGCCAAATTTGAATTGAATGTACAAGTTAAGGCAGATACTTTGACTTTACACAAAATGGGAACATGATGGAGAGCAGCATTAGAAGTAGTTTAGGAAGCTGCGACAACATTTCATTCACAAATTCAGGTACTGTACACGTAGCAAATTCATGCCATCTGAAAAGGACAGGAAACTGATGCCGATTCTGTCCAGGAGCACAGAACTGGGCCAAAGATTTATCAAGTGCTTGTTGTGACATATTTAAGTAAAAGACAAAGACCCAATATTTATGGTTGTATTAACAACAAAACAATATTTGCCGTCATTACTCCACGGAGACTGACAGCAACTTCGGGAGTTCACAGATGCACGGAATATCGTGGTCTTCCAGCCACCTCCAGCGTGATGCCACCACAAAATACATCTTCCCTTCCCTTGTCAGCATTCCGAAGGGATCGTTCCCTCCGCGACCCTCTGGTCCACTCCTCCATCACCCCGGACTCCTCGTCCCCTTCCTATGGCACCTTCTCATGAAATCACAGGAGGTGGAATACCTGCCCTTTTACCTCCTCTCTCCTGACCATTTAAGACCCCAAACACACCTTTCAGGTGAAGCAGCGATTTACTTGTACTTTCTTCAATTTAGTGTACTGTATTTGCTGCTCACAATGCTGTCGCCTCTATATTGGGGAGACTAAACGCAGATTGGGTGACCGCTTTGCAGAACATCTCCGTTCAGTCTGAAAGCATGATCCCAGCTTCCGGTTGCTTGCTGTTTTAACACCTCTGCCCCTGCTCTCATGCCAACATTTATGTCTTTGGCCTCCTCCAGTGTTCCAGTAACCATCAACGCAAGCTCGAGGAGCAACACCTGATCTTTCGATTAGGCACTTTACAGCCTTGTGGACTGAACATTGAGTTCAATAACTTCAGAGCATGACTGGCCTTTTTTCATATTTTTTTATTTTATTTTATTTTGAACCACGATCCTGCTTTTCGTGTAGGTAGAGCTGCTCATTATTCTGCTATTAACACTCTCTCTGGACGAATGCTTTGTCTCTCACCATTAGGATTAACACACTCTTTGCCTTTGTATTACGACAGCTTTGTTATTTAATCTGTCCTGCCCTCTGCCCTATCACACACCTTTCCTTTTGTTCTCATCCTCACCAACAGCTTTCCCTCACTTAAAACCTAATTCTTTTCTAACCTTTGCCAGTTCTATGAAGGGTCACAGACCCGAAACGTTAACTCTGCTTCTCTCTCCACAGATGCTGCCTGACCTATTTCCAGCACTTTCTATTTTTATTTTATATTATAAATTTAACAGAATGATACCTGGTGTTCTGGTGTTAAATTTCCTCTTACAAAAATTACACAAACTAGGGCTGTATTTCCTAGGATTTAGAAGATTAAGGGGTCACATGATCAAGGATTCCAAGAGATTAAGGGAAACTGATCATTTCTCTCTATCTATTTCCTCTGGCTGGGGAACCTGGGACTTGGGGACACTGCCCAAAATTTACAGCCAGAACTTTCAGGAGTGAAATCAGGAAATACTTTCATGTGGAAAGGTTGATGGAAGTCTGAAAGTCTCTCCTGAAAATGGCACTTGATGCTGGGTCAATAGTTAATTCTAAATCTGAGATTGATAGATTTCTGTTAACCAAAGGTATTAAAGGGATTAACGGCCTGGGGATGGGATGGGGGAAGGGTGGGAGAGAAAGAGAGCTCGGTCACAGATCTGCCATGAACTCATTGAATTGCAGAACAGGTTCGAGGGGCTAAATGCCCTATTCCTATGCCTGTTCCTATTATCATATGGAGTTCAAAGGCCATTTCAGGTCAAACAGGGCACTGTGGTGTTCTGCATCATCGCGTTCATCCTGAGTGAACAGTGGGACAGTAGGGTGTAGTCACGGTTAAAACATGGGAGCTAAACAGTAGGATGCAGTTTTATTAATAAGTTTGAGGAAGTTCTGCCTCATCTATGACTTGACGTGAGAAAGCACTGTGTATTCATCGTTGCACTGCAGGAATCAGGGCAGTGAATTTGTGCTCAGTTCAGTCCCAAGGACAATAAATTAAGAGGGGAAGTGAAGAAGAAAATAAGACTGGTAAAGAGAGAATATGAGAACAGAATAGCAGCCAACATAAAAGGGAACCCAAAAATCATCTATCAGCATGGAAATATTAGGCGGATAATAAGAGGTGCAATGGGGCCCATTTGGGACAAAGAGGGTAATATATGCAGGGCAAGGCTAATATACTTAATGAGAAGTTGGTATCAGTGTTCACTAAGGAAATGGAATCTACCAAAATATCAGTAGAAGCAGAGACAGTAGAGGCAATGGATAGGCTAAAAATTGAAATGGGGAGGTACTAAAAAGGCTGGTTATGCTTAGCATCCGGGTCCGATGGCTGCATCCCAGGGTTCACAAGTTGCTAAAGGAGATGGGGTTGAGATCGTGGAAAGGCTTTCCATAATCTTCCAATTTTCCCTGGATATGGGGGTAGTTGCCAGAGGATTAGAGAGTGACAAATGTGTAAAAGAAAGGTGTAAGGACAGTCTAAGCAACTACAAGCCAGTTAGTTTAACGTCAGTGGTGGGTCAGGTTTTAGAAACAATATTTAGGGAAGAAATCAATAGACACTTGGAGAGGTCCGAGTTAAGTAAGGACAGTCAGCATGGATTTGTAAAAAGCAGATGATGCTTGAAGAATCTATTGAATTTTTTGATGAAGTAAGAGAAGGTTGATGAAGGGAATATGGTGAATGTTGTTTACATGGATTTTAAGAAAGCGTTTGATAAGGTACCACATAAAAGGCTGGTTAACAAAATTGAGGCTCATGGAATAGGAGAGGCAATGTTCCAATTGGATAAAAAAATGTCTTAAGGACAGAAAACAGTGAGTTGTAGTAAATGGTTGCTTTTCTCAAGGGTCAGTGCTGGGGCTACTGCTTCTTTTGCTATTTATAAATCACTCGGATCTTGGAATAGAATAGAATCTTAAAATTTGCCGATGACACCAAACTTGGAGATGTGGCAAACAGTGAAGATGATATGAACCAGCTGCAACCGGACACAGATAGACTAGCAGAGTGGGCAGACAGGTGACAGATAGAATTTAATACTGCCAAATGTGAGGTGATGCATTTTGGCAGAAGGAATGGGGAGAGGCAACAGAGACTTAATGGCACAATAATAAAGAGTGTGCAGGAGCAGAGGGACCTGGGGGTGCATGTGCATCAGATCTTTAAAGAAGGCAGGACATATTGATAGAGTGGTTTATCAAGCATATGAGATCTTGGGCTTCATAAATAGAGGCATTAAGTACAAAAGCAGGGAAGTTATGCTGAACCTTTAGAAAGCTCTGGTTAGGCCCCAACTGAGTACTGTATCCAGTTGCAGTCACCACACTTCAGAAAGGATGCGAGGGTCCTTGAGAGGGTGCAGAGGAAATTTACCAGAATGGGTTCAGGAGTGAGGGATTTTAGTTACACGGTTAGATTGAAAAAGCTGGGTTTGTTCTCCTTAGAACAAAAGAGATGGAGGGGAGATTAAATAGAAGTGTGCAAGATTGTGACAGGCTTAGATAATTTAGACAAGGAAAAACTCTTCTCACTAGCTAATGGTACAAGGTCTAGGGGACACAGATTGAAGGTTGTGGGCAAGAGATGCAGGAGAAATATTTATTTATTTAGAGATACAGCACTGAAACAGGCCCTTCGGCCCACCAAGTCTGTGCCAACCATCAACCACCCATTTATACTAATCCTACATTAATCCAATATTCCTACCACATCCCCACCTTCCTTCAATTCCCCTACCACCTACCTATACTAGGGGCAATTTATAATGGCCAATTTACCTATCAACCTGCAAGTCTTTGGCTGTGGGAGGAAACCGGAGCACCTGGCGAAAACCCACGCGGTCACAGGGAGAACTTGCAAACTCCGCACAGGCAGTACCCAGAATTGAATCCGGGTCGCTGGAACTATGAGGCTGCGGTGCTAACCACTGCGCCACAGTGCTGCCCTTGGGTTGTCACACACTTGGATTGGGTTCCTCGTGACATGATGTTGTTTTTAATCTGATCATCTCTTCCCTTGGATGTGTGTATCTTTCCCCTCTCGCAATCCCACAATGGCTCAGTGCATGCCACAATGTGAAATCTTTGCATGGTGTGATCCTCTCAAGAGAAACGCTTGCCCATTAAGGCATCCCGGGTCTCTCTTGCTCTTAATTCCAGAGGACATCCTGCTTCCTCTCCCCTTCCATCTTGTGAGTGTTGCCCATTGTCCTCATCAGGAACTCCATCTTCATCTGATGACACCTCACGGTTACCTTGAACCTCCTCAATGGTGTTTCCCCTTTCCATCGCCAGGTTACGCCGGGTACAGCAAACGACAATAATCCTGGATACCCGTGCTGGCGTGTACTGCAATGCTCCTCCTGAGCGGTCCAGATACCTAAATCTCATCTGGAGCTAGAGGAAGAATGTTTTGATGCAGGGCGAATATGAGGAAGAACGTTTGGATGCAGGGGGAATATGAGGAAGAACGTTTTTACACAGCGGGTGGAAATGACCTGGAACTCAATACTCACAATGGTGGTGGAAACGGAGACAATTAATGACTTCAAGAGGAAGCTGGATGGCCTCTTGTTGGAAACAGACTTGCAGGGCTCTGGGGATCGAGCTGCAGAATAGGACTGACTGGATAATTCCACGGAGAGCTGGCATGGACTCAATGGGCAGAATGGCCTCCTTCTGTACTGTAAATGACTCTATTGAGTCTAAACGACTGAGATTTTATCCAGGCAACGGGAGTCTCAATGTGTGGAAAAAGTGACACCGAGAACCCTGCATTGCTTCTTCTATGGGAGGCCCACTGAAACCAGGGCCAATTAGGCACTTAAGTGGACTGTGGAGTGCATTCCACGGGATCAAGGACCCCGGCGACAGACCTCCTGCCCTGTGGGAACTGCCGGCCAATCAGAGGCCGTCAGCTCTTTCACGGAGCAGCGCCGCCGCGGAGGCAGTGGTTGTTGCCGGTGCAGCACCTACCTGAGGCCCAGAAGTGGCGTGGACCCAGTCCACAAGTAGGTCAAGCCCGGAAGAGTCTCAGTGTGTGGGGGTCACGGGGAACTGGGTGTTCAGGGAGGTTCGGTAGCAAAAATAGAGTTGTGGATCTCAGCAAGCCCCCCGCTTCTCGATGCCAAGTCCCTTGTTTAGTCAGTAAGTGCCTTTTAACAAGGGATCCCCACCTCTCGAACTGGAAAGCAACCTGCATGTGTTTTTGTGTCATGCTTCCCGCACACAACAGGGCCACGTGGCGCACGGCTAATTGCGGCAGTGGTGGAATGAGGCCCTTAATTGGCATGGATTTCCCAGTTAAGGGCCTCAATTGGAGGCGGGGCAGGTAGGCCATTCACAGGCCTCTGCACCCCAGAAATAATTTTGGCGGAGACAGGAAGGTGGAAGGCTCCTCTCTCCCCACCTCTAACCCCACCACGGGGGTGAGCATAAATCTCACCCCATGTCTGTATGACAGCATTTAAATAAATGACATGATCTTCTGTTTTAATGATGTTGGTGGAGGGATAAATATTGGCCAGAACACGTGTGAGGAGACCCCAGATCTTCTTTGAATAGTGCCATGAGATCTTTTACATCCAAGTGGGCAGATAGGGTCTCATTTCAAAGTCTTATTTGAAAGACTGCACCTCTGACAGTGCAGCACCCACTGGGCACTGCACTGAAATGTTAGTCGAGATTCTATGTTCAAGTGTCTGAGTGGAACTTGAATTCATGGCCTTCTGACTCAGGATGAGAATGCTGCCACTGAGCTCAGACTCACCTAAGTTCAGAACCCATGCAATTAACCATTTTAATATGAATCGAGGTCATCTACCCATTATACAATCAGAAATGAAATGATTGCTAAAAAAAACCATGTTCTACTTGTTGCGAGATGAGGCAGGAACAAAAATGAAAAAATGATAAAAAGCTTAAAACAAAAGACATGTAATGGAAAACTGTTGGTGTGGAAAGCACAGCAACCCCTAATAACAATCTGGCAGCAACTTTGTGACAACCATTGTTATGAGCGCTACCATTTTTTGTTAAATTTTGAAGATTTGTGTTTTAAAAACTGAAAAAAAATTCCATAGATGGAATTTGTGTTTTTTGTAAAAAGAGGTCAACAAAACAGTTACTGGAAGGCACCTGTTTTCAGACAAAGGGCCTGTTTCAGTGCTGTATCTCTCTGTGACTCTATGACTCTCAATGAGTAACTAATTACAGAACAGCAACAGCCAAATTAGCTAATGACTTCTGAATAGTCACTTGAAATAAAGTGAAGCATCAACTAATGATTTACTGTAAGGATCTGCAATTCTGAGGGAATAATTGATTAGCCCCACTGGCTGTTTTCCAGTCCTTGCAGTTTGATCCACAGAAATAAGCGTAAATAGTAAACCAGTTGTTTGGCACAGATGGGATGATGCAAACAAAATGATAATTTAGCACTTTAAATCCCTCATGCTGACATTAGTAGGCATTAAATGGTACAAAGGAACAAGAACAGTGAGTTTGCAATCTCATATTGCAAATCAAATACACTAGACTGTACATTGTGGTTCTTAGAGCGTGACAACAATGAAGCCACATTAGCCTACATAAACCACATATAAAAACCATATAGTAATAGTGAGAGAAGTTTACCAGGCAGTGAATGAAGTGTTTCCCTTCTCTTTCTTGGTTTCTATATAACATATGGTCAAGGCAGCCATGTATCACACCACAGAGTGTGTGAATGTCATATTGCACCAAGGAATCATACAAGAGTAGGGAAATTTGATAATAGACAAACTTAAAGACTTCGTATCTGAATGCATAAAGCATTTGGAATAAAATGGATGAGTTAACAGCACAAATAGAGATGAATGGGTATGATTTAGTGGCAATTACTGAGACGTGGTTGCAGGGAAATCAGGTTTGGGAATTGAATATCCAAGGGTACTCAGTATTTCGGAAGGATAGGCAGAAAGGAAAAGGAAGCGGAGTAGCTTTGTTAGTAAAGGAAGAGATCAGTGCTGTTGTGAGAAATGATATAGGAACTGGAGATCAAGACATAGAACCAGTCTGGGCAGAAATAAGAAATATCAAGGGAAAGAAGTCCCTGGTGGGAGTAATCTATAGGTCCCCAAACAGTAGTTCCGCAGTGGGGTACAGTATAAACCAGGAAATACTGGGGGCTTGTAAGAAAGGTATGGCAATAATCTTGGGTGATTTTAATATGCATACAGACTGGATTAATCAAATTGGCAAGAGTAGCCTCAAGGGAGAGTTCATTGAATGTATTAGATATTGTTTTCTGGAGCAATATGTTGTGGAACCAACCAGGGAGCAGGCTATTCTAGATTTGGTATTGTGTAATGAGGTGGGATTAATTTATGATCTCATAGTTAAGGATCCTCTAGGGAAGAGTGATCATAGCACGCTAGAATTTCAAATTCAGTTTGAGGGCGAGAAACTGGAGACCCACACTAGTGTTCTGGAGTTAAACAAAGGTAATTACATAGGCATGAGGACAGATTTGGCCCTAGGTGGACTGGGCAGGAAGACTAAAAGGTTGGACAATTGATGAGCAGTGGCAGATGTTTAAGGAGATATTCAATTCCTCCGAACTAAAATGTATTCCATAGAGGAAGAAAGATTTTAAGAGGGGGAAAAACATCCATGGCTCAGCAAGGAAGTTATGGATAACAAAGACAAAAACTAAGGCACACCATATTGAAAAGGCCAGTGGCAGGCTGCAAGATTGGGAAACTTTTAAAGATCAACAAAGGGTTACTAAAAAGATAATAAAAAGAGCGAAGATAAATTATGAAAGAAAACTAGCGCAAAATATAAAAATGGATATCAAAAGCTACTCTGAGTCTATGAAAGGGAAGACAGTAGCTAAAGTGAGTGTTGCTCCTTTGGAGGATTAGACTGCAGAGTTAATAGAGGGGAACACAGAAATGGCAGAGATACAGAATGCAGAGTGGCCACCATTTTCTGCACCCTCCGCCACTCCTGGCAACAGGACAACAATCCAGGCCAAAAAGTTTGAAGCTTTTTTACCTGCACACACACACACACACACACACGCACACACGCACACAGAGACACACAGAGACAGAGAGAGAGACACACACACACAAAAACAGAGATACACACAGACACAGACACACAAACACACACACAAACACAGAGACACACACATACACAGACACACACATACACAGACACACACATACACAGGTTTTCCTTTGTTTAAGAAGGGTAGCAAGGATAATCCAGGAAATTATAGGCCGGTCAGCCTTACATCATCAGTAGGGAAATTATTAGAGAGGATTCTTCGGGACAGGATTTACTCCCATTTGGAAACAAACGAACTTATTAGCGAGAGACAGCATGGTTTTGTGAAGGGGAGGCGTGCCTCACTAATTTGATTGAGTTTTTTGAGGAAGTGACAAAGATGATTGATGAAGGAAGGGCAGTGATGTTATCTATATGGACTTCAGTAAAACCTTTGACAAGGTCCCTCATGGCAGACTGTTTACAAAAGGTGAAGTCACACGGGATCAAAGGTGAGCTGGCAAGATGGATACAGAACTGGCTCAGTCATAGAAGACAGAGGGTACCAGTGGAAGGGTGCTTTTCTGAATGGAGGGATGTGACTAGTGGTGTTCCGCAGGGATCAGTGCTGGGACCTTTGCTGTTTGTAGTATTTATAAATGATTTGGATGAAAATGTAGCTGATCTGATTAGTAAGTTTGCAGACAACACAAAGGTTGGTGGAGTTGCAGATAGTGATGAGGATTGTCAGAGGATATAGCAGGATATAGATCGGTTGGAGACTTGGGCAGAGAAATGGCAGATGGAGTTTAATCCGGATAAATGTGAGGTAATGCATTTTGGAAGGTCTAATGCAGGTGGGAAGTATACAGTAAATGGCAGAACCCTTAGGAGTATTGACAGGCAGAGAGATCTGGGCGTACAGGTCCACAGGTCACTGAAAGTGGCAACGCAGGTGGATAAGGTAGTCAAGAAGGCATACGGCATGCTTGCCTTCATCGGTCGGGGCATAGAGTATAAAAATAGGCAAGTCATGCTGCAGCTGTACAGAACTTTAGTTACGCCACACTTAGAATATTGCGTGCAATTCTGGTCGCCACACGACCAGAAAGACGTGGAGGCTTTGGAGAGGGTACAGAAGAGGTTTACCAGGATGTTGCCTGGTCTGGAGGGCATTAGCTATGAGGAGAGGTTGGATAAACTCGGATTGTTTTCACTGCAACGACGGAGGTAGAGGGGCGACATGATAGAGGTTGACAAAGTTATGATCGGCATGAACAGAGTGGATAGTCAGAATCTTTTTCCCCAGGGTGGAAGAGTCAGTTACTAGGGGACATGGGTTTAAGGTGAGAGGGGCAAAGTTTAGAGGGGATGTGCGAGGCAAGTTCTTTACACAGAGGGTGGTGAGTGCATGGAACTTGCTGCCGGGGGAGGTGGTGGAAGCAGGTCCGATAGCGACGTTTAAGAGGCATCTTGACAAATACATGAATCGGATGGGAATAGAGGGATACGGTCCCCGGAAATGCAGAAGGTTTTAGTTGAGGCAGGCATCAAGATTGGCGCAGGCTTGGAGGGCCAAATGGCCTGTTCCTGTGCTGTACTGTTCTTTGTTCTAAACACACACACACAGACAGACACAGACGGACACACAAATAAAGACACACACACACACACACACAAAGACACACAAACAGACACAAACACAGAGACACACACATGGACACAAACACGGACACAAACACACACACAAACACGGCTCTATGTTACCTTGTACATAAAAACATATCTGATTACTGCAGTGAAGCTTCAAACATGAATTCCCAAAGATAAAGTAGCAAGGTGGAGTTCTTTTTTGCTGCTGCTGACCCACCTGACAATAGATTAAATTTCAGACAAAGTGGAACGTAGATCTGATTTTCATTCAAATCGTTCAAATATTTAATTTCCATCACGTAGGCTCACAACTAAGTGCTAAATCCTTTCATTTTAATACATGTTTTCTTTCGGAGTCTTTCCTGACAATGCAGAGCATGCGCACAGCGATCGCTGACGTCATCAGTGCATCTGAACATTTGCCAGCTTGCCAGGATGAATCTGCACATGCACACGGTGACGTCACCACCAATAACAACAGACGCATTGCCTCACCCCCTCAATGGCTGCAATCACTGCCTCCATTCATCCCAACAGTATCCCACTTCAGCCGCTCGCTCCCCGCTAGTGCCCCCCCGACCCCCACCCCGAGCGCTCGCTGCCCGCTATCACCCCCCCGACCCCCACTCCGACCGCTCGCTCCCCGCTACCACCCCCCGACCCCGCTCCCCGACCGCTCGCACCCCGCTACCACCCTCCGACCCCGCACCCTGACCTCTCGCTCCCTGCTATCACCCCTCCACCCCGCTCCCCCACCGCTCGCTCCCTGCTATCACCCCTCCACCCCGCACCCCGACCGCTCACTCCCCGCTACCACCCCCCGACCCCGCACCCTGACCGCTCGCTCCCTGCTATCACCCCTCCACCCCGCTCCCCCACCGCTCGCTCCCTGCTATCACCCCTCCACCCCGCACCCCGACCGCTCACTCCCCGCTACCACCCCCCGACCCCGCACCCTGACCGCTCGCTCCCTGCTATCACCCCTCCACCCCGCACCCCGACCGCTCGCTCCCCGCTACCACCCTCCGACCCCGCACCCTGACCGCTCGCTCCCTGCTATCACCCCTCCACCCCGCTCCCCCACCGCTCGCTCCCTGCTATCACCCCTCCACCCCGCACCCCGACCGCTCACTCCCTGCTATCACCCCTCCACCCCGCTCCCCCACCGCTCGCTCCCTGCTATCATCTCTCTGCCGTCGGCCAGTCGCTCTCTGCGGCACCACTGAAGAAGTGGTGGGCATCAGGTTGCTGACGGAGTAAGTAGCGAGGCATGGAACGGGTAGCTGAGGGGAGGCAGCGGCGAGACAGGGAAGGAGTAGCTGAGGGGAGGCAGTGGCGAGGCAGGGAGCAGGTAGCCGACGGGAGGCAGTGGCGAGGCAGGGAGCAGGTAGCTGAGGGGAAGCAGTGGCGAGGCAGGGAGCAGGTAGCTGAGGGAGGCAGTGGTGAGGCAGAGAGGGAGTAGCTGAGGGGAGGCAGCGGCGAGGCAGGGAGGGAGTAGCTGAGGGGAGGCAGTAGCGAGGCAGGGAGCGGGTAGCTGAGGGGAGGCAGTGGCGAGGCAGGGAGCAGGTTGCTGAGGGGAGGCAGTGGCGAGGCAGGGAGGGAGTAGCTGAGGGGAGGCAGTGGCGAGGCAGGGAGGGAGTAGCTGAGGGGAGGCAGTGGCGAGACAGGGAGCAGGTAGCCGACGGGAGGCAGTGGCGAGGCAGGGAGGGAGTAGCTGAGGGGAGGCAAAGGCGAGGCAGGGAGCAGGTAGCTGAGGGAAGGCAGTGGCGAGGCAGGGAGCAGGGAGCTGAGCGGAGGCAGTGGCGAGACAGGGAGGGAGTATCTGAGGGGAGGCAACGGCGAGGCAGGGAGCAGGTAGCTGAGGGGAGGCAGTGGCGAGGCAGGGAGCAGGTAGCTGAGGGGAGGCAGCGGCAAGGCAGGGAGGGAGTAGCTGTGGGGAGGCAGCGGCGAGGCAGTGAGGGAGTAGCTGAGGGGAGGCAACGGCGAGGCAGGGAGCAGGTAGCTGAGGGGATGCAATGGCGAGGCAGGGAGGGAGGAGCTGAGGGGAGGCAGCGGCGAGACAGGGAGCGGGTAGCTGAGGGGAGGCAACGGCGAGGCAGGGATCAAGTGGCTGAGGGGAGGCAACGGCGAGGCAGGGAGCAAGTGGCTGAGGGGACGCAGATGCGACGCAGGGAGGGGGTAGCTGAGTGCAGACAGCGGCGAGGCAGGGAGGGGGTAGCTGAGGTGAGGCAATGGTGAGGCGGGGAGCAAGTGGCTGAGGGTAGCCAACGGCGATGCAGGGAGGGGGTAGCTGAGGGGAGGCAGTGGCGAGGCAGGGAGCGGATAGCTCGGGGCAGCAATGGTGAGGCGGGGAGCAAGTGGCTGAGGGGAGGCAGTGGCGAGGCAGGGAGCAAGTGGCTGAGGGGCGGCAGCGGCGATGCAGGGAGCACGTGGCTGAGGGGAGGCAGGGAGCGGGTAGCTGAGAGGAGGCAGCAGCAAGGCAGGGAGGGGGTAGCTGAGGGGAGGCAGTGGCGAGGCAGGTAGTGAGCAGTGAGGAGACGGGTGCAGAATGGAGCGACGAAGAGAAGTGCAATGGTGGGAGGGAGTGGGATACTGTTGGGGATGTGATGGAGGTGGTGACTACAGACACTGATAGAGTTTGGGTTTAATTTTTTGTGACAATTGAGCAGAGGCATTTTTATTACTGGCAGCTGTCTGAGACATCACAGATAGTGACGTTTCAGTTGATGAGGCTGCATTTGTACATGTGCCAGTACTACACCACCTGGTGGTTCTGTTGTCAATAAACGCAGCCTTTTTCTTTTCCCTCTTCTACATACAATTTTGAAAAGGTGGAATCTAACCACGGTGCATAAATTGCAATCAATGGATACTGGGAGAGGAATAACACATAGAAATCACTAGACATGAAAAGACCTCGGCCCTTTTGGTTCACCTTCTACCATCCCAATAATCATATGATACAATGATAATGCAGTTGTTGACGAGACATAGTGTTCAATCTCTATCAATTAGTCTACAACAGATGTCGGTATGAGGTGAGGAAACCCCAGTGTTGGAGCGATTTGAGTCCAAAGTCACTTGTTCTTCCCAATTATGCTGCACTTATCACATGCCTCAAATTATTCAAACTGTACCAACCACCAAATCTTCCCAAGACAGTAAAACAATAATGGCTACACATCAAAAGGCTCCATTCACGGTGCAGCTGTTGCACATCATGTCTGTTCACTGATCCTATAATAAAGGATGCTGTCCTCTGAAGTAACCAGATGAAGTGTCTCCTCTGCTTATTATGTGATACTTACAGGCTGAGGCACTTGACCACACTTTCTGTCCTTTGGTGATGATGGACTGCTGTCGGGGGCTGCCTCTATTTCACGGGACACATTATAGCTGCAGGATGGCAGATAAGCACATTTCAGACGAGGTGCAACTAAAAATAAACAATGTTCTCGTTTAATGTTCTTGTCATTTTTGAGAATTCATTTTTCACACTAATGATTATTTTACTTCCAAAAGGCACTTATTTTTCAGGCAAGAGAATAATTCATATTACTTTGATTAATGATTGACAGGTGCAACAACCAGAATGGTTCTCACTATTGCAGCCACAATCTTTTCTGCTGTGTGAAAAGCAGCAAGAGAAGTATGTAACTCCACGTGTCAGACATTCTCAGAGGGCAGCCGCCATCACCCTTCACAGCTTTTTTGCAGGACACACTGAAGGGAGCAGAAATATGGTGCAACCTGTACATTGGATGGAGGAAAGTTAATAAGCACTGGGCTTATAGAAAGTGTACTGGTTAGAATTGGAAGTTGAACTTCCAGTGCTTAGAGTGATAGAAAAAGTTGCAGATTCACAACAAACAAAGCAAGCACCTGGCGTCAACTGCACTGCTATGAGAATGCACACAGCTGGGAATGGACATTTCACAAGGAATGAAAGAAAGAGGAGGATCAGTCACCTCAGGTGGAGAACACTCAACATGCTAGGTCCAGTGATACTAAAATGAGAGAGTGGGTCCTGTTAACCAGCAGTAAAGAGAAGACAAAACATAGGAGCAAGAGTTAATGTTAAATGGCTCTGGAATCTTCAGTGCAATTCACTGAAAATCAGCCAAAACATCTTAGAATTTGAAGTGCAACTTATGTTCAGTGCAAACTGAGTTTCTGTGATGCTTTGCGCTAGTTTAAATATCATACTCGAAGCTGGCCCCACCCACAAAACTGACCATGTCCCCAGATCAAATTAATCATCATTGTGGGTACCCGCTAGTCAAGTGGATTTGTGGCCCAAGGAGGTGCTTAAAATTAAGCCCTTTTTTAAACAAAAAGACGCAAGAATACTTAACAGGCACATCTCAAAAACTCTTTTCCCATTTACTAAGAAACCACCGTCTGCAAACGAACGTAGCAAGTAAATAGTTTGTATTGTTTTTGTCCTGCTAGGTCTCCACCTGCCAAGAATGAGGCACATTAATTTTGTCATGAACATTGATTTTAAACTGTTACTGGAGTGAAGAAAGGACTTGTTAAACAGATCAGTTGTGGCTGGAAAAGATATTTGCATATTAACAGATGATGATTGAAGAACAAAGCACTGACACATTCAACCCACAATGGACCTTGCTCACCAGGTATTGTCTGTAAGAGGAGCATTCCAGGCCCTGCTAAGATGATACAATCCACAGAGCCAAGGCATGGTCAGACCAGTTAGTCACATGACTAACCTCCTTGGCAACCTGGGGTTTTCTGAATTGTACATACAGTTTGAACTGAGTGCGTCTGTATGCTCTTGGACTGAGAAGATCTCTCCTGTCTGCCTGCTCCCATCTCTTTCTCACAAGCCTCAGAATCCACTGAGGACACATGAACCCCAGGAGACAAAAGTCTCCGACAGTGAATAAGGTACAAGAAGAATACTGGGCCCTAACAAAAAGCAAGATCTACCTACAATCAAGGACTCTACAGTGAGCTCGAAGAACCGTAACAAAAACTCTTCAGATATTGTCTCAAACTTTTACACTTTATTTTTCTTCTGCTCTTTTCTGTCTCTATTAGCATGTGTGTATCGCGTATGCACGCTAGTGTGGGTGCATCATGTATCTGTAGGCGTTAACCGAATTAGAGTTTAAGTTTAATAAATTTCAACTTTTCTTCTTTAAACCTAAGAAAGCCTGTTTGTGCTGGTTTCTTTGCCTTATAATTAGAAAGTGGTGAACAAGAATTCACCGGCGGTGGGGGGGGGGGGGGGGCGGCGGGTGGGAGGAGAAAAACAGTGTGTTTAAAATTGAACCCTGTTACAGTAAGACCAGGTGAAGGCTGAGAGGGACCCCGAGACACCTTTCTCACCTGGTCGTAACATTTTTTAAAGTAATTTTTAGTTCTTTAAACTCTGCTTACTCACAGGTGGTGGACTAGCCACTGATTAAAATGTTTAATTTTTGTAATACATCCATTTTCAGCTGTATTAATAAAACTGCACCATATTATCACTAGATCAAGGAATATTTTTTCAGGCAAACCTATTTTTAAAATTACTTTCAAAAAAGCTGATCAACTGTGTTGGGCTATTGCAAATTTTATGTTTGTGATATGCGAAAACATATTTGCATATCAAATCTGAAGCATTGCTTTTGAGAGGAAAAGAAATACTTCTCAAAAACTGCTGAAATTTACATCTGGATTATCAATTGTGCCCAAAGTGGAAACTCTGGGCCAGGTTTTCAAAATGGGCTCTCTGTATCATTCTCTCAGTAAGTCTTTGTATTTCTCCTGTATTTGTTGACTTATTATTATGATGTGTTAAATAGGCAGATATCCATTCACCAAAATGAGGAAGCTGATGACAGTCTCTGATCCACAACTTGTTTATTGCCAATTCATAGTTCAGTCCAAATATCAGTTCCCACTCTTCGAGTCATAGAGGAATAGGGTTATACAGCACAGAAACAGGCCCTTTGGCCCATCGTGTCTGTGCCGGCCATCAAGCACCTACTATTCTAATCCCATTTTCCAGCACTTGGCCCTAGCCAGGAATGCTATGGCGTTTCAAGTGCTCATATAAATACTTCCTAAATGTTGTGAGGGTTCCTGCCTCTACCACCTCTTCAGGCAGTGCATTCCAGATTCCAACCACCCTATGAGTGAATTTTTTTTTCTCAAATCCCTTCTAAACCTCCTGCCCCTTACCTTAAATCTATGCCCCCTGGTAATTGACCCCTCCACTAAGGGAAAAAGTTTCTTCCTAGCTAACCTATCAGTGCCCTTCATAATTTTGCGTACCTCAATCATGTCCCCCCTCAGCCTTCTCTGCTCTAAGGAAAACAACCCTAGCCTTTTCAGTCTCTCTCCATAGCTGAAATGCTCCAGCCCAGGCAACATCCTGGTAAATTTCCTCTGCATCCGCTCCAGAGCAATCACATCCTTCCTATAGTGTGGTGCCCAGAACTGGACACAGTACTCCAGTTGTGGCCGAACTCACGTTTTATAAAGCTTCCCGATTTGTACCAGTGTTCCCCACTAAGCTTTTTTATGTATTTATCGTCATCTAGAAAATGACAGAGGCATATCCAAAGAATATCTTGCACCACCCCCCTCCATATCCTCCATTTTAGTGTAAGAGTCAAAAAGGTATTCACCCAAGTGGTGATCTGAACAATCTGATTTCAAACTTCTTGCGTGACCAGATTCCACATTCCCTATTTTGTAATGTCTGCCCCCAGCCCATGCTGAAATGTCTGGCTTCATTTGCTATTGCCTTTGGCATCTCCTCAATTTTCCTTGTATCCCCATCGACTCTCCTTCCCCATATCTATGTGTATCTATCTATCTCTTATCACCACTAGCTTGATCAGATTCAAAGTTGGTGTTCCGAAGGCTGCTGTAATTTGAATCCCTAAGCTCTAACCAAACGAGAGTTTTTCAAGAAGTTTGAAACAATCTTTCCACTCAAGAAATCCAAATGAGTGACCTTTTCCACGATTGGAAGGAAAGTATTTTAAATACTACCAATTATTAGTAAATAAGTGAATACGTTGATTTTGCTTTGAATTTGTAACATTGTATTCTTTCTTTCACACTCTCTCCCTCTAATTTTCAACCATTAAAATGTATCTCTCTTATCTTGATTAAATTTTATATGTGGAATGCTTTGGTCTAGATTTCCATGTTTTATACAATTTCTCGACTAACTCTTTGTCCAGAGGCAACTCCCCAACTGGGCAAAAACCCAGCCCTCAAATTCATAACTATGATGAGTATCACCTGCTCCCTATTAACACTGAAATGAGACCCGTTTCATTAAAGGGACCAGCATTTTCAATCTTGTCATGGTGTGTGTTACAATATACTAATAAAACCCATTTTGATACAACGATAGAACTCTTGTGATGGGTTGTGAGCACTATCCTGCTCAGTCAGATTCCATTACAAAATTATTTGAAATCAGGGAACGGGAAGAGAATAATTGTACTGACAGGCTCACAAACATTGAACAGCCATTAAAATCATAGAAGATGACACAGACAACACAATATGAACATCCATTCTCGCAATACCACTCACCTTTCTTCATCAGTCAAATATTGTTGATTGTTGAACCACCTAAGAAACTTAGGGACTGGGGTGATGCAGTAGTTGTTACATGTAGACTTTAAAAGTTTAATTTGTGCTATCACCTCAAATTCCTGAAAGAGCATGGAAAGAAACAGTAAAAGTTTAAAAAATACACAAAGCATTGCTACCGCTACACCTAATTGTACTGACAGGCTCACAAACATTGAACAGCCATTAAAATTTTAGAAGATTACATATACAACACTTCATGGTTTGATCAGCACATTCTCACAATACCACTTACCTTTCTTCATCAGTTAAATATTGTTGACTGTGGAACCATTTGAGAAACCTCGGACTGGGCAGATACAGTAGTTGTTACAAGTAGACTGCAACAGTTTAATCTGTGCAAGCACTTCAAACTCCTGAAAGAGCATGGAAAGAAACAGTAAAAGTTTAAAAAATACACAAAGCATTGCTACCGCTACACCTAGTCACTGGTACTTTTAACTCCTGACCAAAAACTACTTGAAATACGTTTTGTTTGCTGGATACTCAATGCACAGTAAATCATGCCTCAAAGTCTCACTGCAGTGGGAAAAAATGGCACAGACGTGGCACCAAAGAGATGAATCTATACAGGTTATCCAAGGTTGCTTTCAGGCTACAATTCCTCTCAAAGCAGTGCCTGAAAGATGAATCGTCTGAAAAAATATTAATCAAACATTCATTTTAGAACAATATCAAACTGATAAAGGACTGGGAGAGAAGAAAATTTATTCAAGATTGCTGCCTTATTTGAAAGAAATTCTGATGAGTAGAAGCTCATCTACAGTTATTGATCCAAGATGTTGCACCAGAGTGAACTTTGTGGACTGCAAGCGGCTAGAATATTCTGAACCACAACACTGCAGTGTTTTCTTTTGATCACTTACGATGGGCCAAAGGGCCTGTTTCTGTGCTGTATAACACTGCGACTCTATGACTTGTGGGTTCTCTGCTACATCTTGTATTCAGTGACAGTTTGACAGGTAAATGGGAAAGACTTTTCCCATCAAACGTTGACAACAGCATGTTACTGTTGGGATATAAAGTGTAAGCCAGTATTCATCAGGCCCATTAAAATATGCACACTTTATAATCATCCACTGCTTAGAGCAGCCATTTGATAGATTTATAGCCCCAATTTTAACCTATTCACCTCACTGGAATCTTACAGGTTTGGGACAGATGCCCATTTTGCATCCCAGTTGATTTTATGATCTATTGAAGTCAAACTGAGCAGGGTGTAAACTGCATCTTACCTGAACCCACTCAATTCCCGGGCTAGGCTAAAATTGGAACTCACGTTACACTTTTAGAAATGAAATTTCACTGCTTTCCACATCGTCAAGTTCTTATCATGTTATCATTTTCAGGTTCTCTGCAGAATGCTGTGACATGAAATGAAATTGCTACAAATATCCTGAACAGTAACCTTGGCAATAAATGCATGTTTGAAAAGTTGGTACCAGCAACATCAGAAATATGAAGGAAAAATGCCCATCACCAGTGATTAACCTAAGAGCTGCACTTGGAATCTCTGATGTGTCATGAATGTAACTGATGTCTATCTTCTGAAGGAAAATACTGTGTGAAATATTGAGAAATTATTCATCCGCTTTCATGATTAATGAAAAACTTGCAGTCGCACCGAGACATAATTCAGTAATAATTTCAATCACGTATCAACACTGGGTACAGGCTGTACCGGCAATAACTGCTGAAAGGTAAATTACATCAAGTTAACAACACAGAAAAAGGCTATTTGGCCAGCTGGTCTGTGTCAATGTTTATATTTCTTCCACCGACTTCATCTGACCTGATCTGAATATCGTTTTATTTCTTTCTCCCACATGCACTTATCTAGCTTCCCCTGAAAGACATCTACGCTATTCATCACAACTACTGCCTGAGGTAACAAGTTCTGCACTCTAACCACTCTCTGTGTAAAGAAGTTTCTCATGAATTCTTTATTGGATTTACTAGTAACTACTTATGGCCCCTAGTTTTGGAATCGCCCCACCCCCCTCACCGATCCCCCCACCACTATCCAAGTGAAAAAGAAAGCCCAATAACATTTAGGGGCATGTTTTCCCCCCACACACAACTTTGAAAGTTTTTCAAAATGTAGTAATTCATACTAACCCTTCGTTTCTTTACAAAATTGTTCAAATCACCCTACAGGAAAGAAACAAGGACAAAAAACATGAATTCGATTTGTAGAAAGGTTGGATTGTACGACAAAATTATGGACTTGAATGGTCAGGAGCAAAATACAACCTTGTAAACTTGGTTCCAAATTAGTATGCGGCCAAAACTCAATCATGTATACAACACCAAAGGTGTAATACATGCACTGCTAAGTCATTATTTCATAAAATAGACTAGGCTTCAAAACGTTTTGGGATATCCTGAGGTCATGAAAGGTGCTATATAAATGCAAGTCTTTCTTTACAATAAAACCTCTGTGATAAGTTCCTCCCGCTAAATGAAGAATTATCACCCTTCCCTGCCACCACCACTCCTGATTAAACTAAACATCAAGCTTTCCCGTTCTCTGAACAGGCATTCTTTTGCATCATAATGCAGATGGTGCAACAAAACCCACCTGTTGAAGGAAGATCAGTTCTGGAAGAGCCATTGTGAATCAGCTCTCCAGAATCCAACTCAAAGTCAACCGCAGTTTAGTTCAGCTCCTCTTTCAGCACATCCGGGACTCTGCTGTCCTTGTCCTGGCTTGCACCGGTTCCTGCTCACCCATCATCTCCTGTGCTCACTGGCCTATATTGGCTTCTGCTCTGACACATCCCTCTATGACCTCCCCCTCCCTATCTCTGTAAACTTCTTCAGTCCTACAACCCTCAGATATCTGTGCTCCTCCAATTCTGGCATCTTGGCCGAGGTATAGAATACAAAAGCAGGGATGTAATGCTGAAACTGTATAAAATGCTGATTAGGCCACAGCAAGAGTATTGCGTACAGTTCTGTTCACCACTGGAAGGACATAGGTGCTCTGGAGAGCGGACAGAGGAGATTTACAAGAATGTTGCCAGGGCTTGAAAGTTGGAGCTCTGAATAAAGATTGCATTGGCTAGGGTTGATGCTGAATGGTGACTTAATTGAGGTGTACAAAATTATAAGGGGCCTAGATAGAGTACACAGGAAGGACCTGTTTCCCCTATTGGAGAGGTCAATTACCAAGGGGCACAGATTTAAGGTGATTGGTAGAAGGATTTGAGGGGACATGAGGAAAATCTTTTTCACCCAGAGTGCATGTCTGGAATTCACTGCCTGGAACAGTGGTTGAGGCAGAAACCCTCAACTCATTTAAAATGTGCCTGATATGCATCTGAAGTGTTGTAACCAGCAAGGCTACGGACCAGGTGCTGGAAGGTGGGATTAGTTTGGGTGGCTGTTTCTGTTTTTGGTCAGCGCACACACGATGGGCTGAATGGCCTCCATCTGTGCCATAATTTTTCTGTGGTTTCTGTGGTTCATTGTGAGCCACACTCTAAGGCCGGACGGGTACCTACCGAGGTAGAAGGTGTGTTCGTGTCCTCGGACCCTGCTGCTTCAGCGTCTGGTCCTTCTTCCGAGGTATGGGATATCAACCGTGCAGCCAGGATCGGTTCTGTTTGGGAAGAGGACATTGTTAGTCTTGATCGAGTACTTTTCATAATTGCAGCAACATTGCATTACAGAACCAACATTCCACAGTGCTCATCTTTAATATTGATTCGATGTTTGCTCACCTTGGACCCCCATGTCAATTTGGCCAAATGAGTGTGGTGGCTGTCGTGGTTCCAGCTGCAGAGTCTCCTCCCCAGCGTCCGTCAGCCTTTGTATTTGTGGTGGACCTCCACCGGTGCGGGATGCCTCCCTCAAATTGTGGGCCCTCTTCGCCTGGAGGAGCAAGGAGGCAGATATTAACAATGGCATTGCAACAGGACGACACGTCAACAGAGCCTGGCTGGTCGCAAAGCTGGGGGGTACTCGGTGTGCACTACTTAGTGAGCCACTCATGTAGATGCCATTGCCCGAAGACCAGACTAGTGTAAGTTCTGTCATACATTGCACCATTCAGGTCGCTTCTTCCCTCCCCACCAAACATCCCTTTCTTTAGCAGTGGTACACATATGCCACTCTGTGTGGGTGCACCCAGATTCAGTGCAGTCCTGATCGACATTGGCACTTACTCTCACGTTTCTTAGCAGGTCATTCATCCTTTTGCGACAGTGCACCCAGTTGCGGCAGATGGCATCATGGCTGGTGAGCTCCTGTGCCACCTCCAGCCAGGCTATCTTGGTCAGGCGGGAGGGCCTCTTCCTGCCATCGCTGCGGAAGAGGGCGTCCGCCTTTCCCGCACAGCCTGGAGGACAGCGGTCAGGG
This sequence comes from Heterodontus francisci, assembly GCF_036365525.1. NCBI lineage: Eukaryota > Metazoa > Chordata > Chondrichthyes > Heterodontiformes > Heterodontidae > Heterodontus > Heterodontus francisci. Next base: position 118,670,180 of record NC_090378.1, on the reverse strand, counting down.
AGCATCACTGTGCGGCACAGTGGTTAGCACCGCAGCCTCACAGCTCCAGCAACCCGGGTTCAATTCTGGGTACTGCCTGTGTGGAGTTTGCAAGTTCTCACTGTATCTGCGTGGGTTTTCTCCGGGTGCTCCGGTTTCCTCCCACAAGCCAAAAGACTTGCAGGTTGGTAGGTAAATTGGCTATTATAAGTTGCCCCCAGTATAGGTAGGTGGTAGGGAAATATAGGGATAGGTGGGGATGTGGTAGGAATATGGGATTAGTGTAGGATTGGTATAAATGGGTTGTTGATGGTCGGTACAGAATCAGTGGGCCGAAGGGCCTGTTTCAGTGCTGTATCTCTAAATTAAACTAAACTAAAACTAAACCATGGTGCCACCCTGGCATGCCCCTCTCTCTCCATTCAGATCTTGAATTGCAGCAGTCTCATTTCCAGGGACTCTCTGTGGGTACAGGCATAGCTGCTGTACTGTCTGTCCTTTAAATAAAGCCCCAGCACATCACTCTCAGCTGTGCCGGCTTCCTCCAATAAAGTGCCGGCTGTCCCACCCTACCCCACATAATCTGGGGAGAGCTTCGCGTGGCCTCTATGGTAATGAGATCCCACGCGCTAATAAAATTCAGCCCAATGTGATTTTTAAAAGTCTTTAACCCTAAGCGTTTTAATGGTCAAATGAACAGACAAACAACAGGCTTTCTTATAGGATTAAAAGACAGATAAATATTTCTTAAACAATACAGAAAATTTGCAAATTCACCCAGTTGCACACACACATGCATGCACACACACAAGAAAAAAATAGAGATTAAAGGATAGTATGCACTTAAGTCCGATTGTTTAAGAGTTAACTGTGAACCATTGATGGTTTTCCTGGGAGGAAATTTTAAAAGGTGCATGCCTGGGTTTTCTTTTCCCGCTTTACTGAATTTGGAACGTGGAAAGATTCATGTGATCGGATGTTTTACTGCAGAATCCTTTGGTTAAAACTCAGTCAAAGTTCGGTGATGAAAATCCTCTTACAATTTCTTAAATGGGGAGTTTTCAAGGTCACCTTCAGTCTCTACCTCTGTGTTTGAAAGATGGTAATTTGGCAGGGTCTTCTTGGTTGGAACAGATATCTCTCAGCCTCCTGGCTGCTGGCTTTCTGTCTCCTGCTCTCTGGATTTCTGCACATAAAAGTGTCTTTTTGAAAAAAAAAATCAGGCTTGGTTTCTTTCAGGCGACTAAAACTGGTCTCCCCTGTTGTATTCGTATAATGTCTCTGAATGTGTGGTCATTGCTCGGCAATGGCGTTTGAATGTTGCCCCTTTTGATAAAGTGGTGGTATTTCACATTTATTATCTTGGCTTGGAGTTTGGAGTCTCTCTGTCCGTGAAGTCATGGTCAACCCAATCCTTGAAGATAGGGGCCATTAACATCGAATAGACAGTTTGAATTTCAATATGCTTTCTCCAGGCTGGTCCAGACATGATGATGGCTTCCGTCACCAGCAGTCAGTGTATATTCTCAGTACAGGGGAGGTCACGTGACCTCTTATTCCATTTTGTCTTATATCAAAAGTGGGCCAATTTTGGAGTTTAATTCATCATTCACTTCATAGTTCATAGTTACTCCTTGCATGAGCGTGACAACAGATAAGTATAATGGAAACCTTCCAAACAAACATACGGTAAGCGAATGTGAAATGCCTCAAAACAAATAAAAGCAACTTTCTGCTCACACACAGCTCCTTTTGCTCTGTGCTTTCCAGGAACCTAAAGTGTCACTGATATGATAGGATTTAAGTCAGGCATGGAAAGTAGGGAGAGTCCTTAAAATATTTGGATTACAGCATTTTTTGCTTCAATTAATTTTTGATTCCTTTCCCACCATTCCCTCTCCAGTGTGGCAAAGGAAAAGCCACACTAAAGATCATCACCATTTGCACAATATATGAAAAAGATATGAGAACAGAAAGTGCTGGAAATACTCAGCAGGTCTGGCAACATCTGTGCAGAGTAAAACAGAGTTAACGTTTCAGGTCTGATGTTCAGCACTTTCTGATTTTATTTACGATTTCCAACATCTGCATTATTTTGTATTATTATGCTGATGAAGGAGTTTGGGCATTGGCTGTGAGGTATGATTCAGTGAGTATCACTATGTCAGGCTGGTGCTTGATGACTTTGTGGGACAGCTCTCCCCATTTTGGCACAAGTCCCCAGATGTTAGTGAGGAGGACTTTACAGGGTTGACTAGGCAGGGTCTGCCTTTGTCGTTTCCAGTGTCTAAGTCAATGCCGGGTGGTCTGTCCAGTTTCATTCTTCACTGACTTCTTTTCAGCAGTTTGTGCAACTGAGAGGCTTGTTAGGCCATTTCAGAAGACAGTTAAGAGTCAACCACATTGCTGTGGGTCTGGACGCACATACAGACCAGACCGGGTAAGGACAAATGATTCCCTCCCCTGAACGGCCTCAGTGAACTGGATGGGTTTTTATGATAATCCATAGTTTCATGGTCACCGTTACTGAAACTAGCTTTTAATTCCAAATTTATTAATTGAATTTAAATTCCCAGAACTGCCATGGTGGGATTTGAACTACTGTCTCTGGAGCATTAGTCCAGGCCTCTGGATTACTAGACCAGCAATATTTCTATGCTGCCATTCCCTTGTGCAGCAAGGTTGGTAGAATGTCATCTATATTACACAGCAGGATTTACAATGAAGCACAAAGAACATTCTTTAGTTGGGGTGGTGTGGATGGGTGTATATATAACACCTCGCTACTGAAAGAAAAAGATCTCTGAAGTGTCCAGAGTTATTTCCGACATTGGAGTAGGTGCGAATGTTATCATCAAAACAAGCAAGTCGATTAAAAGCTACTTTGCAGATGTTCTGGAAGATTTGGTTTTCTGTCATCAACAGTGGACAGATCGCAATGACTCCTTAGTCTGCTGACCCAGACATTTCAGGTGAGTATCGAGATTTAGTAACAGTCTCCTATTACAGCAACAAAAACACAGCAAACTGCACTGGATTTCTCAGAAAACATTACAACAGCTCAATAGAATACCTCTACTGCGATTGTGGTCTGGAACACTCGATTTTAAAGCACATAGTGTTCTCATTCAATATTGTGTTCTGAAAAGGAAAAGACGACTGAAAATAAATCAGAGGTGTGCGACGGGGGAATGTATTCACTAGAAATAACTAAATATTGCTTTTCCTCTCTTTAGTGCAATACAGTTCCACAGGAACTAGTTTCCAATATCAACCATAAAGCCCAGGTGATCTTGGACAGTGAAGTCAGCAGTTCAAGCAGGAGTCTCTGGATTGCAGCATGGTTGGTTTCCTGGCCAACTTTCCTCTCCCCATTCCAGAGATGCCGAGACTAATTCAAGGACTTTTATTGCTATTTCAGTGAACAGTAGCTACCTCAGCAGTCACTGGGCCTTTGTAGTCTGTACAACTCCTTTCCCTTACCCTCCCTTACACCTCTGAAGTGTGTTAGGATGTTTCTCTACATTAAAAGGTGCGAAATAATTGCAAGTTTCTGCAGCTCACTGGATAACCCTCCTGAGATGGAGGCTTGGGGGTAAACACTCCAACATTTTTGACCTCAGAATGTCCCAAAGCACTTTTCAGCCAATCAAGTACTTTTAGAAGTGTAGTCATTAAATGTAGGAAACACAGGAGTCAATTTATGCCCAGCAAGGTCTCACTAAGAACAATGAAATAATGACCAGTTCGTCTGATTTTGAAGGTGTTGGTTGAGGAATAAATCTTGTTCAGGACACAAGATGCTTCCCTGCTCTTCCATCAAATAGTGCCATGGCATCTTTTACACTCTCCTGAGAGCATGGACAAAAAGAAACTTTCAAACAATAGAGACTGAAATCAACAGTATAAATGTGATTTGGAGAAGTAAAACTTTAAATGATTCTATTCTCTAAATCCTGCCTGAAAAGTGGCAAGAGATTAGTGTACGATTGTTGTGAAAAGAACAGGCATCAGTGCAGCTACGGATGTAACAAACAACGTGGACAAAAGGGAACTTGCAGTTTTGGTGTACTTGAATTTCCAAAAGGCATTAAATAGGCCGCCACATCAAAGGTTATGACACAAAATAAGAGTTCATGGTGTAGGGGGTAACATATTAGCATGGACAGAGGATTGGCTAGCTAACAGGGAGCAGAGAGTAGGAATAAATGGGTCATTTTCAGGTTGGCCGGATCTGACTAGTGGAGTGCCAGGGGGATCAGTGCTGGGGCCTCAACTATTTACAATCCACATCAATAACCTGGATGTAGGGACCGAATCTGAGAGAGCTAAATTCGCAGATAACACAAAGATAGCTCGGAAGGTAAGTTGTCAAGAGACCATAAAGGTGGAATTTTATGCTGGCGGTGAGGGGCTCGACATTAGGGGAAACTGACACTGAAATCCCCACATCGCCTCTTGTACGGAAGATGCGCCGAATTTAGTGCCAATCAGACAGTTAACTTGACTGCGGAAGGCCTTCCGTGTGATTTAGGACCCCGTCGTCGGAAGTCCCAACGCTGCCGAGCTGCTGGCCAATCAGAGGCCACCAGCTGCAGTGCCACCATGGAGGCGGTGACTGCTGCTATAGCTGCAGTCACCAGACATTGAGAAGCGGCGCTGGAACCAGGCTCAAAGTAGGTCAGGGCGGGAAGGACTCTCGCAGGGTGGGGGTCACAGGGGTGGAGGGTCAGCAGCAAAGGCAGGATGGTGGTCTTCAGTGGGCCCCCCTTCCTGATGACAGGTCCCTCATTCAGGCACTGAGTGATTTTGAATGAGGGACTCCCACCACTGCACCCCACCCCCGCCCCCCCACCTTGCAGCTGGGAAACAGCCAGCATGGTTTTTCACGCCGTGCTTCCCGTGTGGTGACAGGGCTGCCCGTCACATGGGTAATTGCAGCTGCAACAAGAGGAAGCCCTTAATTGAGGGTTAGTTACCTAGTTAAGGGTCACAATTGGCAGTGGGGCGGGAAGGCCGTTCACAGACCTTCCCGTCCAGACTAAATTTGAGTGGAAGCTGGATGGTGTCGGAGTCCCCTCGCCTCCAAACCACCGCAGGGGAGTGCATAAAATCCCCGCCCCCCAGAGAGTCTACGAAGAGATATGGATAGATAAAGTGAGTGGGCAAAAGTTTGGCAGATGGAGTATAATGTGGGAAAATATGAACTTGCCCACTTTGGCAGGAAGAATAGAAAAGTAGAATATTATTTAAATGGAGGGAACGTGCAGTGCTCTGCAGTACAGAGGGGTCTGCGTGTCCTGGTACTTGAATCACAAAAGGTTAGTATCCAGGCACAGCAAGTTATTAGGAAGGCAAATGGAATGTTGTCATTTATTGCAAGGGGAATAGAATATAAAAGTCGGGAAGTTTTACTACAGCTGTGCAGGGCCTGAGTAAGACCACATCTGGAGTACTGTGTCCAATTTTGGTCTCCTTACTTAAGAAAGGATGAAATTGCATTAGAAGCAGTTAAGAGAAGGTTCACTTGACTGAATGTTCACACATTGGAGTTTAGAAGAATGACAGGTGATCTTATTGAAACATATATGAACCTGAGAGGACTTGACAGGGTGGATACTGGAAGGATGTTTCTCCTTATGGGTGAGACTAGAAATAGTGGACACAGTTTCAAAATGAGGGGTCTCCTATTTAAGACAGAGTTGAGGAGAAATCTTATCTCTCAGAGGGTCGTCAGTCTGTGGAATTTGCTTCCTCAGAGAGCAGTAGAGGCTGGGTCATTGAACTTATTCAAGGCTGAGTTAGATAGATTTTTGATCGACAAGGGAGTCAAGTGCTTTGGGGGGCAGACAGGAAGTGGAGTTGAGGCCACATTCAGATAAGTCATGATCTTATCAAATGGAGGAACAGTCTCGAGGGGCTGAATGGCCTACTCCTGTTCCTGATTCACATGTTCGTATGTTTGACAGGGACACCAGGAGGGGAACCTGCCTGAAAGGCAATAACAGTGTAGGATTTTGAGTCAGTAGACACAAACTACAGGCCTAGCCAGTGACACCCACAACCCAATGAACGAATAATAAAAAAATTCATTCTTGTCTCCCAACCCCCATGAAAATTCTTATGGATGGTCAGTCAAGATGCCAAAACCTAACTTTATCACAAGGACTGAAAATTAGTAATTACTGGCTTTAAGTTTTGTTTATGCTGCATTGTTTTATGAGCTCAATCAAAAAATCATGAGCTATGTATCATTCACTTCCTTGTTTTGACAAAGCACTGGTGGATATAATGCTTTTGTTGTTTTTATGTCATCACATTTCAATCCAGTTAAGATAATGATAGCAAAATAAACTGATAATTTTCAGGCACCCTGACAAGAGAAATTATGGGAAGTTCATGCTTACAAAATTATGTGGTTGCAATAAATTTCTAAAATAAAGGCCACCTGCCGTCAATGCATTGCCTCCAACCTTTACAAAGTGTGACTATTTTGCCGTCTCCTGTTTCTTCCTCTTTTACACAATTGATCATTCTTTCCATCTCTTCTGCTTAGCTTTCCCTCTTCACACTCACCCCTTTAATTACCATCCAATCAAATTATTTCATTCAAACTCCCCAGGTACCTCAATATCATCCCACAGTTATATGTAATATATAATAATATATAACAATGGACATACATTCCCACCTCCTGCACTGACACATCCTAGTTATGTGTAATGTATAATAATGGACACACAGTCCTACCTCCCGTCGCGACACATCCCACAGATATGTATACACTTTAGCCCTACTTTTATGGCGGTCCGCCAGCTCTGGCGAACGCTGGATACTGACTCCCACGACGTGTGATCAATGTCACAGGATTTCATGTCGCGTTTGCAGACGTCTTTAAAGCAGAGACATGGATGGCCGGTGGGTCTGATACCAGTGGCGAGCTCGCTTAGCGGCTATGACAGGTTCCAGCTCTTCATTATGAGATTGAAACCAGTCTGCATTTCTCTTCGCACGTTTGCCGTAGGTGGTCAAAGCTGAATCATAGATGGCGTCTCTGATGTGGGCCCACTTGGTCTCAGCATCGCCTGTGGGAGTGTTTTGAAGGGCTGTTACAAGTGAATTTAGAAATTTTTGTAACAGCTGTGGGCGAGAAATTCTGCTCGTGTTGATGCGTGGGTGGCCCTTCTGCTTGGAATGATGCAACTTCTTTGGTCTGAGTCTAACCTTGCTGCACACCAGGGTGTGGTCGGTGTCGCAGTCCGCACTGTGGAAGCTGCGTGTGATTTGAACACTGTTTAAGGCGGCTCGCCTTGTGACAATGAGGTCCAGCTGGTGCCAACGACGCGATCTTGGGTGCCTCCATGAAACCTCCCGCTACGAAACTTCCCACAGTTCTGTATAAAAGATAATAATGGACACAGGGTCCCACATCCCGCACCGACACATCACACATTTATATATAATATTTAATAATGGACAGATGGTCCAACCTCCTGTACTGACACATCCCACAGTTATATATAATATATAATAATGGACACACAGTCCCACCTCCCGCTCCGACACTTCCCACAGTTATGTATAATAAAGGACACACATTCCCACCTCCAGCAACGACGCATCCCACAGTTATGTATAAAGTATAATAATGGACACACAGTCCCACCTCCCACACCGACACATCCCACAGTTATGTAGAATGTAAGATAATGGACAAACAGTTCCACCTCCCGTACTCACAAATCCCACCTGCTGCATTGACAGTACCCACAGTTATATATAATATATAATAATGGAGACACGGTCCCACCTCCTGCACTAACACATCCCACAGTTACCTGTAATATATAATAATGGTCAAACAGTCCCACCCCCAGTGCTGACACAACCCAGAGTTATAAATAATATATAGTAATGGACACACAGTCCCACCTCCTGTACTGACACATCCCACAGATATATATAGATAATAATGGACACACGGTCCCACCTCCTGCACTGACACATCCCACAGTGATACATAATAGATAATAATGGACACAGGGTCCCACCTCCTGTACTGACACATCCCTTCTTCTTTGACCTCCTTATCTCGAAAGACAATGGGTAAGCGCCTGGAGGTGGTCAGTGGTTTGTGGAGCAGTGCCTGGAGTGGCGAAAAGGCCAATTCTAGAATCACAGGCTCTTCCACAGGTGCTGCAGAAAAATTTGTTTGTCGGGGCTGTTACACAGTTGGCTCTCCCCTTGCGCTTTCGTCTTTTTTCCTGCCAACTGCAAAATCTCTTCGACTCGCCACACTTTAGCCCAGTCTTTATGGCTGCCCACCAGCTCTGGCAACTGACTCCCACGACTCGTGATCAATGTCACAGGACTTCATGTCGCATTTGCAGACGTCTTTATAGCGGAGACATGGACGGCCGGTGGGTCTGATACCAGTGGCGAGCTCGCTGTACAATGTGTCTTTGGGGATCCTGCCATCTTCCATGCGGCTCACATGGCCAAGCCATCTCAAGCGCTGCTTACTCAGTAGTGTGTATAAGCTGGGGATGTTGGCCGCCTCGAGGACTTCTGTGTTGAAGATACGGTCCTGCCACCTGATGCCATGAATTCTCCGGAGGCAGCGAAGATGGAATGAATTGAGACGTCGCTCTTGGCTGACATACGTTGTCCAGGCCTCGCTGCCATAGAGCAAGGTACTGAGGACACAGGCTTGATACACTCGGACTTTTGTGTTCCGTGTCAGGGCGCCATTTTCCCACACTCTCTTGGCCAGTCTGGACATAGCAGTGGAAGCCTTTCCCATGCGCTTGTTGATTTCTGCATCTAGAGACAGGTTACTGGTGATAGTTGAGCCGAGGTAGGTGAACTCTTGAACCACTTCCCAAGAGCGTGGTCGCCAATATTGATGGATGGAGCATTTCTGACGTCCTGTCCCATGATGTTCGTTTTCTTGAGGCTGATGGTTAGGCCAAATTCATTGCAGGCAGCCGCAAACCTGTCGATGAGACGCTGCAGGCACTCTTCAGTATGAGATGTTAAAGCAGCATCATCAGCAAAAAAGAGTTCCCTGATGAGGACTTTCCGTACTTTGGACTACGCTCTTAGACGGGTAAGGTTGAACAACCTGCCCCCCGATCTTGTGTGGAGGAAAATTCCTTCTTCAGAAGACATGAACGCATGTGAAAGCAGCAGGGAGAAGAAAATCCCAAAAAGTGTGGATGCGAGAACACAGCCCTGTTTCACGCCACTCAGGATAGGAAAGGGCTCTGATGAGGAGCCACCATGTTGAATTGTGCCTTTCATATTGTCATGGAATGAGGTGATGATACTGAGTAGCTTTGGTGGACATCCAATCTTTTCTAGTAGTCTGAAGAGACAACGTCTGCTGACGAGGTCAAAGGCTTTGGTGAGATCAATGAAAGCAATGTAGTGGGGAATCTGTTGTTCGCGGCATTTCTCCTGTATCTGACGAAGGGAGAACAGCATGTCAACGGTCGATCTCTCTGCTCGAAAGCCACACTGTGCCTCAGGGTAGACGCGCTCGGCCAGCTTCTGGAGCCTGTTTAGAGCGACTCGAGCAAAGACTTTCCCCACTATGCTGAGCAGGGAGATTCCACTGTAGTTGTTGCAGTCACCGCAGTCACCTTTGTTTTTATAGAGGGTGATGATATTGGCATCGCGCATGTCCTGAGGTACTGCTCCCTCGCCCCAGCACAGGCATAGCAGTTCATGTAGTGCTGAGAGTATAGCAGGCTTGGCACTCTTGATTATTTCAGGGGTAATGCAGTCCTTTCCAGGGGCTTTTACGCTGGCTAGAGAATCAATGGCATCACTGAGTTCCGATTTTGTTGGCTGTATGTCCAGCTCATCCATGACTGGTCGAGGCTGGGCTGCATTGAGGGCAGTCTCAGTGACAACATTCTCCCTGGAGAACAGTTCCAGGTAGTGCTCAACCCAGCGGTCCATTTGTTTGCGTTGGTCAGTGATTATGTCACCTGATTTAGATTTGAGGGGGGCGATCTTCTTGATGGTTGGCCCAAAAGCTCTCTTCATGCCATCATACATTCCTCTGATGTTTCCGGTGTCTGAGGCCAGCTGAATACGACTGCATAGGTGTTGCCAGTAGTCCTTTGCGCAGCGCCTGGCTGTTCTTTGTGCAGTGCCTCTGGCTGCTTTAAGTGCTACGGATGTTAACTCGCTGTGGGCTTTCTTGTAGTTCAACAGTGCAATGCGCTTAGCGGCTATGACAGGTTCCAGCTCTTCATTATGAGATTGAAACCAGTCTGCATATCTCTTCGCACGTTTGCCGTAGGTGGTCAAAGCTGAATCATAGACGGCGTCTCTGATGTGGGCCCACTTGGTCTCAGCATCCCCTGTGGGAGTGTTTTGAAGGGCTGTTACAAGTGAATTTAGAAATTTTTGTAACAGCTGTGGGTGAGAAATTCTGCTAGTGTTGATGCGCGGGTGGCCCTTCTGCTTGGAATGATGCAACTTCTTTGGTCTGAGTCTAACCTTGCTGCACACCAGGGAGTGGTCGGTGTCGCAGTCCGCACTGTGGAAGCTGCGTGTGATTTGAACACTGTTCGCCTTGTGATGATGAGGTCCAGCTGGTGCCAACGACGCGATCTTGGGTGCCTCCATGAAACCTGGTGACAGGGTTTAGTGTGAAAGAACGAGTTGGTGATGCAGAGGTTATGATAGGTAGACAACTCAAGCAGTCTCTGCCCATTCTCATTCATCCTTCCAACGCCATAGCGCCCAAGGCAGGAGGGCCATGAGTCATGGTCGGCCCCAACCCTGACACATCCCACAGTTTTGTATAATATATAATAATGGACACACAGTCCCACCTCCTGCTCTGACTCATCCCACAGTTATATATAATAGATAATAATGCACACACAGTCCCACCTCCAGCAACGACGCATCCCACAGTTATGCATAATAATGGACACACAGTCCCACCTCCCATACTCACAAATCCCACCTCCTGCACTAACACATCCCAGTTACCTGTAATATATAATAATGGACAAACAGTCCCACCCCCAGTGCGGACACAACCGACGGTTTTGTATAATATATGATAATGGACACAGTCCCACCTTCTGTACTGACACATCCCACAGTTATATATAATATATAATAATGGACACACAGTCCCACCTCCTGTACTGACACATCCCACAATTTTGTATAATATATAATAATGGACACACAGTCCCACCTCCTGTACTGACACATCCCACAGTTATATATCTCATACTGGACACTCAGTCCCCCTCCTGCACTGACACAATACACAGTTATATATAACACATAATAATGGATACACAGTCCCACCTCCTGTACTGACACAACCCACAGTTATATATATCTAGTAATGGACACTCAGTCCCACCTCCTGTACTGACACATCCCACAGTTATATATAATAAATAATAATGGACACTCAGTCCCACCTCCTGCACCGACACATCCCAGTTATGTATAATATATAATAATGGACACTCAGTCCCACCTCCTGCACTGACACATCCCAGTTATATATAATAGACAATAATGGGCACAGGGTCCCACCTCCCGCACCGATACATTCCACAGTTATGTATAATATATAATAATGGACACACAATCCCACCTGCCATTCTCACACAGCCCACAGTTACGTATATTATTATAATAATGGACACAAAATCCCACCTCCTCTACCGACCAATGCCACAGGTATATATAATATATAATAATGGACACTCAGTCCCACCTCCCGCACCGACACATCCCACAGGTATATATAATATATAATAATGGACACTCAGTCCCACCTCCCGCACCGACACATCCCACAGTAATGTACATTAATGGACACACAGTCCCACCTCTCGTACTCACACATCCCACAACTATAAATAATATATAATAATGGACACACGGTCCCACCTGCCGTTCCGACACAACCCACAATTATATATATATAATAAATATATAAAAGGGGAGGCAATGGCATACTGGTATTGTCACTGGACTAGTAACCCAGAGACCCAGTTATTGCTCTGGGGACATGGGTTCGAATACCACCACAGCAGAAGGTGGAATCTGAATTCAATTAATAAATCTGGTATTAAAAGCTAGTCGAATGATGGCCATGAAACCATTGTCGATTGTTGTACTAATGTCCTTTAGGGAAGGAAATCTGCTGTCCTTACCTGGTCTGGCCTACAGGTGACTCCAGATCCACAGCAATGTGGTTGACTCTTACATGCCCTCAGACTGACCTAGCAAGCCACTCAGTTCAAGGGCAATTAGGGATGGGCAATAAATGCTGGCCTGGCCTGCGACGCCCACATCCCGTAAATGAATAAAAAAATAATAATGGACACATAGACCCCCTCCAGTACCGACACATCCCACAGTTATATAGAATATATAATAATGGACACACAATCCCACCTCCTGTACCCACACAACCCATAGTTATATATATCATACTGAACACTCAGACCCCCCTACTGCACTGACACAATCCACAGTTATATATAATAGATAATAATGGACTCACGGTCCCACCTCCTGCACTGACACATGCCACAGTTATCGATAATATATAATAATGGACACTCAGTCCCCCCTCCTGCACCGACACATCCCACAGTTATGTATAATATATAATAACGGACACACAGTCCCAGCTCCCGTACTGACACCGATACAAACACTCCAATCTTACTTTCCTGGTAACAGACGCCTTTGAACCCAAAGGACCAGAATTGGGGAAAACCTCAAATGCCAACAAACTGGACCAGGGCTGTGATGCCTCCAAGTTGACCGACCTGCATTGTGGATCCACGTGTGGGGCAGGAATTTGGGTGGAATGCCAGAGGTCACTTGATGCCCATGCAGCACATACCCGAGCAAGAAAGGTGAGAAGAGTTATCAACCCTGTCCAGGATTGCCCTGGAGTCTCCAAGAATTCAAGCTTAATCTTGAGGACACCTGCTGTAAGCAGCCCAGGAGAGAAAAACAAAGGCATCTTTAAAAAAAATTAAACACTTTTGTTTACCAATTATCAAAACTATTGGAGGTGAAAGAATGATTCTTGACCATCTGTCAAAGAGCCTACCATTCAGGTAATGAAGAACCTGTTCATCTCTGATTGCCCAGGGAAGAGGGGCACCATGAAGACGGACATGTTGGATGACTAATGTCTGGGGTGGGGTGGGGTGGGGGTGGTAGCTGGAGGTGGAAGGTCACATGATGAAACCTCCAGTATGTGCCCAGAGTTGGCAACTGTATAGAGCAGAAAACTGGGGAGCAGAGATGTCAATTCTTGGGGCTCTTCCTCGGTACAAGAAAAGTACTGACTCAAACCAGCCTTCCCCTCCCTGCAGATACGTACACCAGGAGGCTGGGCATACTTTTAATTGATGGAGTCACTGGAAACCCCTGGTGGAAACCCCCACTTTCTGATTTCTATATTAGTAGCAATATCCTTGATCTAAAGGTCCTAGGCGAGGTGTGCTCCCCAGGCCCCCACCTCCAAATAAAACCTTGTGGGATTCTTCTACCCTATTTCCACTTCCAAAACAGCATCGGGACGGGTCTCTTTTAACAACTTACCTCCAACTGCGGTTAATAGGATCTAAAGAGGCATTGAGACCGAACTGAAAGAGAGACCTTTGTGGATGGCTCGCTTTAAAAACAAAAATGGAAGCATTCAACAGACGTTCCTGCGTTTGAAAATAAACCTAAATATTACACAATAAGGTTGTTGAATTTGAGAGCGCACTGCAGGTTCAGGAGTGTTTCGGGAAATTATATATACATCATGCAAAAGAGCTTTGTTGTGATTTTACCTGACTCACTCATTTTCGGTTGGAGGTGCTTGGACAGGTGTATAAACCCCCCACAGTGAGAGAAGTGTCTGCAGAGTGAGAGCAGGGGGCTAATTGTTACTTTCTAACGCGTCAGTATCTGAATTGTGACGCTGTTAAACTCAGCACCAGCCCAGCCGGGGGAGGATCAGACAGGAAATTGCAGGTGACCCTAGTAACAAGTTCCAACACTTTTCTAACCTAACATCTTGTTAATTATTAGTCCAGTGGAGTGGTATTGTTAACTCATTACCACATCTTGATTGACAATCCTTTAAGGGGAGGGAGGGAAGAAAGTTTTACCTTGGAGAGGGAGAAGTTTTGTAAATCTTTGCAAGTTTGAGGTTTAGGAGATTGTTTTACCCATGATCAACGTATGAACCACAGTGAAGGTTTTAGATGAGGGAAGAGTTCTGCTGCAAAGGAATGATGGTATAAAAGAGCCAGGGAGTGGGACTGACTGCATAGCTCCGTGGAGAGTCAGCAAAAGCTTGATGGGCCGAACAGACTCCTTCTGTGCTGAAAATGACTCTGTGTGATCAGGTTCAGCAAAGTCAATCTGTATTGGCCTAGCAGCAGACAACGGCAGGAAGAGGGCGAGATGGGTGACAACAGTAGCATTGTGATTATGTTATAGGACGAGTAATCCAGAGCCACGAGTTTAAATCCATAGCAGCTCGGGAATTTAAATACAGTCTCAGTAATTAATGGTGACCATGTCACTCCCCGAGTGTCGTAAAAGCCCATCTGGTTCACTAATGTCTTTTAGGAAAGGAAATCTGCCAGCATTACCTGGTCTGGCCGACATGCGACTCCAGACCCACAGCAATGTGGTTGACTCTCAACTGCCCTTTGAAATGGACTAGGAAGCCACTTACTTGTCAAAGGCCAACAGCTCACCAGCACCATCCTCTCGAGCGCAATTTGGGATGGGTAATAAATGCTGGCCGTGTCAGTGACGTACACATCCCATAAATATATTATTTTTTAAAATCAGCAATCATGCATCACTTCAGTCAATGACTTTTCCAGGATTTTAAAACATTTGATTTGATTGAAGTTTTTAGGATTTCAGAAGGAATTGGTCGGGTATAGTAATTTCCTCTGCTCATGAGGGAGCTTTAGGACGGGGGCGGTGGGGGGTGGGGAGAGGGATCCCGACCTTAAAATCACAGCCAGCCCATTCAGCAGAGAAGCTGCGTGCAAGGGGTGGCCAAACTCCTCCCACAAAAAGCAGTAGGTGCTCACTCAATTAATTTTAAATCAGAGATAGATACATTTTTGCTAGCCAGGAGTATTAAGGGATATAGAACCAAGGCGGGTGGATGGAGTTCAGATCAATTATGATCCCACTGAATGACAGAACAGGCTGGAGGGGCTGAATGGCCTCATCCTGTGCTTACTCCTTTCCCCATATAGTTTAATAATTCCATGTCACCAAAATACATAGATAAGACCTTGCATTTATATTGCACATTTCACCACCTCAGGCCATTCCAAAGCACTTTCCAGTTAATGAAGTAATTTTGGAAGTGTAGTCAATGTTGTAATGTAGGAGCAAGCTGCTACAAACAGCAATGATGTAGTTTTTAATGATGTAGGTCAAGGGATAGATATTGGCCGGTAACCAGGGAGAACCCCCCTGCTCTTCCTTGCAATAGTGCCATGGTATCTTTAACAGCCACCTCCGTAAAGCAGAGGTTAAAAGGAAATTTAATAGGTGTGTTCAAAATTATGAGGGTGATTAAAATAGAGTAAAGTAGGGCCAACAGTTTCTGCTGGTTGGAAGGTTAGTAACCAGAACACACGGATTTCAGACAACTGACAGAAGAATCAGAGGTTTTCTGTTTTACGCAGGAGGTTGTGATGAATTGGAACACACTACCTAAAAGGGCAGTGAAAGCAGATTCAATAGTAACTTTCAAAAAGGAATTGGATAAATACCTGGAGGGAAAAATTTGCACAGCTATGGGAAAAGAGCAGGACAGTGGGATTAATTGGTTAGTTCCTTCAAAGAGCTAGCACAGACACAATGGACCAAATGGCCTCCTTTTTTATTGTATCATTCTATTATACCTTGGCTGCTAAAGGTGAAATTCTTGAATGAAAATGTTGCTGCTTCCACATCTCTACCTGGCATATCATTTCCAGTGTTGAGCACTTGGTGTCTGAAATATTTCTTCATCCTAAATTGATCTTGCCTTACTTTCAGCCTCTGCTCTCTTGTTCAACTTTTTTGGTTTAACTTGTAATATTGTTTGAGGTAAACTTTAACCTCTTGGGAATGATCACAGCATAGACTTATAAACAAGATTGGTGAAACCAGGTTGAAGACAGGAAAAACAGAATAAAGTGACCAACAAAACTATGCTGATGGCAATGTCAAATACGATGTTAAAGGGTTAAAGATTTAGAAGTTGAGTTTCCACATTGGGTGCAATCTGCGATCCAGCCACAAATTGCATCCAAAGTTGCACTTGTTTTGAGAAGTGTTTTATTTTCTCAGGTTTCCGTTCAAACTCATTTGCATATCACTGAATGCAAAATCTGCCATGAACCAGCATAATCAGGCAGCATTTTAGAACACAAGCCTTTTTTAAAAATTTGCTTTAAAAAATATTCTGAGATAAATTTAAGAGTGGTCACTCGGTGCAGTTTGATTAATACAGCTGAAAAAGGGATTTTCACAAAAAATAAGTATTTTAATCAAAGCGGCAAGTCAACCACCTATCAGCAACCCGATTTTAAATAACTGACTCAAATATAGAGATACATTTGCTAATGCACAGTCGTCAATTTCTTAGTAAACTAAAAAATCAAAAGCTTTTAAAACATGCTAACAGTCATCCTTGTGCCCAAAAGAGCTAGCTTAATTTTTACAGCTTCCTTGAAGGCTCTCCAAGGAGCACAATTAGCAGAAACTTCCCGTGGTAATTAATTCACCCTGGGGGAGGGAAGGGGAGGGAGAAAGAGAGAGTGTCAGCTTCTAGCACAATGTTTTCTCAAATAGCGCAAAAGATTGCGGAAACTAGATTTGCTTTGAATGTAATTTGTGCTTAAAATTCCACAATCTTTTGCGCTGGTTTCACCAATTTCGGGCTAATTGCACTTCATAAAAAAAGCAACACAACCTAGCAGGAATTCTAGGCCATAATGCCTAAATGCTCACAACACTTGTACGAGATAAAGAGGTCATGAATTAAATAGGATGATCGTGAAATGCCCAAACACTGCTGCCACATGACAACAAGAAGTTGTTTTCTCTCCACTGATGATGGCCCATTCAGCTGGATGTAGAGGGTTAACAAAATAAAAGAACTGTACTTAAAAAGATCAAGTTTACAGCACAGAGGATGCAGGATCTGTAATCATAGGGAGGATGTCTGTATTACAAGTTGTGTCCAGCTATCAGTACCAGGTGCTTCTTTCTTGAAAACTGAACAGGGGGAAAGTGGTAAATCAATGCCCCAACGATCCTGTACAGTAGAAAAACCAATCAATTTTAAAAATACTGATTCCAAGGCAAGAAATGCGGGAGGAAATCGTATTTTAGTTCAGTGGGGGGGGGGGGGGGGGGGGGGAAAGAGATGGAGAAATGCAACAAGGTAACTGACTTCATTGTTAATGCAGTTTAATGCAAAATAAACATGGAGGATATAACAGTTCTGAAGCAGCATCAAATACCACTTGGCAATTCCTGCAATAACTGGAATTTTCCCATCTGCCTGCGAGCTTGCCCAGTGTGCTGGTTAATGCAGTACTGTGCCCTGGCAAATATTTGTACTTGCAATTCTTAGAGTAAATGACAATTTTAAATTCTAAATCAAAGATTTGAAACCTACTAGCACTTTTTAAATGAAAATCATTACATGCACACTTTGGAGACATTCTATAAGGTGTATTCTGTGACAATTATGTCCCAATAAGTTTTCCAATACCTAAAATTATTAAGAGAATGAAAGTGGAAAAATCCCAAGTGCTCACCAAAGACACATTTGTACAGTTAAAGGGGCACTGCCATCCAGAGATTCAGGCTTGCGATACAAATTTACATACATAACTTGAAAGTGCATTCAACGAGATCAGTGAGCTGCAGCTCTGCCACAATATTTCCAAATGTTAGGTGCAAGATTTTAAACAATCCAATCTTCAATAACGTTCTGTCGGCATTAGCAGTTCAGACTCTTCGTGTAACTTTGATCTCTCACTTACATGATAATGCCCCTTTAGTAAGCAAGTTTCAGTTCAAGTGTGAAGTCTGCAGCATATTGCCAACCAGCAGCTCAGTACATCTACATGAAGCCACAATTGAGATACGGAGGAACTCATTTTCTCTGCACACTTCTCTCCCCTCCTCCCCACCGCTGACCCCAACCCCATCCATGTGCACGTGATGAAACAGAGCGTGCTCGATCAGTGAGAAGCAGAGGTTTCACAGTACCTGACCAGCTGGTTGCAGATGTACAGCTGGAATTTGGGATGTAGGTTGGGGAAACAGACACCGAGAGAGGCCCAGTGGTGAGAAGTAAGGACAGAGAAGAAGTAGTGGACAGGAGAGCAGTGTCCACAAAAAGGAGGCAAAACAGGAGAAAAAAAAGCTGAGGATTATCCTGAAATTACTTCATCTTTTAGATACTAAAGAAAACCTCACATTTTAAGCAGAAATTCCACTTACAGCATAAAGCCATTTGGTTTCAAACCTCCCTACACCTCTTGCCTCCATCCTATTGCTTCTGCTGGGAGAGATTCTGTGACTTCAAATGGCAACGATACTCACCAAAGTCAACAGCAGCTCCAAGCAATCTTTTTTTGGGAGGGTCGAGGGGACAACAGTGCTGTGGGGAACCTTAAGTATCACAACTGCCATCTTAATAGTCCAACCACAGCCTTACAAGCCCATTTTAATATGGCTGAGAGTTGCAATCAGCATTGGGATCTGAATCTACAATTGCAGATGATGTGAACGGACGCTCCTCACGTTCTCCGTCTGTGCAATGACATATCCGCTCTCGGAAGTGGGCGAGGGAAATGAAAGAGGGGCAAATTAAAACAATAGTCCAGATTCACACGACTGCCCCATCCCATTTCATTTCACCTCCAACCCCAAAACTCTCTAATAAGTTGACTCCAAGGCAGAGCTCTCCATTTCCAAACAACCACTGGTGTTAGCAAAGAGCTAAATTTAGTCTTTGACTTTCACTACTGCAGTACTAATTGTAACCACTTGCAGAACTTCCCAGAAACGTCGCAGGGATTCAAACCTTAGCTCATCTGGCAACGAGACTGGACCAAACAGACACAGGACTGCAATTCACATTGGTTGTCAGAGGATTGCCATCTTCCTCCCTTTTGATTTTTGGAACTGCACCATTCTGCTGAGGTAGCGAGATCTACAAAGCCACAACCCTCACTTCACATAACTAAAAGAGCCTGAAACAAGCAGAAGCTGGTGTAATGAAATGGATGCCACAACACTACCAAGTCTACAAGGGTTAAAAATGATAAAGAATGTTATATAAACCCCTGCACAAACTAGGGACACTCTGCTCAAATTGTCATAACTGTCTTCCAGACTCTGTCCCGAAGCGTCAGTTATAATTATTTTGAAAAGATGCAGATCGGAATAAAAGCCTCAAGAGCCATTTAAAATGTACTCTTCCTGCCCCTCCTTGATACATTCCATTTGCTAATTGAAGGGACAGGCAATTAGTAATTCACCTCCAGCTGGCAGTGAGCTGAAGTAAACCAAACTGATCGAGACCTTCATTCTTTATCCCTCCATGTGGTGAAGTACATGGGTCTCCAAACACCACTCCCCCATCATGAACTACAGGTTATCAAGTGAGGAATTACAGGGCTGGTTTCAACACTCCATATGACACAGTACATTAGTGCTGTATAGCAGTGTGCCAATTGTGTGTGAAATAATGATTTCAAACTCCCACTGCAAGTAGTACATATCACGGAATCTTTAGTAAATGGATACTTGGGACTGCTATTTGAGATTTTATAGAAGCACTGCACAGAAAGCATCTGTTAACAGCAATTGTGCCAGACATGAGGTGGAACAGAAGCTCTGAGGGTTAGATGGGGCAAGCTCCATTTACATGCACATCACCTCAAACAAGGATGCAAAACTACAGAATCATCACAATGTCACCACACTTTAGGAAGGATATCCAGGCCTTAGAGAGGGTGCAGAAGAGATTGACTAGAATGGCACCAGCTCTGTGGAGAGACTGGAGAAGCTGGGGTTGTCCTCCTTAGAGCAGAGAAGGTTAAGAAAAGACTTGGTAGATGTGTTCAAAATTATGTTTTGATAAGAGTAATAATGGATAGTTCACCCAGTGTGTGCCAGATATGCTCAACTCCTCCTTTGGACATCAGGGAACGAAAATAGGGACTATACCAGGGGAACAGCCAGAATAAAGAGAGAGTAAAGGGAAGACAGTTAGGAGTTTAAAAATTCAGTTGTAAATGACTTGATGGTAAGTTTCTTCCAAAGGACAGAGGAAGAAGGAAATCTGATGGGAAAGAGATAGGAGATTAAGGGTGGCGAAGAATACAAGAGTCGGAAACAAGCAAGAGAACAGGAAGAGAGACCATCGGAGATGGCAAGGCCATCAACATGGATAGAAGAGGTTAAGTGAAGACAGGAGGGCAATAAATTGAAAGAGAAGCAAGGAGAGGCAAGAACATTTTTGAAATCAATAGGGAACAATATTCATCAGTGCAAAGACTAAGGGAGGAAAGGAAGGAGATCTTGGGGAAAAACTCAAGATGGGATAGACAATGAGAACTTTAAACTAGAGGTGAGGGAGTAGAAAGCAATGAGAAGATTAAAGGAAGCGAAGGGATTTGAGAGTAGGGGGGAAGAAACCAAGCTGTGCCTTAGTGACAAGGACCAGACCATCATCACAGTGATTTATGAAAGTACAGCCACTTTCATTAGGGGGAAAAGAGTCACCATCTTTAAGCTAAAGATTTAGTCATAGCCAGGATGTCAATGTAATTATTCAAAATAAGGTTGTGAATTGCAAGCATCTGGTTCCTGATTTAATAGGCATTCTGGAAGAAAATGTGGAGCGGGATGATGATTGATCCGCAGGCAGAGTCCAACAGAAGTGGTGTGAGTGGGCCAGGAAGGAGATGGGTAATGTTCATCACAGGGTAGAAAGTTGAAGATGGGGCAATTGGGGTTTCTGTTCATGGGTCGGCAGCGACAGGCATCTTCGTGGGTCCATCAGAGAATGTCAAGAGAAGCACAGATGGTACAGAATGGAATCACAGAAAGGTTACAGCACAGGAGGCTGCTATTCGGCCCTGTGTCGGCATTCTGCAACAGCAATTTAGCTAGTCCCATTCCCCAGCCCTTTCCCATGGCCCTGCAATTTTTTTCTCTTCAGGTACCTATCCATTTCCCTTTCGAAAGACATGATTTGAATCTGCCTTCACCACCCTTTCAGGCAGAGCATTCCAGATTGTAACCACTATGCATTTAATATATAGATCATATGGAATATTTCAAAAACTAGTTCTGGACTCCAGTGCCGAGGTTTCACCATTACAGCAAGTTGTCTTTGGTAATTAGCTAGCTTCTTTCTTCTTTGGCCTCCTTGTCTCGAGAGACAATGGGTAAGCGCCTGGAGGTGGTCAGTGGTTTGTGCAGCAGCGCCTGGAGTGGCTATAAAGGCCAATTCTTACTAAACAAATAATTAGAAAACGTACTGCACCTTTTTGGTTTTTTTGGTTTTTGAAGGTTTAAGCCTGGAATGGGAGAAGAATAGAAAGGTAAAGGAGCAATTATCGTTTGGGGTAGGGATTGGGTGGGAGTAGCAGCCAACATGCGCACGTGAACAACACCAAAGGACTTTGGCTTACATAAGTATGGCAGAGCTAATGGTAATCTACTTTCCAAACAATGCCTATGCTTCCCAAAGCTGTCAAGTATTGTTAAATGCCATGACTTCCTCCCCTTCAACAAACGTAATCCTTTTAAGCACATTTCCCATCATTAATCTCACTCCTCAGGCAATCTCTTTCCAATTACATATCATTACTTTCACTGTGTAAAATTGGGAATTAAAAGACCCTCAGGGGAAGGATGAATAAGTTTTTGGGCTGGATTGAGAAATTCAGTAACTCCTCGACCTTTTTTGATAGCTGCAATATCATTTTGTTATCAAAATCAAATTCATAAAGCAATGGCAGAAGCCCACAAATTCACACACACTTTTGGCCTGATGCTTTTATTTATTTATTTAGAGATACAGAACTGAAACAGGTCCTTCGGCCCACCGAGTCTGTGCCGACCAAGAACCACCCATTTATACTAACCCTACAGTAATCCCATATTCCCTACCACCTACCTACACTAGGGGCAATTTACAATGGCCAAATAACTTATCACCTGCAAGTCTTTGGCAGTGGGAGGAAACCGGAGCAACCGGCGAAAACCCACGCGGTCACAGGGAGAACTTGCAAACTCCACACAGGCAGTACCCAGAATTGAACCCGGGTCCCTGGAGCGGTGAGGCTGCGGTGCTAACCACTGCGCCACCCTGTGCACATTTTTAAGCTGGAGCACTGAATTAGAACCACACAGAAAACTTGCTAATGGTGTGAGGATGTACATTTTGTAAGGTGAAAATCCCTCCCGACTCAGAGGTTAACAGTAAGTTTTGTTAGTGCGTACAGGCCTGTGCATAAAACAGAACCACACACAAGCAGCCCATAAAATCGTGCAAGATTCAAATTAATGCATTCAAATTGGAGACTTGCTGCAAAGGTCAAGCTCCAATACTCACCTGATCTGTGGAATAATATCTTTCTATTACTCTTATGGCAGCAGATATCAACAGGCATCGTGAAGAACAGTTTCAGATAGTCTTTGGATATATGTAGGCTTGACTGTTTAAGTCATTTCACATGAAAAGCTACTCAAGTCTCTTGACAAATGAAAGCTTATTAAGTGTTTGATTTCCATGACCATTAACCAAACAACAAGGCTTTTTTCAACATAGTTATGTCAAAGTTTATCCTCAAGATTAAGCTTCATTAATTTCCCAGAATTCTTGTTCAAACTCCAAACTCTGTCTCTAAGATAAATATTTTTGAAATATTCTTTCACCATTTCCCCTAAAAGGCAACTGGACTTACTCACAGATTCACTGGGGAAAATTGATGGACAGAGAGATTTGGGTGTTCAGGTCCATTGTTCCCTGAAGGTGGCAACGCAGGTCAATAGAGTGGTCAAGAAGGCATACGGCATGCTTTCCTTCATCGGACGGGGTATTGAGTACAAGAGTTGGCAGGTCATGTTACAGTTGTATAAGACTTTGGTTCGGCCACATTTGGAATACTGCGTGCAGTTCTGAACAAAGAACAAAGAACAAAGAAAATTACAGCACAGGAACAGGCCCTTCGACCCTCCAAGCCTGCGCCGATCCAGATCCTCTATCTAAACATGTCGCCTATTTTCTAAGGGTCTGTATCTCTTTTCTTCCTGCCCATTCATGTATCTGTCTCGATACATCTTAAAAGGCGCCATCGTGCCCGCATCTACCACCTCCGCTGGCAACGCGTTCCAGGCACCCACCACCCTCTGCGTAAAGAACTTTCCACGCATATCCCCCCTAAACTTTTCCCCTTTCACTTTGAACTCGTGTCCTCTAGTAATTGAATCCCCCACTCTGGGGAAAAAGCCTCTTGCTATCCACCCTGTCTATACCTCTCATGATTTTGTACACCTCAATCAGGTCCCCCCTCAACCTCCGTCTTTCCAATGAAAATAATCCTAATCTACTCAACCTCTCTTCATAGCTAGCGCCCTCCATACCAGGCAACATCCTGGTGAACCTCCTCTGCACCCTCTCCAAAGCATCCACATCCTTTTGGTAATGTGGCGACCAGAACTGCACGCAGTATTCCAAATGTGGCCGAACCAAAGTCCTATACAACTGTAACAAGACCTGCCAACTCTTGTACTCAATACCCCGTCCGATGAAGGAAAGCATGCCGTATGCCTTCTTGACCACTCTATTTACCTGCGTTGCCACCTTCAGGGAACAGTGGACCTGAACACCCAAATCTCTCTGGACATCAATTTTCCCCAGGACTTTTCCATTTACTGTATAGTTCACTCTTGAATTGGATCTTCCAAAATGCATCACCTCGCATTTGCCCTGATTGAACTCCATCTGCCATTTCTCTGCCCAACTCTCCAGTCTATCTATATTCTGCTGTATTCTCTTTCAGTCCCCTTCACTATCTGCTACTCCACCAATCTTAGTGTCGTCTGCAAACTTGCTAATCAGTCCACCTATACTTTCCTCCAAATCATTAATATATATCACAAACAACAGTGGTCCCAGCACGGATCCCTGTGGAACACCACTGGTCACCCGTCTCCATTTTGAGAAACTCCCCTCTACTGCTACTCTCTGTCTCCTGTTGCCAAGCCAGTTCTTTATCCATCTAGCTAGTACACCTTGGACCCCATGCGCCTTCACTTTCTCCATCAGCCTGCCATGGGGAACCTTATCAAACGCCTTACTGAAGTCCATGTATATGACATCGACAGCCCTTCCCTCATCAATCAACTTTGTCACTTCCTCAAAGAATTCTATTAAGTTGGTAAGACATGACCTTCCCTGCACAAAACCATGTTGCCTATCACTGATAAGCCCATTTTCTTCCAAATGGGAATAGATCCTATCCCTCATGATCTTCTCCAGCAGCTTCCCTACCACTGACGTCAGGCTCACCGGTCTATAATTACCTGGATTATCCCTGCTACCCTTCTTAAACATGGGGACAACATTAGCAATTCTCCAGTCCTCCGGGACCTCACCCGTGTTTAAGGTTGCTACAAAGATATCTGTTAAGGCCCCAGCTATTTCCTCTCTCGCTTCCCTCAGTAACCTGGGATAGATCCCATCCGGACCTGGCGACTTGTCCACCTTAATGCCCTTTAGAATACCCAACAGTTCCTCCCTCCTTATGCCGACTTGACCTAGAGTAATCAAACATCTGTTCCTAACCTCAACATCCGTCATGTCCCTCTCCTCGGTGAATACCGATGCAAAGTACTCGTTTAGAATCTCACCCATTTTCTCTGAGTCCAAGCACAACATTCCTCCTTTGTCCTTTAGTGGGCCAATCCTTTCTCTAGTTACCCTCTTTCTCCTTATATATGAATAAAAGGCTTCTTTAACCCTGTTTGCTAAAGATATTTCATGACCCCTTTTAGCCCTCTTAATTCCTCGTTTCAGATTGGTCCTACATTCCCGATATTCTTTCAAAGCTTCGTCTTTCATCAGCCGCCTAGACCTTATGTATGCTTCCTTTTTCCTCTTAGCTAGTCTCACAATTTCACCCGTCATCCATGGTTCCCTAATCTTGCCATTTCTATCCCTCATTTTCACAGGAACATGTCTCTCCTGCATGCTAATCAACCTCTCTTTAAAAGCCTCCCACATATCACATGTGGATTTACCTTCAAACAGCTGCTCCCAATCTACATTCCCCAGCTCCTGCCGAATTTTGGTATAGTTGGCCTTCCCCCAATTTAGCACTCTTCCTTTCGGACCACTCTCTTCTGGTCGCCACATTACCAAAAGGATGTAGATGCTTTGGAGAGGGTGCAGAGGAGGTTCACCAGGATGTTGCCTGGTATGGAGGGCGCTAGCTATGAAGAGAGGTTAAGTAGATTAGGATTATTTTCATTAGAAAGACGGAGGTTGAGGGGGGACCTGATTGAGGTGTACAAAATCATGAGAGGTATAGACAGGGTGGATAGCAAGAAGCTTTTTCCCCAGAGTGGGGGATTCAATCACTAGGGCTCACGAGTTCAAAGTGAGAGGGGAAAAGTTTAGGGGGGATATGCGTGGAAAGTTCTTTACGCAGAGGGTGGTGGGTGCCTGGAACGCGTTGCCAGCGGAGGTGGTAGACGCAGGCACGATAGCGTCTTTTAAGATGTATCTAGACAGATACAGGAATGGGCAGGAAGCAAAGAGATACAGACCCTTAGAAAATAGGCGACAGGTTTAGATAGAGGATCTGGATCGGCGCAGGCTTGGAGGGCCGAAGGGCCTGTTACTGTGCTGTAATTTTCTTTGTTCTTTTTAATCGCCCATCACAACCTATGCAATGATATGGGGGAAGAGATATACAGTGCCGCATTGGACAAGGGCTTCTTGCTTTGAATAACTACAATAAGTTTTTGCATGATTCTGCTCAGGCTTGAGCCCAAGAATAAACCAAGATAGGTCTGTGCAAAGGTTCAACAGGAACTCAGTTGTGAAATGTATTAGGACAAAAAACAGCTGGTATTCAGAATGGCTTTCCAGAACTGAAGAGTATTGTTTTTAATTTCATGAAAATATCAAAATTCCCCAAAAAAACAGTCATTTAAAGCAGAAATAAAAAGCATCAAATTAGCAATTGTCCTTACATAAGAAAAAGTTTGCCTTAATGACGTAAATCTGACAATACCACCAGTAAAATCTGTATGTATCGCCACTTCCCCACCCATAGGCAAAGTGAGTTCTTCATTAGTGAAAGTCTTCACTTTCACAATCCAATTCCATGAGGGCTGGGCCAGGGCAGTGAAGCAAAGGGTGCTGACACAAATGACAAGGAAAGAAAAAAATGACTGCTAGACTTCTCACGGAGGCCTGCTTGGAGGGCATTTGGTGAGGTCACGTTTGGACTTGGCTGCCCATTCCTGGGATCAAATGTACCACCACCTTGGAGCACGTGCCACTGGCTTTGGGAAAGGAGGAGTTAAGTGGGATGTTACATATTGTATCTTGGCAATGTCAGCTCTCTCTCCTCTCCAACATCGGATGGGCTGCAATGTAATAGGTTAGGTTTGCCAGGTTTTCACAACAGTAGACATTATAAGAAGCACCAATAGATAAGTGTGCATTGTATTACTTTTCATCCATGTGACTGCGCATCTTCTTCAGTTTTTGCATGATGCTGTTGGTCTCACTCCCAGAGATAGAAACAGGGGAGGGGCTCCGTATCTCCACATCTGTCAGCAAGGGGCTGGAAGCGTGGCTCACTTTGGAAACATACTCTACCTCATATTGTTCTGTGCTCCGCTGCTCCTAAAATGATTAAAAAAAAATTAAGAAGAGCTTGAGCCCGAGAATAAACCAAGATAGGTCTGTGGAAAGGTTCAACAGGAACTCAGTTGTGAAATGTATTAGGACAAAAAGCAGCTGGGATTCAGAATGGCTTTCCAGAACTGAAGAGTATGCTTATCCATCGCAAGTAGAGAGAGTTTTTTGTTGTTTGAGGACAGGAAGTCTAACACATAAGGAATGAACAGTTGTGCGCATGCACACAGCATTTGCAGTAACTGTGATCAGTTCTGGGCACTGCACCTCAGGAAGGATATACTGGCCTTGGAGAGGGGGCAGTGCAGATTCACAGGAATGATGCCAGGGCTAAAAGGGTTAAATTATGACTCGGCCTGTATTCCTTTGAGTATGGAAGGTTAAGGTTTATGAATAAAGGTGTTGATATGATCAGAGGAACTATTTTCTCTGGTGTGGGAGACCAGAACAAGGGGACGTAATCTTACAATTATTGAAATTAGTGCTAGGCTGTTCAGGAATCACTTCTTTCACACAAAGGGTAGTGGAGATCCCCAAATCTTGCTCCCTACAAAGAAAAATCCTTGAGGCTGGGGATGACTTGAAAATTTCAAAACTGAGATTGTTAGTTTTTTGGCTAAGGGTACTTATTAAGGGCTACAAAACCAAGGTCAGTAAGATGAAGGCAAAGTCAAAATACTTTCTTGGACACCAACAATTATGATTAGGCATGCAGTTGTAAGTCCAAAGGTTTTGCCTTTATAGAAGATTACATGTAAACATGTTATCATTTTAGTAAAATTACTGAGGCGCTGAAGTTGGCATTCCTCACCATCAGACTAACCTGCACTTCTATTTTTCCCAGTAAAATGTTAACATTTTCATTTGTATTGTAATCCTAATGTCGAATACAAACTATGCTGAATAGAAAGCTTTCATTGTACATGATCACCCCCATTAATGCTCATGCGCAAGTAGTTCTTTATTTTCAGAGTAACCATGTATGGAACAGTTTAAGAGTGTACATCTTCCACGCATTGTGTAAAAGGTGGAATACTGACCAGCTTGCTTTCTCCAGCTGATTTGAGTTTCTCCTGTATTTTGATAGTGGTCTGGCGCATGCGTCGAATCTTCTGCTGCTGTTTCAGGATCAGCTGCCTCTCCTTGTGAGCAGCCCTGTTGGCTTCTTGTAGACGTTTGATTTCAGCCTGTAGTAAAAGTTGCGGGGGGGGGGCAAGGTTTTACGTCAGAAAACGAGAGACAAAGCAAAACAAGGCAAAGGGATGTCAACGGTCAACAAATGGCTTGTTGCATATTGACCAGGGTCAAAAGTCATGAGATCAGGCTACACAACTCCAAAGCCTGCTGCGTTACAAGCTACACAGACCAACACATCAAGGTGGAATTATGATCTTTTACAACAGGTAATGCTTGTTCATAGTGCAAACTTCATCTTTTAGATGAAATTTGTGTGTAGGACTAACCCAAACAGATCAGTAGGTGCCAGATGAAAAATTGACCTGAAACATTAACTCTTTTCCTCTTTTCACAGATGCTGTCTAACATTGAGTGTTTCCAGTGTCTAGTTTTAGTTCAGCAGGTCCCAAGTTTTCTTCTTGGTCTGTGGCAAGTTATAACTCATCTGGGCTGTTGAAATCTGAAAATTATCCTCAGTCCCCTTCTGCTTAGGGATGGGGTGGGAGGAAAGGAGCAGGATAAACAGCCAGAATTCCCATTGCTGAGAACTGCCTTGTGGCTCCTGCTGGGAAGTGTGCCAATGTTGACTGAACACAGGATGTGACCTGTCCGTGATGGGCTCCACAAGGCAAAAAACCAGGTCTGTGTGAAGCTACCTGCAGACTGGCAGCACCTGTGCCAACCACGTACCAGCAACAATCAGCACCTTCAGAGCTGAGGGGAGCAAAGTCTGTTTGATGGGAGAGGTTAGGCCTTGGTGTACAGGGCACAATTTCAAAGTTTGCAGATGATACCAAACTTGGAAGCATTGTGAAGTGTGAGGAGGATAGTGTAGAACTTCAAAAGGACGAGACATGTTGGTGGAAGAGGCAGACAGGTGGCAGATGAAGTTCAGTGCAGAGAAATGTGAAGTGATTCATTTTGGTAGGAAGAACATGGAGACACAATATAAAATAAAGGGTACAATTCTAAAGCGGGTGCAGGAGCAGAGGGGCATAGGTGTACATGTGCATGTGAAGGTGGCAGGACAGGTTGAGAGAGTATTTAAAAAAACAGACAGTATCCTGGGCTTTGTTAATAGGGGCATAGAATACAAAAGCAAGGAAATTATGTTGAACTTGTATAAGACCCTTGTTCGGCATCAGCTGGAGTATTGTGTCCAATACTGGGCGCCGCACTCGTGAAAATACCTGAGGGCATTGAAGAGAGTACATAAAAGATTCACGAGAATGGTTCCAGGGATGAGGAATTTCAGTTATGAAGATAGATTGGAGAAGTTAGGACTATTTTCCTTGGGGAAGAGAAGGCTGAGAGGTGGTTTGATTGAGTATTCAACATCATGAGGGGTCTGGACAGAGTAGATAGAGAGAAACTGTTCCCATTCCTGAAAGGATTGCGAATGAGAGGGCACAGATTTAAAGTAATGTGTAAGAGGAGCAAAAGTGACATGAGGAAAAGCTTTTCATGCATGAGTGGTTAAGACCTGGAATGCACTGTCTGAGAACGTGGTGGAGGCAGGTTCAATTGAAGCCTTCAAAAGGGAATTAGTAGTTATATAAAAAGAAAGAATGTGCAGGGTTATGGGAGAAGGCAGGGGAATGGAACTGAGGGAGTTACTCTTTCAGAGACCCTGTGCGGACATGATGGGCCAAATGGCCTCCTTCTGTGCTGCAACAATTCTGCGATTCTGTAATTCTCTGTGAAAAATACCTCATTGGCTGCAAAACGTTTTTGGGATATCCTGAGGTCATGAAAGGTGCTATATAAATGCAAGCCTTTCTTTACAATGAAACCTCTGTGATAAGTTCCTCCCGCTAAGTTCCTCTGATGTGCAGCAAGGTTGGTAGAATGTCACCTATATTACACAGCAGGATTTACAATGAAGCATATTGAACATTCTTTAGTTGGGGTGGTGTGGATGGGTGTATATATAACACCTCGCTCCTGAAAGAAAAAGATCTCTGAAATGTCCAGAGTTATTTCCGACATTGGAGTAGGTGCGAATGTTATCAAAACAAGCAAGTCGATTAAAAGCCACTTTGCAGATGTTCTGGAAGATTTGGTTTTCTGTCATCAACAGTGGACAGATCGCAATGACTCCTTAGTCTGCTGACCCAGACATTTCAGGTGAGTATAGAGATTTAGTAACAGTCTCCGATTACAACAACAAAAACACAGCAAACTGCACTGGACTGATTACTCAGAAAACATTACAACAGCTCAATAGAATACCTTGAATGACTGCAATCATCGTCTGGAACGCTTGACTTTAAAGCACATTGTCTTCTCAATATTGTATTCTGAAAAGGAAAAGACGACTGAAAATAAATAAGAGGTATGCGACAAGGGAATATATTCACCAGAAATAACTAAATATTGATTTTCCTCTCTTTAGTGCAATACAGTTCCACAGGAACTAGTTTCCAATATCAACCATAAAGCCCAGGTGATCTTGGACAGTGAAGTCAGCAATTCAAGCAGGAGTCTCTGGATTGCAGCATGGTTGGTTTCCTGGCCAACTTTCCTCTCCCTATCCCAGAAATGCCGAGACTAATTCAAGGACTTTTATTGTTATTTCAGTGAACAGTAGCTACCTCAGCAGTCACTGGGCCTTTGTAGATTGTATAACTCCTTTCACTTACCCTCCCTTACACCTCTGAAGTGCCTTAGGATGGTTCTCTACATTAAAAGGTGCTAAATAATTGCAAGTTTATGTAGCTCACTGGATAACCCTCCTGAGATGGAGGCTTGGGGGTAAACACTCCAACATTTTTGACCTCAGAATGTCCCAAAGCACTTTTCAGCCAATCAAGTACTTTTAGAAGTGTAGTCATTAAATGTAGGAAACACAGGAGTCAATTTATGCCCAGCAAGGTCTCACTAAGAACAATGAAATAATGACCAGTTCATCTGATTTTGAAGGTGTTGGTTGAGGAATAAATCTTGTTCAGGACACAAGATGCTTCCCTGCTCTTCCATCAAATAGTGCCATGGCATCTTTTACACTCTCCTGAGAGCATGGACAAAAAGAAACTTTCAAACAATAGAGACTGAAATCAACTGTATAAATGTGATTTGGAGAAGTAAAACTTTAAATGATTCTATTCTCTAAATCCTGCCTGAAAAGTGGCAAGAGATTAGTGTACGATTGTTGTGAAAAGAACAGGCATCAGTGCAGCTACGGATGTAACAAACAACGTGGACAAAAGGGAACTTGCAGTTTTGGTGTACTTGAATTTCCAAAAGGCATTAAATAGGCCACCACATCAAAGGTTACGACACAAAATAAGAGTTCATGGTGGAGGGGGTAACATATTAGCATGGACAGAGGATTGGCTAGCTAACAGGGAGCAGAGAGTAGGAATAAATGGGTCATTTTCAGTTTGGCAGGATGTGACTAGTGGAGTGCCAGGGGGATCAGTGTTGGGGCCTCAACTATTTACAATCCACATCAATAACCTGGATGTAGGGACCGAATCTGTGAGAGCTAAATTTGCAGATAACACAAAGATAGCTCGGAAGGTAAGTTGTCAAGAGACCATAAAGGTGGAATTTTATGCTGGCGGTGAGGGGCTCGACATTAGGGGAAACTGACACTGAAATCCCTACATCACCTCTTGTGCAGAAGGCACGCCGAATTTAGTGCCAATCAGACAGTTAACTTGACTGCGGACGGCCATCCGTACGATTTAGGACCCCGTCGTTGAAAGTCCCAATCTTGCCGAGCTGCTGGCCAATCAGAGGCCACCAGCTGCAGTGCCGCCATGGAGGTGGTGACTGCTGCTATAGCTGCAGTCACCAGACATTGAGAAGCGGCGCTGGAACCAGGCTCAAAGTAGGTCAGGGCGGGAGGACTCTCGCAGGGTGGGGGTCACAGGGGTGGAGGGTCAGCAGCAAGGGCAGGATGGTGGTCTTCAGTGGGCCCTCCTTCCTGATGACAGGTCCCTCATTCAGGCACTGAGTGATTTTGAATGAGGGACTCCCACCACTGCACCCCACCCCCGCCCCCCCACCTTGCAGCTGGGAAACAGCCAGCATGGTTTTTCACGCCGTGTTTCCCGTGTGGTGACAGGGCTGCCCGTCACACGGGTAATTGCGGCTGCGACAAGAGGTCGTCCTCAATTGAGGGTTAGTTACCTAGTTAAGGGTCACAATTGGCAGTGGGGCGGGAAGGCCGTTCACAGACCTTCCCGTCTGGACTAAATTTGAGTGGAAGCTGGATGGTGGCGAAGTCCCCTCGCCTCTAAACCACCGCAGGGGAGTGCATGAAATCCCCGCCCCCTCGAGAGTCTACAAAGAGATATGGGTAGGTTAAGTGAGTGGGCAAAGGTTTGGCAGACGGAGTATAATATGGGAAAATATGAACTTGCCCACTTTGGCAGGAAGAATAGAAAAGTAGAATATTATTTAAATGGAGAGAAACTGCAGTGTTATGCAGTACAGAGGGGTCTGCGTGTCCTGGTACTTGAATCACAAAAGGTTAGTATCCAGGCACAGCAAGTTATTAGGAAGGCAAATGGAATGTTGTCATTTATTGCAAGGGGAATAGAATATAAAAGTCGGGAAGTTTTGCTACAGCTGTGCAGTGTCTGAGTAAGACCACAACTGGAGTACTGTGTCCAATTTTGGTCTCCTTACTTAAGAAAGGATGAAATTGCATTAGAAGCAGTTAAGAGAAGGTTCACTTGACTGAATGTTCACACATTGGCGTTTAGAAGAATTACAGGTGATGTTATTGAAACATATATGATCCTGAGAGGACTTGACAGGGTGGATACTGGAAGGATGTTTCTCCTTATGGGTGAGACTAGAAGTAGTGGACACAGTTTAAAAATGAGGGGTCTCCCATTTAAGACAGAGATGAGAAGAAATCTTATCTCTCAGAGAGTCGTTCGTCTGTGGAATTTGCTTCCTCAGAGAGCAGTAGAGGCTGGGTCATTGAACTTATTCAAGGCTGAGTTAGATAGATTTTTGATAGACAAGGGAGTCAAGTGCTTTGGGGGGCAGACAGGAAGTGGAGTTGAGGCCACATTCAGATAAGTCATGATCTTATCAAATGGAGGAGCAGTCTCAAGGGGCTGAATGGCCTACTCCTGTTCCTGATTCACATGTTCATATGTTTGACAGGGACACCAGGGGGAGAACCTGCCTGATAGGCAATAACAGTGTAGGATTTTGAGTCAGTGGACACGAACTACAGGCCTAGCCAGTGACGCGCCCACATCCCACGAACGAATAAAAAAAAATTCATTCTAGTCTCCCAACCCCCATGAAAATTCTTATAGATGGTCAGTCAAGATGCCAAAACCAAACTTTATCACAGGGACTGAAAATCGGCAATTACTGCCTTTAAGTTTGTTTGTGCTGCATTGTTTCATGAGCCAATTCAGTCATACCTTTTAAAGGGGAATTGGCTGTACACTTGAAAAGGAAAAATCTGCAGGGCTATGGGGAAAGAACAGGGAATTAGACCAATTGGCTATTTCTCTCAAAAAGCTGGCAGTGCTCCAATGGGCCGAATGGCCTCTTCCTGCGCTGTATGACTCGAAGAAAACCGGAGGTGCATTACCTTTAGCGGAGTCATGTGGGGATAGAGAGCAGCAAGCGCTTGGTGGTGGGGTAAGGGTGGGTTGGGGGTGGGTGGGGGAGCAAGGAGGCGGACAATCCCAACATGATACCAGCTGTTTATCACGATTATTCTACCTGTACCAGTAACATGAAGGTGACTTTGAATTGTCATACAAAATTCTACTGCAGGGAAGTCATTTTCAAAAGTAGAAGAAATCCTTTCTCATCATGAAACCAGTGCAACACTTTGATAATAGATTATTTTTTCTTCCGTTCCAGCCAATTTTCCTCCCTCCACTCAAAGAAAAGGTTGACTCTTTGTGTATTCACAGTTCCATATACCTGTAGCTTTGAGGCACTTCTCCAAAGCAGCCATTTGTGTTTGAGCCAGGACAGTGAATGCTCGCAGCCTAACTGACCGCACAGAGAGCAGAGGGGGGAAGCAAGAGAGAGATCACCAACCCAACTGAACCCAAACCAGTGTCATACACACACATGGATGTCACTAGATAGCAATCAGGAGCAAGGGCCATGATCATTTTGCCCTCCCTAATTAGAGGGTAGGTGAGGCCAATTGTGGCAATCCCACCACCATGCCAGCTGAGATTAACTAACATAGCAAAGAATGCAAATTGAATCTGGAACCATCCTGCACTGCACTGAGTACTGCTGGAGGACACAGTGTGAAGAAGAGAGTTTGGTAAGGAGGGGAGCTATAAATTAATTAAGAAAAAATAAATTAAATTAACACAATAATAATGGCTGGAAAGGTGATGTATCGTGGATGTAGTATGTGGAAGCTCCTGGACGCCACGGCAATCCATGGCTGCAGTAAGTGTCTGTGGCTTGAGGAGCCTCGGTTCAGAGTAGCTGAGCTGGAGCCGGAGCTGTAGGCACTGTGATGCATCAGGGAGGGGGAAAAGTATCTGAACACTTTGTTCCAGAAGGTAGTCACACCTGTCAGGATAGGGTCATTTGTTTTGGTCACTGCTCAGGGTCAGGAGGGTGTGACTGCAAATCAGGCAGGTAAAGTTACAAAAATTGGTGGTGTCGTAAATAGTGAAGAGGAAAGCCTCAGAATACATAGAACATAGGATGATATAGATGGACGATATAGATGGGCTGGTAAGATGGGCAGAGAAGTGGCAAATGGAATTTAATCCTCAGAAGTGTGAGGCATTTTGGGGGGACTAACAAGGCAAGTGAATATACAATAGATGGTAGGACCCTTGGAAGTACAGAGGGTCAGAGGAACCTTGGTGCACTTGTCCATAGATCACTGAAGGCAGCAGCACAGGTAGATAAGGTGGTTAGGAAGGCACACAGGATACTTGTCTTTATTAGCCGAGGCATAGAATATAAGAGCAGAGAGGTTATGATGGAGCTGTAAAAACACTAGTTGGGCCACAGCTGGAGTACTGTGTACAGTTCGAGGCAACACACTGTAGGAAGGATGTGATTGCACTGGAAAGGGTGCAGAGGAGATTCACCAGGATGTTGCCTGGGCTGGAGCATTTCAGCTATGAAGAGAGACTGGATAGGCTAGGGTTGTTTTCCTTACTGCAGAGAAGACTGAGGGGGGAACCTGACTGAGGTGTACAATATTATGAGGGGCATTGATAGGATAGGTAGGATGAAACTTTTTCCCTTCATGGAGGGGTCAATAACCAGGGGGCATAGATTTAAGGTAAGTGGTTGGAGGTTTGTAGGGGATTTGAGGAAAATGTTTTTCAACCAGAGGGTGGTTGGAGTTGGGAACACAGTGCCTGAGGGGTGGTAGAGGCAGGAACCCTCACAAAATTTAAGAAGTATTTAGATGAGCACTTGAAATGCCATAGCATACAAGGCAAATGGCCAAGTGCTGGAAAGTGGGATTAGAATAGATAGGTGCTTGATGGCCGTCACAGACACGATGGGCCGAATGGCCTGTTTCTGTGCTGTATAACTCTGACTCTATGACTCTAAATTCAAAAACTCAGGTTTCCCAGCAGGTTCGTCATGTGACTAGTTGATTTGACCATGTCTGTTTGTATATTTGGTCATTTTAGCAGTCAACCTGGAATATGAGCTCCCTCACCTTCAACGTCTGGTGATCAAAAGTCAATTGTGGGTTGAATGTGTTAGGGAGTGGCTGCTTTGTCCTTCGAAACACTGTCTGTTAATATGCAAATATCTTCTCCAGCTACGGCTGATGTGTTTAACATGTCCTTTCTCACCTCCAGTAACAGCTTAAATTCAATGTTCATGACAAAATTAATGTGCCTCATTCTTGGCAGGTGGGGACCTAGCATGAAACTTCACTACTGGTATCAGCAAAAGTGACCACGTAGCTGTTGGACCAGAGTAAAAACCCAATTGGTTCACTAAAGTTCTTTAGGAAAAGAAACCTGACATCCTTACCTGGCCTGGCCCATGCAGGGTCAACCCTTAACAGCCCTCTGAAGAAGCTTAGCAAGCCACTCAATTCTATCAAACTGTGATAAAAAAGGCAGCCAGCACCGATCTTCTCAGGGAGAACTGGGGACAGGGAATAAATTCTGGCCTTGCCAGCAATACTCATATCCCGAGAATGGATGAAAAAAACATTTTTTTTCAGCTATTCAGCCTATCCAACAATGGTGCAAACCCACAAACTTTTCTCCTGTGATTTGTTCTACCATCTGAACCTTGTAGCAAATTACAGTCCTATTACTCCTAGCCATTCATAATTCTAGATCTGGATTACAGTTATATGCTTCATCCAATCAAAATGAATGTGTAAATAACAATGTACATTTCCTCTGCTTGGTGTTGGTGATCCTGGACAATGCCAATATTTATTTGTTTACTTAGAGATACAGCACTGAAACTGGCCCTTTGGCCCACTGAGTCTGTGCTGACCAACAACCACCCATTTATACTAATCCTACAGTAATCCCATATTCCCTACCACCTACCCACACTAGGGGCAATTTACAACAGCCAATTTACCTATCACCTGCAAGTCTTTGGCTGTGAGAGGAAACCAGAGCACCAAGTGAAAACCCATGCGGTCATAGGGAGAACTTGCAAACTCCGCACAAGCAGTACCCAGAATCGAACCCGGGCCCCTGGAGCTGTGAGGCTGCGGTGCTAACCACTGCACCACTGTGCCGCCCCAATGTTTTATGGTCGGCATCCTGCAAATTTTGGCTTTGTTCTGAGAAATCAAAACTCAGACAAACCGGGTTAAGCTGCAAACTCAGTCAAGCTTGACACTACCCAAAGCACCCAAAAAGGGAACAGTGAATGCACTGACTAAGCAAGATTACACGATGAGGAGAGTAACCTTTCATGCAGTTGTGACTACCATTCAGTATTGAAAACCCTGGAATATATGTGAATAAGTCACCTTGGCAGAATTCTACTTAAATTACTGGACAACATGGAGAACATTAACCGAACCCCAAACTCTAATGCAATGCTTGTCTGCTGTTGATATGTTTTGCACGTCAGCCTTTTCGAAACAAGGCTGGGCTTTGTACAGGATGGAGGATTGAACCGTCACCAGTGTTTGCAGGCTAGCCACAGACTTGATGAAGATTGTGTGCTTGTGAATCAGTTGAAAGAGAAAATAAACCTTTGTTACGTACGATCATGTCGACTAATTGCGATTGAATTGGCTCGGGTTCTTCCATGGTCCTTTGTAACAAGTGAACCGCCTGCCATCCAGTCACTGGCTAGACGATGAATACTTCAACAAACGTGTTTCGATTGGCCTTTGAATGCTTCAGCAGACTTTTCCTGCCTTCTCTCTTATTATTCCAGTGGTTTAATCTCTTCTGCATGCACTGAATCAGACTTGCCTTCAACGAAGGACAACTGCAAGAAATTAGGAAAACGTTTATCATTGCCATTGATGTTGCACTTGTTTTGAATTCATGTTCAGCTTTATATTGAACTCTTATTTTGTATATTGTTATGAGTCCATATTTATTGTTAAAACTTGGAATCTATATTTTAAAACTGAACTTTGGGTGTTTTTTTTTTGAAAGGCAGTTCAACAAAAGGTTGACCAGTAAACAAGTTCTTACTGGAAAGCATGTGAATACACAAAGAGACACTAGATGGCCAAACCAGCTAGTCATAAGTAAATAGCGTGAGTTCGCTGCTCATAACCACTCACATCTGCATGTTTCATGCATTGAGAGCTCACCTCCCTGAACCAGACTACCTGACCATTATTGATAGCCGTATCCTAGAAATCAAGGCCAGTGATTGGGTAACAGCAGCGTTGCCACATTTTTGCATCAGCTGATCAGAACAGAGTAACAAAGCCACATAAACTTCAATAGCCTAGTTGCTGTTTACAAAATATTATTGTGAACTATTTTCATTCTTCAAGGTCATTTTTTCTTCTTCGAGTCAGAGAGTTATACTGCACAGAAACAGGCCCTTCACCCCATCGTGTCTGTGCCGGCCATCAAGCACCGAACTATTCTAATTCCATTTTCTAGCACTTGGCACCAGCCTGGAATGCTATGGCGTTTCAAGTGCTCATATAAATACTTCTTAAATGTTGTGAGGGTCCCTGCCTCTACCACCTCTTCAGGCAGTGCATTCCAGATTCCAACCACCCTATGAGTGAAAATTTTTTTCCTCAAATCCCCTCTAAACCTCCTGCCCCTTACCTTAAATCTATGCCCCCTGGTTATTGACCCCTCCGCTAAGGGAATAAGTTTCTTCCTATCCAACCTATCAATGCCCCTCATAATTTTGTATACCTCAATTATGTCCCCCATCAGCCTTCTCTGCTCTAAGGAAAACAACCCTAGCCTTTTCAGTCTCTCTTCATAGCTGAAATGCTCCAGCCCAAGCAACATCCTGGTAAATCTCCTCTGCACCCTCTCCAGTGCAATCACATCCTTCCTATAGTGTGTTGCCCAGAACTGTACACAGTACTCCAGTTGTGGCCTGACTCGTGTTTTATACAGCTTCCTGATTTGTACCAGTGTTCACCACGAAGTTCTTTTTTTTAAATGTATTTATCGTCATGCAGAAAATGACAGTGGGCATATCCAAAGAATATCTGGTGCAGTCAGTATGATTTTCAAACCCCGCCCAACCCTCTTGCACCCGCCCCCCTATCCCCTCCATTTTAGTGGAAGAGTCAAAAAGGTATTCACCCAAGTGGTGATCTGAACAATCTGATTTCAAACTTCTTGCGTGGCCAGCTTCCACATTCCCTATTTTGTAATGTCTGCCCCCAGCCCATGCTGAAATGTCTGGCTTCATTTGCTGTTGCCTTTGGCATCTCCTCAATTTTCCTTGTATCCCCATCTACTCTCCTTCCCAATATCTATGTGTATCTATCTATCTCCTATCACCACTAGCTTGATCAGATTCAAAGTTGGTGTTCCGAAGGCTGCTGTAATTCGAATCCCTAAGCTCTAACCAAACGAGAGTTTTTCAAAAAGTTTGAAACAATCTTTCCACTCAAGAAATCCAAATGAGTGACCTTTTCTACGATTGACTCGAGTGTTTTAAACACTACCAATTATTAGTAAATAAGTGAATAAGTTGATTTTTCTTTGAATTTGTAACATTGTATTCTTCTTCTCACTCTCCCTCTAATTTTCAACCATTAAAATGTATCCCTCTTATCTTGATTAAATTTATCAATGTGGAATGCTTTGGTCTAGATTTCCATGTTTTATACAATGGAGGCATTTTACTGGTGCTAGAATAATGGAATTCTGTGTTGGTGTTCCTATAATGGTGGAGTAGTTCCCAGACTTTCAATGAATTAATTTGGCATGTTCTGCCAGAAACAAAATTGTATTGTTGGCTGATTTTGTTGCTTCATGACATCCTGAAACACTTTATAGCTAATGGATTGCTTTCAAATCGCAGCCATTTATGTAGGCAGATGTGGCTGTCAATTTGTGTCGGCTTGAATTATATGCTGAACTCCATACAGAGGATTCAACCCACAAAAAAATGCTACCAACAGTCCCAAACTGACATTAAGACAACATCATTGTTTGTAAAACTGAGCTCTTCATCTGTGATCTATCATCCCAATAAATTTAACAATAGTAAATGCAAGAAGTTACTGCCCTTAGAAAGGACTCACTATTGTCTCGTTAAAAATCTTCAGCACAATAAATACTAAAAGTAGAACTGAGATTACTACCCTCCAGTGTTAGAATTAGCAGATATCCAAACAATCCTAAAGTGGAATCATTAAATGCAAATTTGTTTTTGTTCAGTAATGTATGACATAATATTAGTATTTACAGACCTCTGAGCTCAGACATCCTCATCCAGAGGATTGAAGTTGATAGCTGCAGTGGCGATCCATGTGACACATCCTGCTCCATATGGAAATGAGGCAATGAATTTATTAGGTAGTGAAGGTAACCCATGACAGGTGATGTCGGTGAGTTCTCAGCATTTCCATAATGAGTACATACCCATCATCTATGTTCGATAGTGGGGCTCGCCAAGAGTTACAATTACAAATTAAGATAAAGGTTATTTTTTCAATCCTCAGGCTAGGCCTGGCTGCATTCAGGTTTTTATCTATGTATTGGATATTTCTCTGCTATAAATTCTTTTCAACATTTGATGAGTAGAATTTCATAAACAGAATTAAATATTAAGACAATTAGGCGAGATTGACCTGCAAAAGACTTGAAGAACAATTCTTTTCAATAAAAATGGCAAACACCCTCTCTGGTTATTGAAATAATGGAATGAAGTGGTTTAGAAAACATCAGACTTTCATTGGCAGGCCATTAATTATTGAAACGACCATTCTCTTGAATGACACCATCTTAATTTTTTTTTGAATACATGCAATTTGCAACAGGCAGAGCATTCAATTCATAAAGCAGTGAGTTGGTTTGGACCTTGTAGAGATTAGGTGAAACGAAGGAATGAAGAATTATGAACCAAAAATAGTCTGGAAGAGGACAGAAATGTGGCGGTGTCGATGCCTCATTTATAAAAGGTGGCTAAAACAGCTTGAGCTGGGAACACAAATATTTCTCAGTGAAGGACTGAAATGTAAATTTGCCTCACTACAGCTAAGGCAGATTCCACATGTTTGCATCTGTCCGATCTATTTACATTTGCTCGTCATGAAATATACTGCATGGTAAGGACCAATAGTCTTGTGACTGAAACTGACTCAAGTAAATTTCATATACTGGATGGACTCCTGAAGATTTCACCTGCTTGAGATTTCCAAATTGGTAACACGAGGATCGCTGTACTGCAGGCAAGATTGTGAATTGTAAAATACATCTTTCCAGTCTCTAACTGGAGTTCAGAATTGTTATGAATGATCAGCAGTATTCTGCTACAGATTTATTATGTGCTAGAAGCTCAGTGCTGAGGAAGATGAAAGTGAAATATAAAACTGAATCTTCTCGATTTTTGTCGAATTCCAGATACATGGTGTTGAATTTTCAATTGCCTCTGAGGCACATACAGGTGCAGGCGGCATTGAAAATAGCATGCTCGATGGCATCACTAGATCACAACATCTCTGGAACGCAACATGATTTTCAAAGGGAGGGTGGGAGGAGAGCAGGCAACCCTCAAATTAACTAACTGTTGAGCTCATTGTGAAGCTCATTCACAAGCTTTTGAACAGCAGTTTTAGATTTTCAATCGGGAGCATGGAGAAAACTGAGGGTCTGAGATATGTTAGGGTGCAGCTGTCATGAACACAACGGGGAGTCTCGAGTGCTAATGGATGCACTGGTCAACAAATTTAAGATGGAGATTTATGCTTGGCTGTTCAACCAGTGGAACAGAGTTGCCATCGCTGGTACCGAGAGGCCTGCATTTGTGAGCAGAGTGGTTGGACTTCTGAGAGGGACGTGAGGTTTCTGGCATCAACTGGGCATCAGAGGTTGTTAGAAGCAGCCTGGTGAATGAATAAGTTGTAGCTGACGGAGTTGTGATGGGAACAGGCTACTCTGACACTGGACAATGTAACGAGGAGGACTTTCAGCAGGATGCATCCTCCTGGTCGGGAGGAGGCCAGAGGAGCTGCAGCGGGAAGAAGGCACTACCCAAGACATCAGCTGTACCTCGCAAGAGTCAGCTACCTGCAAATGACAGAGTGCCAGTACTGTAGGAAGCTGCACCTATCCCGGTAGATGGACATTTGCACTCTGGTCCACAATGACCTGAGACTTCACGGCCCCCATGGCAGTCCCCTACCTGAATTCCTAAAGGTCACCATCGCTCAGAACTATTATTCATCTGGGTCAAACGATCAGCTGTGCACCTGCAGGCATCTCATCATGCTATCAGGCAGGTTATGGATGCCCTATTCTGGGGGCTGGTGTAGTGGTGTCGGTGGGAGAGACATTACATGCATTTTGAGATAGATGGGCCAACGCAGGCAAAGAGGACATTAGGGTTTGGTGCCATCTATGGATTCCTCAGATCCAGTGGGTCATCGATTGCACCCATAACACTATCAAGGCACCAACCAGCCAGATGCCTGAACAGAAATGTCTTCCACTCAATGAATGTCCCAGATAGTCTATGACCACAGAAAATGCATCTTTCAGGTCTGCGCCTGGTTCCCAGGCAGGTGTCATGATGCCTTCATTCTTCCAGAGTCCCAGGTGCCATACCTCTCAAACCAACATCCAGGCTCTGTGGGTGGCTGCTGGGAGATAAGGGTTTTAACTTCTGAAAAGGTTGTGCCTATTGTGTGCACACTTTTAAGAGGTGTGGCTATGTTATCATGCCAGCAGAATAAGAGTTGTGATGCAACACAGCATGTGACTTCTGGGTTGGGGCAGACTTAAGTTAGTAACTGTACAGTGAAGACCTGTGTGTACATGCAAAACCATCCTGAAATAAAGAATCCATGTTACTGCACTGCTGATCCCATCTTGAGTGGTCAGTGCTTTGTGCACAGTAGCAGTTAACACAAAGGCTAAGAGAACACGCAACAACTCCTGACGCCCATTCAGAAGCCAGCCACGGATGCAGAGAGGCAGTACAACCAAAACCATTTCCTGGCATGAACCTGCATTGAACAGACTACTGTTACCTTGAAAATGCACTTCCGTTACCTTGACCACTCTGGTGATGCCCTCCAGTATGAACCAGCCAGGTAAAGGCCTGCTCAGATTGGGAAAAAGGAACCCGACCAAAACCCAACCGAACCCGACCCAAGTCCCTCCGATTTAGCCCCGGGCCCGACCCGACCCAGCTCCGACTCGAACCTGACCTGTCCATCCCGACACCGAACCTGCAAGCAGCTGCAGCACACGTGTGATGACGTCATTGCGACATCACTCGCTCACTGCACAGACACAGTTTCATCCCGGACTCCCAGTTCAGGGAAGTTTTTTAAATTTCAATACTTAACAGCAGAGCATTTACCGTGTGTGTCCAGCCCAACCTGACCCGACTCGACCTGAACTCGGCCCCACCCAACTCGAGCCTGAAAGCCGGACCCTGACGATGGGCCCGACCCAACCCAAACCCGACACACATTGTCAGGTCCCGTTGGGTTCGGGTCCGGTAGCAGGCCTCTACAGCCAGGGGGTCTCCTATTGTGATCATTTGCTGTGCGCTGACAATATGACAATACAAAAAAACCTGAGCTGGATGAAGAGAAGCTGGAACGCCACTCTTCCTCAGTGGAGATGATGAGGACGAAGAGAACGGCAAAGGGGGAGGTCCAGAGGAACCTGGCGCCCAGGCATTGGAGGAAGACCATCCCAGGTCTCACAGCAGTTGGAGGCTTGCATGGCTGCAAGGGCCATGCTAATTCAGCAATGTTTCACTTGAGTTGCTCTCAGCCTTTTGCCAGATGACTTTGTAACTCACTTTCCATCAGAGAGAAATTATAGAACATAGATACATCTGAATAATCCCATTGCTCCCCAAACATATTGAAAATGGGGTC
The DNA here is from genome assembly GCF_036365525.1 of Heterodontus francisci. NCBI lineage: Eukaryota > Metazoa > Chordata > Chondrichthyes > Heterodontiformes > Heterodontidae > Heterodontus > Heterodontus francisci. Next base: position 118,626,552 of record NC_090378.1, on the reverse strand, counting down.
TCCATCAATAACACCGCAGCAAACCCAGCCCCACTGACCACTGTCCCTTAACTCCATGACCCTTTTGACATCAGGGCGGCACAGTGGTTAGCAGCGCAGCCTCACAGCTCCAGCGACCCGGGTTCAATTCTGGGTACTGCCTGTGTGGAGTTTGCAAGTTCTCCCTGTGTCTGCGTGGGTTTTCTCCGGGTGCTCCGGTTTCCTCCCACAAGCCAAAAAGACTTGCAGGTTGGTAGGTAAATTGGCCATTATAAATTGCCACTAGTACAGGTAGGTGGTAGGGAAATATAGGGACAGGTGGGGATGTTTGGTAGGAATATGGGATTAGTGTAGGATTAGTATAAATGGGTGGTTGATGGTTGGCACAGACTCAGTGGGCCGAAGGGCCTGTTTCAGTGCTGTATCTCTAAACTAAACATGCAAGTCTGATCGTAGGATAAGCAATTATTATTAAACAAAAAGTTAATGAACATATGACATGAAATAAAAAGGATGGGAGCTAAAAAATATGGAATTAGCTCAGTGACAGGAAACAATGAGTAATGGTTAACAGATGTTTTTCAGGCTGGAGAAAGGTTTTCAGTGGAGTTCCCCAGGGGTCAGTGTTGTGACCCTTGCTTTTCCTGATATATATTAATGAGCAAGGCCTTGACGTACAGGTAACAATTCCAAAGTCTGCAGATGATACAAATCTTGGAAGCATTGTGAGCTGTGAAGAGGATGGTGTAGAACTGCAAAAGGATATAGACAAGTTAGTGGAATGGGCAGATAGGTGGCAGATGAAGTTCAATACAGAGAAATGTGAAGTGATTCATTTTGGTAGGAAGAACATGGAGACACAATATAAAATAAAGGGTATAATTCGAAAGGGGGTGCAGGAGCAGAGGGGCATCGGTGTATATGTGCATAAGTCATTGAAGGTGGCAGGACAGGTTGAAAGTGCGGTTAATAAACCATACGGTATCCTGGGCTTTATTAATAGGGGCACAGAGTACAAGAGCAAGGAAGTTACATTGAACCTGTATAAGATACAAGTTCGGCCTCAGCTAGAGTACTGCATCCACTTCTGGGCGCCACACTTTAGGAAATACATGAGTGCATTGGACAGAGGACAGAAAAGTTTCACAAGAATGATTCCTGGGATGAGGAATTACAATTATGAAGACTGATTGGAGAAGTTGGGACTGTTTTCCCTGGAGAAGAGAAGGCTGAGAGGGGACTTGATAGAGGTATTCAAAATCATTTGCATACAAACAGACAGTGCTTGTGTCAACAAAGGACCATTTCCTGACACATTCAACCCACAATGGATGTTGATCACCGGACAGTGATGGGGTGTGGAAGCACATTCCAGGGCCTACTGGAATGATGCAATCCACAGGGGCCAGGACTGGTTGGACCAGCTGATCACATGACTAACTGGCTGTTCCAGGGTTTTTTGAATTAGCCACAGAGTCTGAACTCAGAATGTCCATTTGCTCCTGGACTAAGAAGATCTCTCCTGTCTGCTCCCATCTCTTTCTCACAAGTCTCTGAATCCACTGAAGACACATAAACCCCAAGAGAGAAAAGTCTTCTCCAGCGCACAAGGTTTAAGAGGAGTACTGGGCCTCAACGAAAAGCAAGACCTACCTACAATCAAGGACGCTACAGTGAGCTGAAAGAACCGTAAGAAAAACTCTTCATATATTGCCTCAAACATTTCCACTTTATTTTTCTTCTCTTTTTGGATGTGTGTATCGCGTATACATGCTAGCGTGGACACGTCGTGTATCTGTAAGCTTCAACCAAATTTAAGTTTAAATTTAATAAATTTCAACCTTTCTCCTTTAAACCTAAGAAACCTGTTTGTGCTGGTTTCTTTGCCTTATAATTGGAAAGTAGTGAACATGGATTCACCAAGGGGGAGCTAAAAACATTGGGTGTTTAAAATTAAACCCTGTTACGTTAAGATCAGGTGAAGGCTGAGAGAGGGATCCCGAGACACCTTTCTCATCTGGTCGTAACACAGGCTTTTGCTTTTCAAGAGCAGGAATGCTTGACAGGTAACAGTGGTCTGGATTTTCTTCTGATCCTGGCAGGTCCATATGCAGATGTCCAACTGTTCCTTTTAGTCCAAAAAACAGCTGGCTTTTCACAGTTCAAAGTGAAACTAATCTTTTCCAGGCAAGTCCCATGATAATTAAATTCTGTCTTGTCAAAACACAAAAATAGCTCTCAAGGCAAACACCCTATGTTGAATTGAAATCATATGTTTTCCAGTAAAAACTTGTTTACTGATCTACCTTTTTTAAAAAAACACCCAAAGTTCAACCTCTTCAGTTTTAAAACATAGATTCCAAGTTTTAACAAAACCTACAGAAACTCTCGCAATACCTCCACCCTTGGCAAAATGAAATGCCATTTTGAATGCCTTTCATTGAAATGTATAAAAAAACAGAAGTTGAAAACATTCTAAAATACATTTTCCACACTCATCCCCCATTCACGCTTTCCTTGTGGTTAATACAATTTTGCTTCGTACCATCTTTGCTCATAGAACTCAAAGTTAGATTTGTGATAAAGCACCAACAATAACATTATTTTTGCATGAAATCTGGACAATCTTTAAGTGACAAGGCTGCAACAGTAAACTCCAATGGAATATTCTGACATTCTGCATTTTAAACTTCTCCACAGAGGTTATGATCAGGAAATACTAGCGGTTCTCTCTAGTCATGGCGAATGCAGATTTCGAAATGTTTAAGAGCCAATAATAGACCCAACATTTCTTTTTCCATGGTGGAATATCTTTTTTGATGTTGATTTATTTTTTTGAAAAGTATCCCACTGGTCTTTCTATGCCCAATTGATCATCTTGTAACAGGGCTGCACCAACCCCCAGGTCACTAGCATTAAATGCTACCTTGAAAGGCTTCCTGAAATTTGGAGCAGCCAACACTGGTTCATTAAAGTGGCCTTGAGCTTTTCAAAAGATGCCTGGCACTCCCCTGACACACTAACTTGGTTTTCTTTTTCTGCAGTAAATCTATTAACGGAGCAGCTACAGTGCTGAAATTTGGTACAAACTTCTAGTAGAAACCACACATTCCCAAAAACCTCTTGGTTTCTTGCTTAGACTTAGGGGTAGTGAACTCCACCAAGGCTTGTACTTTCACCTTTCTTGGCAACACTTGTCCTTGCCTACTATATGCCCAAGGTAGGTCACTCTCTCTTTTGCAAATTCACTTCTAGCCAGATTTACCACTAAATGAGCTTCTTGGAATTTTTTTTAAACCGAGTTTCTAGCTGTTTTAAGTGTTCCTTCCAAGAATAGACTGTATACCAGCACATCATCAGAATAAACTATAGTTAGGAACACTGACTACCACTTGTCTCATTAGTCTCTCAAAGGTTGCCAAAGCATTTTTTTTAGCCCGAATGGTATCACTCGGCACTGGTAAAGATCGTCTGGTGTGACAAAAGCTGATATTTCTTTAGTTTGGGGTGTTAAAGGAACTTGCCAGTATCCCTTTAACAAATCTATTTTTGTATGTTAAGATGCCTCTGCTTGTTTAGAAAAAGGTCTTTGATCGGGGTTCTTTGTTGTCCTGGTAACCAAGACCCTTGTCTTTAAGTGGAGTTGATGTAAGGTCACCTGATTTCTCTCACTCCATTTTAAACAAAATTAAAACCAGTTTTTAAAACAGTCATGCTACAAAGTCCAGCGTTCAAAACAAGCCTCACACACTCCTCCATTCACCACCACCCTTCACTCACTTAACAAAATTCTTGATCAAAGACTCCTACCTTTCATAAACTTCACCTCACCCTCACACACAGTTTCAAGCCTCACATTCACACCTGACAGCTTGCACACACTGCCGGCTATTCATCAATGACAGGTACATTGCACCACACTCACTGAAACACTTCCCTCTCTTTTGCATGGCAAGGTGGGGTATAACTGGGGACTGCAGCACCTAACCGGCGGGCATAGGCTTGGCTGTATGTCTTCACCTTGACGGAGGAGACAGTGTTTGCAATTATTGGAGTAGCCGTAACTAAAGTCATGGCCAGAGATGGGGCTGAAATAATAGCAGATGTTCCTACTTAATCCACCTTCTGACATGCCACTTCCCCCTCATCCCACAATCTCTTCTGATTTCCAAGCCGCAGATAGTGTAAATATGTACCACTTGCTTTCCTTCTCAATCTCCTACCCTTGTGCTTTTCTCCTTTCAGCTACCCAAGAACTGTCACCTGGCCAGACAATGTTATGGGCGCGTCAAGTCCAAGTGCAGCAGGAAACTGATGACAATGAAATATTGTCACTCAATATCACATTCGCAGCCACTAACTCAGATATTGATCAGAGGTGAGATCTGCACGTGGTGAGACACCAGCCACAAGAAAAAGGATAGCACAGGTAGCAATGCACTGTCGGGCGAGGTCACATATGAGTTCTGCTGCAGAGGACTCAGATGAGAACTTTGATGGGGCAGCGTACAGAAAAAGGCTGTTGACTCAGCACAATGAAATACTTGGTGCATTTTCAGGCCTGTCAGAAAGCCTGCGGTCGCTAAAGGCCTGCTTGTGTCTGCATACGAAACCCGACTCGAGCCAAACAGAACTACATCTGACCCGAGTCCTTCAAATTTTTTCCGCGCCCAACCCGACCACTAGAATAAAGTTGTTTATATTAAAGGGGTTGTGCTCTACCTTGGATGAAATCGTTCACTGCAGACCAGTGCCGAGTCCAAATGCACATACCCCATCTTGGCGTCCTGGCTGTCACTGTGTCCGACCCAGCCCGAGCCCAAATGCCAGACTCGGAAGAGTGACCCAACCTGACCCCGACATGTCATTGAGTTGGGTGGGTTCAGGTTGGGTAGCGGTCACTGTCAAGGAACATGGAAGAGCCGGTTCCAACTTGGCAACTTCCAGCACCCAATAAGAGTGGATGTTAGAAGGACGTTTCCACTTTTTTTTTTATTCGTTCATGGGATGTGGGCATCGTTGGCTAGGCCAGCATTTATTGCCCATCCCCAAGTATCCTTGAGGTGGTGAACTTCCTTCCTGAAATGCCACAGTCCTTGGGGTGTCGGTACACCCACAGTGCTGTTAGGAAGGGAATTCCAGGATTTTGACCCAGTGACAGTGAAGAAATAGTTCCAAGTCAGGATGTTGTGGATCTTGGAGAGGAATCTGCAGGTGGTGGTGTTCCCATTCATCTGCTGCCCTGGTCTTTCTAGGTTGCAGGTTTGGAAGCTGTCAAATGAGCCTTGGTGAGTTGCTGCAGTGCATCTTGCAGATGGTATATACTGCTGACACTGTGCGTCGGTAGTGAAGGGAGTGAATGTTGAAGGTGGTGGATGAGGTGCCAGTCAAGTGGGTTGCTTTGTCCTGGATGGTGTCGAGCTGCTTGAGTGTTGTTGGAGTTGCTCCCATCCAGGCAAGTGGAAAGTATTGCATCACAATCCTGACTTCTGCCTTGTAGTTGGTGGGCAGGCATTGGGGGGACAGGTCAGTTAATCGCCGCAGAACTCCCTGCCTCTGACCTGCTCTTGTAGCTGCAGTATTTATGTGGCTGATCCAGTTTTTTGTCAATGGTAACCCCAGAATTTCAATGGCGCGAGATTCAGTGATGTCAATGTCATTGAACACCAAAGGGAGATGGTTGAATTCTATGTTGTTGGAGATGGTCATTGCTTGGCACTTAAATGGCAAGTAACACTGGCACCAAACATCAGTCCAAGCCTGGATGTTGTCCAGGTCTTGCTGCATATGGACACGGGCTGCTTCAGTACCTGAGGAGACACGAACGGTACTGAACACTGTGCAATCATCAGTGAAAAATCCCACTTCTGACATTATGATGGAAGAAAGGTCATTGATGAAGCAGCTGAAGATCGATGGGCCTGGAGCACTACCTTGAGGAACTCTAGCAGTCTTGTTATGGAGCGGAGATGAAATGATCATCCAATAAACATCTTCTTTCATGCAGGTATGACTCCAACCAGCCGAGAGCTTTCCCCTCGATTCCCATTGACTTCAGTTTTGTTAGGGCTCCTTGATGCCATACTCGGTCAAATGCTACCTTGATGTCAAGGGCAGTCACTCTCACCTCACCTCGAGTTCAGTTCTGTTGTCCATGTTTGAACCAAGGCTGTAATGAGGTCTGGAGCCGACTGGCCCTGGCGGAACCCAAACAAAGCATCACTGAGCAGGTTATTGCGAAGCAAGTGCTGCTTGATAGCACTGTCGACGACACCTTCCGTCACTTGACTGATGAGGTGGTAATTGGCCGGGTTCCTCGTCCTGTGTTTTATGTACAGGACATACCCGGGCAATTTTCCACATTGCCAAGCAGATGCCAGTGTTGTACCCCTACTGGAAAAGTTTGGCTTGGGGGCGCGGCAAGTTCTGGAGTTCAGGTCTTCAGTACTATTGCTGGAATGTTGGCAGGGCCCATAGCCTTTGCAGTATCCAGCGCCTGCAGCCATTTCTTGATATCCCGTGGAATCAAATTGGTTAAAGACTGGCATCTATGATGCTGGGGAATTCAGGAGGCCGAGATGGTTCATGGGTCATGCAATTTCCATTAACGGCCCTTTTTTAACTTCTAGTTTGTTTCAGCCCCAGGTTTTATTGAAGAAGAATCCATGTTTATATAGCACCTATCATGGCTTCAGATACTCAAACTGCCAAAAATATAAGGGGTCTCCCATTGAAGGTGGGGGTGAGGTGAATTTTTTCTCTGAAGGTTGTTAATCCGTGGAATTCACTTCTTCAGAGAGCAGTTCAGGCAGGGTCATTAAATATATTCAGGATAAGGTTAGATAGATTTTTGATAGACAAAGGAGGCAAGTGGTATGAAGGGCAGACAGGAAAGCAGAGATGTGGCCACATTCAATCAGCCATGATCTTATCAAATGACCTACTTCTGCTCCTAATTTTCATGTATGTTCCTTTGTACGTATGTATGTCTTTTCACCTCTTACACTCCACCAGTGCCCTTGCTGTTGCCTGTCCATCAGCCAGCCCAGATTGTCGCTTCCCATACTGAGATAGTGCAGTCTGAAGCTGGGCCTTCTAGATTCAGATACTCGAGAGTGTTCTCCAAGGTCATCTGCAGTCTCCCCCAGTCAAGGCTGCAGCCACATTGGGAGAAGTGCGTAGGAGCACTAGGACAGGCTAAGCACCTGCAATACAGGCACTAAGGGAATGCACAAGGGTGCTCACTTGACTTTTGTTTGGAATATTAGATGTTTTGCTTGATAAGGTCAGTTTGCAATGGTTGTTCTGTGGTGGCTTTTATTTCCTCATTGCTTCCAAGAGGACACAGATGGTCACTAAGGTGTGGGAGTGTCGGTGAATGGGGAATTGGGGTTATGCTCACTGGTACCTCAGTCCTACTGTTCAAGATGGCTCCTGGGCTGGAAGCTCCCTAGGAAGCTCCCTTGCTGTTCAACTCTATCCATGGCCATCTGCTCCCATCCCTAACGTTTTCTCCCCAAATCTGCCCTCTTAAACTGTTTAAATTCCCCTGGCTCTTTAAAGCAGTTCATTTTAGCCCTATCTAAAAGTTAACAGTTAGTTTAGTGTATGTTACCTGGGCCCACTGCCCTCCCCCAGCCACACCTGCTCTTTGTTTTCTCAATGAAATTGATCCGGATGAAACTGACGAGCACAGCTGCCGATACTTCAATCTCCGATCCTGCTGTCTTCACAGTCCAGAGTGTCTGCAGCCACGGCATGCGGTAAGTCCATTGAGGTGAAGAAGGAGCTGCGGGACCCGAGAGAAGTCCTGTGAAAAGGTGCCCCGAACACCCAAAACATCCACGAACGGCCCCCCCGGCCGCAACTTCAAAGCGCCCGCGGGAGATGGCTCGGAGAGCATCTGCAGCGCACTGTCGGCAATGCTGCATGCCTTTATTTAAACCACTGCAAAAAAAAAACCCTTAGCAAATGTAATCACCTCTAAGTCTGCCAAATGATGCTTCACCTCCCGAAGGACGTGGATGAGCTTTCCGGACGTCGATGGTGGGCACTGAGGAAATGGCTTATTACCTGCACCAGATTCCACCCCCCCTCCACCCCCCCCCTTTACCCCCCTTCCACCCACCCCCCCACCCCCGTCCCCTTCCCTGCTCCACCCTCTCAGCTCACCCCCTCACAACCCCGTCCCAGCCCGCCCCCCCCCCCTCGCACCATCTTCACCCCGCACCCCCTTCCCCTGCAACCCCCCCCCCACCCCCTCCCTCTACCCCTCCCCCTTGCATCCCCTCCTCCCACCGGCACCATCCTACACCTGTGTAGGGGCCCCAACAACCCCACTGCCTTGTGGGCGTCTCGGGAGAGACCAAGGCTAAGGGAGTAAACCCTAACAGAAAATCCGGAGCGGAACCCCGTAGGCGGTCATGTGTCACCTTTGGCATGTTTCCGGCAGTTCCTGCAGCCATACTGGTGCCAAACGTCGTGTCCTGCACTCCTTTGGACCCCACCAGAAAGGCCGAGAGGGGGGTTTTGACGACTGGGCAACTCTCAACCTCCATAAATTTGCCCAGGCATGCGACATGGAGAGGTCACTCCATAGTTGCCTCACAGCGACTGAAACAACACGGAAGGCAGCAGTTACGGGTTATAAGTCCAGATAAATTGGCGTAGAAACTGGGCGCCACGGGTTGCCTTTGTCGGTGGGAGAGGTCATTGCACCTCACTGGACAGCTACCGCCCGCCTCAAACCGGGCAGCCCCCGGTCAATAAGGTTCTGTCCCGCCACAGTCTGCCTGCTTCAATGGGTGCTTGGAGCTCAGGGTCATTGCCCGAAAGGTGGACTGATACACCGCACCAAACAACATGAAAAAAGGAAAGAAGGTACCAGCCCTTCGCTTTGCAAGCTGGAACGTCAGAACTATGTGTCCTGGCCTGTCGGAAGACCTTACACAAATCAACGATTCTCGGAAGACCGCCATCATTAACAACGAGCTCAGTAGACTCAATGTGGACATTGCAGCACTTCAGGAGACTCGCCTCCCCGCGAGTGGCTCTCTAGCAGAGCAAGACTACACCTTCTTCTGGCAGGGCAGGGATCCTGAAGAACCAAGACAGCATGGAGTGGGCTTCGCCATCAGAAACTCCTTGCTCAGCATGATAGAGCCTCCCTCAAATGGCTCGGAACGCATACTGTCCATCCGACTGCTCACCACCTCTGGTCCAGTACACCTACTCAGCATCTATGCTCCAACACTCTGTTCCGCACCTGAAGCTAAAGACCAGTTCTATGAACAACTCCATAACATCATTAGCAGCATCCCCAACACCGAACACCTATTCCTGCTGGGGGACTTTAATGCCAGGGTTGGGGCCGACCATGACTCATGGCCCTCCTGCCTTGGGCGCTATGGCGTTGGAAGGATGAATGAGAACGGGCAGAGACTGCTTGAGTTGTGTACCTATCATAACCTCTGCATCACCAACTCGTTCTTTCACACTAAACCCTGTCACCAGGTTTCATGGAGGCACCCAAGATCACGTCGTTGGCACCAGCTAGACCTCATTGTCACAAGGCGAGCCGCCTTAAACAGTGTTCAAATCACACGCAGCTTCCACAGTGCGGACTGCGACACCGACCACTCCCTGGTGTGCAGCAAGGTTAGACTCAGACCAAAGAAGTTGCATCATTCCAAGCAGAAGGGCCACCCGCGCATCAACACGAGCAGAATTTCTCATCCACAGCTGTTACAAAAATTTCTAAATTCACTTGTAACAGCCCTTCAAAACACTCCCACAGGGGATGCTGAGACCAAGTGGGCCCACATCAGAGACGCCATCTATGAGTCAGCTTTGACCACCTACGGCAAAAGTGCGAAGAGAAATGCAGACTGGTTTCAATCTCATAATGACGAGCTGGAACCTGTCATAGCCGCTAAGCGCATTGCACTGTTGAACTACAAGAAAGCCCCCAGCGATTTAACATCCGCAGCACTTAAAGCAGCCAGACGTACTGCACAAAGAACAGCTAGGCGTTGCGCAAACGACTACTGGCAACACCTATGCAGTCATATTCAGCTGGCCTCAGACACCGGAAACATCAGAGGAATGTATGATGGCATGAAGAGAGCTCTTGGGCCAACCATCAAGAAGATCACCCCCCTCAAATCTAAATCGGGGGCCATAATTACTGACCAACGCAAACAGATGGACCGCTGGGTTGAGCACTACCTAGAACTGTACTCCAGGGAGAATGCTGTCACTGAGACTGCCCTCAATGCAGCCCAGCCTCTACCAGTCATGGATGAGCTGGACATACAGCCAACCAAATCGGAACTCAGTGATGCCATTGATTCCCTAGCCAGCGGAAAAGCCCCTGGGAAGGACAGCATTACCCCTGAAATAATCAAGAGTGCCAAGCCTGCTATACTCTCAGCACTACATGAACTGCTATGCCTATGCTGGGACGAGGGAGCAGTACCCCAGGACATGCGCGATGCCAATATCATCACCCTCTATAAAAACAAAGGTGACCGCGGTGACTGCAACAACTACCGTGGAATCTCCCTGCTCAGCATAGTGGGGAAAGTCTTTGCTCGAGTCGCTCTGAACAGGCTCCAGAAGCTGGCCGAGCGCGTCTACCCTGAGGCACAGTGTGGCTTTCGTGCAGAGAGATCGACTATTGACATGCTGTTCTCCCTTCGTCAGATACAGGAGAAATGCCGTGAACAACAGATGCCCCTCTACATTGCTTTCATTGATCTCACCAAAGCCTTTGACCTCGTCAGCAGACGTGGTCTCTTCAGACTACTAGAAAAGATCGGATGTCCACCAAAGCTACTAAGTATCATCACCTCATTCCATGACAATATGAAAGGCACAATTCAACATGGTGGCTCCTCATCAGAGCCCTTTCCTATCCTGAGTGGTGTGAAACAGGGCTGTGTTCTCGCACCCACACTTTTTGGGATTTTCTTCTCCCTGCTGCTTTCACATGCGTTCAAATCCTCTGAAGAAGGAATTTTCCTCCACACAAGATCAGGGGGCAGGTTGTTCAACCTTGCCCGTCTAAGAGCGAAGTCCAAAGTACGGAAAGTCCTCATCAGAGAACTCCTCTTTGCTGACGATGCTGCTTTAACATCTCACACTGAAGAATGCCTGCAGAGTCTCATCGACAGGTTTGCGTCTGCCTGCAATGAATTTGGCCTAACCATCAGCCTCAAGAAAACGAACATCATGGGGCAGGATGTCAGAAATGCTCCATCCATCAATATTGGCGACCACGCTCTGGAAGTGGTTCAAGAGTTCACCTACCTAGGCTCAACTATCACCAGTAACCTGTCTCTAGATGCAGAAATCAACAAGCGCATGGGTAAGGCTTCCACTGCTATGTCCAGACTGGCCAAGAGAGTGTGGGAAAATGGCGCACTGACACGGAACACAAAAGTCCGAGTGTATCAGGCCTGTGTCCTCAGTACCTTGCTCTACGGCAGCGAGGCCTGGACAACGTATGCCAGCCAAGAGCGACGTCTCAATTCATTCCATCTTCGCTGCCTTCGGAGAATACTTGGCATCAGGTGGCAGGACTATATCTCCAACACAGAAGTCCTTGAAGCGGCCAACATCCCCAGCTTATACACACTACTGAGTCAGCGGCGCTTGAGATGGCTTGGCCATGTGAGCCGCATGGAAGATGGCAGGATCCCCAAAGACACATTGTACAGCGAGCTCGCCACTGGTATCAGACCCACCGGCCGTCCATGTCTCCGTTATAAAGACGTCTGCAAACGCGACATGAAATCGTGTGACATTGATCACAAGTCGTGGGAGTCAGTTGCCAGCATTCGCCAGAGCTGGCGGGCAGCCATAAAGACAGGGCTAAATTGTGGCGAGTCGAAGAGACTTAGTAGTTGGCAGGAAAAAAGACAGAGGCGCAAGGGGAGAGCCAACTGTGCAACAGCCCCAACAAACAAATTTCTCTGCAGCACCTGTGGAAGAGCCTGTCACTCCAGAATTGGCCTTTATAGCCACTCCAGGCGCTGCTTCACAAACCACTGACCACCTCCAGGCGCGTATCCATTGTCTCTCGAGATAAGGAGGCCCAAAAGAAAGAAAGAAAGAAGACCTCAGTCCATGAGGTGATAACAGACAGCCTGGCTGGAAAGGGGATGTGTTTGCCTCCTGCCTTCCTCCTCCTCAGCCACTCGCCTGATCCCTGGTGGAAAGGGCTGTGCCCTCATGATATTGAGGTTGTACAGGATACAGCAGATCATGACTAATCGTGACACATGCTACAACGAGGGCTCCTCCAAAGTGGTCCAGGCAACGAAGCCATTTCTTGAACAACCCAATCACTTTATGACGTTTCATATGGCAAACATGGCTTTTCTTTATATGCATGCTGCCCATAGTGATCGGTGATTCAATAGACAGGGGAACAGACAGGTGTTTCTGGAGCCGCAGACATGAATCCAGGATGGGTTGTTGCCTCCCTTGTGCCAGGGTCAAGGATGTCACGGAGTAGCTGCAGAGCATCCTGAAGGGGGAGGGGGAACAGCCAGCCGTCATGCTCCACATTGGAACCAACGACATAGGTAGAAAGAGGGATGTGGTCCTGCAGTCAGAATTTAGGGAGCTAGGTAAGAAATTAGAAAGCAGGACCTCAAAAGTAATAATCTCCAGATTACTCCCAGTGCCATGCATAAGCGAGTGCAGAATAGAAGGATAAGACAAATGAATGCGTGGCTGGAGAGATGCTGCATGAGGGAGGGTTTTAGATTCCTGGGACATTGGGACCGGCTCTGGGGGAAGATGGGACCTGTACAGGCTGGAGGGGCTGCACTTGAAAAGAGCCGGGACGGAGCTCCTTGCGGGACTTTTTGCTAGTCCTGTTGGGGTGGGTTTAAACTAGTTTGGCAGGGGAATGGGGACCTGAGGGGAGACTCAATTGGAACAAAATCAGAAATGAATATGGAAGGCTGAAAATTCATGGAGGAGTCTGGAAGTCAGAAGAAACAACGGTTAGAAAATAAAAAAGTGTTTTGCTGCTCAGGGGTATCTATTTTAATGCAAGCAGTATAGAAAATAAAGCTGATGGCACAGATAAACACATGGTGGCATGATATCCTAGCTATTACAGAAACATGGCTTAAGGAGGGACAGGAATTGCATTTCAACGTTCCTGGTTACTGAATTTTCAAGTGCAATGGGGAGGAGGATAAGAAAGGAGGGGAAGTATCAATTTTGGTCAAGTAAACTATTACAGCTGTGAGGAGGGATGATATGTTGGAAGGTTCATCAAATGAGGTCATCTGGAATGAGCTAAGGAACAAAAATAGGGCAATCACACTGCTGGAAGAGTACCATAGACCCCCAAAGTCAGAGGGCGATACAAGAGCAGATATGCAGGCAAGTCTCTGAGAAATGCAAGAACAATAGGGCAGTAATAGTAGGGGATTTTAACTGCCCCAATATTAACTGGGATAGTTTTACTGTGAAAGGAATTGAGGGAGCAGAATTCTTGTGCTGCAAACAGGTGAACTTTTTTGTCCAGTATGTAGCAAGTCCAACAAGAGAGGGCGGAGTTTTAGACTTAGTTTTAGGATATGAAGATCGGCAGGTGGCAGTGGGAGAGCATTTTGGTGGTAGTGATCATAATTCAGTCAGTTTTATAACTAAGGAAAAGGACAGAGAAAGAAGAGGAGTTAGAGTTCTCAATTGGGGAAAGGACAATTTTACTAAACTGAGGAGTGATTTAGCAAAAGTGGACTGGAAACAGCTACTTGATGGTAAATCAGTTTCAGAACAGTGGCAGGCATTCAAAGGGGAGATCCAAGGGGTTCAGAGTAAACATGTTACCACAAAGAAAAAAGGATGAGACGGCTAAAAGTAGAGCCCCATGGATGTCAAGGGGCTTACAGGATATAATAAGGCAGAAAAAGAAAACTTATGTCTGACGCCGAGAACTCAATACTATAGAAAGCCGAGAGGAGTACAGAAAGTGGAGGGGTGAAATCAAAAAGGAAATTAGGAAAGCAAAGCAAGGGCATGAAAGAATATTGGCAAACAAAATCAAGGTGAACCCAAAGATAATTTATCAATACATTAAGAGTAAGAGGATAACTAAGCAGAGAGTAGGACCCATAAAAGACCAAAAAGGTAACCTATGCGTAGGGGCAGAAAATGTTGGTATGGTTCTTAATGAATACTTTGCGTCTGTCTTCACAAAAGAGGGGGACGATGCAGATATCGCAATTGAGGAGGAGCGTCAAGTATTGGATGTGATAAACCTAGGGAGAGAGGAAGTATTAATGGGATTAACATCCTTGAAAGTTGATAAATCACCAGGTCCAGATAAAATGTACTCTGGGCTGTAAAAAGAAGCAAGAGAGGAAATCGCGGAAGGCTTGACCATCATTTACCAGTCCTCACTAGATACAGATGTTGTGTTGGAGAATTGGAGAACTGCTAACGTTGTACCTCCATTTAAAAACGGAGCGAAAGATAGACTGAATACTTACTAACCTCAGTAGTGAGCAAATTATTGGAATGTATTCTGAAAGACAGGATAAACTGTCACTTGGAAAGGCACAAATTAATCAAGGATAGTCAGCATGGATTAGTTAAGGAGATCTTTGTTTGACCAACTTGATCAAATTTTTTGAAGAAGTAAGAAGATAGATGAGGGTCGTGCAGCTGGTGTGGTCTACATGGATTTTCGCAAGGCTTTTGACAAGGCACATCCCACATGGCAGACTGGTTAAAAAAAATAAAATCCTATGTGATCCAGGGAAATGCAGCAAGGTGGATACCAAATTGGCACAGTGGCAGGAAACAAAGGGTAATTGTTGACGGGTGTTTTAGGTACTGAGGGCTGTTTCCAGTGACGTTCCGCAGGGCTCAGTACTGGGTGCCCTGCTTTTTGTGGTATATATTAATAATTTGAACGTCAAGACAGGGGCCATAATCAAGAAGTTTGCAGACGACACAAAGATTTGCCATGTGGCAGATAGAGAGGAGGATAGACTCAAAAGGAGTCTGGATATACACCTCAAGTGCAGTAATCTGCAGGGCTACGGATCAAATGTTGGAAGGTGGGATTAGAATAGGTGGATTGTTTTCCGGCTGGCACAAACACGATGGGCCAATTAGCCTCTTTCTGTGCCTTAAACTTCTATGATTTTACGTGTGCATCAGACGCACACCAATGGCATAAGCAAGGTGGTCAGTGGATAGCCCTGATGGCCCAGCAGCCACCCTCTGGTTTGACATGGTGGCTCAGCAGTTTGGCACAGAATAAAGACATCTTAACTGCTGCCAGGATACCAGCTATTTACCAACATGATCTACTGAGCATGGTTGCATCCCAACTGCACAGAGAGTGGAACCCTTGTGATTGTGGTTCATCTCTGCATTTAGACGCGACACTCACAAAGCAACGTGTGTGCAATCAATGGCACCTGCACCATAGGGATCCCAGCTATCCTGGTGAAGCTACGTGCACGCTTCGCTGCTTCTCTCTGGTCGGAGACAATGTAATGTACTCCCCTCTCCTGATATAAAGAGTGTCCATCACCTCACTCCTGCAGCAACCAACAGCCAAACTGGGAGATGTTAAGAAATGTTGCCTGCTTCAGTCTGAAAGGATCCCCCCACAAAGAAATTCAAGGCCAAGGTCACCATCAAAACCACTAACAGCACCATTCTTGTCCTGCTCTGAGGCTGCAGGTCTGGTTGCAAGAGGTGGCAGACTTCCGTGAGCACCTCCTTTGTAAAGCAGAGACATCACACACACTGATCCTGGCTTAGGTTGAAGTAAGAGAAATGCTTCCAGAAGACCCTAGGTTGATAAGGCCTCCTACTGAGAGCCCTTCTTCCCCCTCCTCCTCTTCCCTCTTGCAGTAGCTTGTCCTCCTCCATGTTGCCTCTGCTCATTCTCCCAGTCATGTTGCAGACCAAGGAGGATGGAAACTTACTGAACCCATGACCAGGAGCCAGTGGCCTGATCAGAACCCTTGAAGTCAGAACCAAGACCTTCACCACGTGCAACACCAGTCCCTGTCGACTTCACCAACTTTAAATGGCAGTAAAAACTCACCTCTACAAACTCAGAGAGCCGTAGAAATCAGTCAGTAATTAACCTGAGCATAGTCGACAATCACTTTAAACAGAGCTGATGGGAGATTCCTTCCTGCTGCTAAACACATATTCAGCTGTGTGTTTAAGACAGGGCATTCCGCCAAGCAGCGAGGTTGGAAATGGCAGCGCTGGTGTCAAATCAGCATCACACACTGACTGACCTCATGATCTGCCTACTCTACATACTTGTGGTGCATGCTCCTAATGTACACACTACTGCCCTCATCAAAATGGTTTCTGGAAGAGGCTGTACCAGAGGTAAGCATGGGTAGTGGTCACTTGTTTGGTCCCAAAACAGACCCTGTAGTGCGAAAACTGGAGGCACTATGGAACCAAATTTGTGGCCAGTGTGAGCTAGGAGCACATGGATGAGGAGGACAGTACAATAAGCAACAGGAATAAACAGCCTGTACAAAATACTGGAGCTGTTCTGTGAAACTTGCAGAATAAATCATTATTTTCTGTCACATCAAGCAGGAACCTATAACCTATGCACAAGTTGCCAAGTGCCATCTATTAGCAGCGATGAGCTTTCATTTTAGTTTATAAATATGGAAAGTTTTGAGATGGGTCACTCTTTGAAAATAAACTCAGATGAATGTTTAAACAGGTTTGCAACTTGTTTCCCTCCCTGACATTTTCCCATTGCTTGACAACTGTTACCACATCTTCTTGATGTTCCAATATAATCCAGGTCAGATAGGTCTTTATAGAATAGAGGATTCAGAGGAGCAGTGCTTGTCATGACATTTCACTGGAGTGGAAGTGAAGTTGTGCATTATCTATAGAATAAAGGTCTTACTGTAGAGGTGATGAGCGTCAAAAATTGAGAGTCAATATTGTAAATGACATAAGAGCTGTAAGTAAATTCTACTGAGAGCCTTGTGATAGAGACTATGTTATCATTTCCTACACATAACACATCCCTTCTAGAACTTTCAAGCCCTGAGTTTAACCGGAGGGACAGCCAGGAATCTCCTCACTCCGGGCCCGATGATTTTATCACCGGATTAGTATTTGGCAGAGGTTCTGCTCCTCCGGGCCCACAAAGATTCCACTGAAAACTTCAATCAAAATACTTGCCATGGCCTTTTCTGTCCACTCTGCTGACTCTCATTCGATCTGACTGTGGACTTTGAGCCCTCACTGACCTCCTGATATTCTGAATGAATATTGTGCCCAGTTGCTCAGCCTAAACGACTTACACTGAACACGTCTGCGGCTCCGGCTCTGGGAAGCCTCCCTCTCAGTCACGTGGTCGGGCCCTTGAAGTGACCGTTAGTGGCCGGTCACGTGGGAACATTTAAACCGGCTGAGCACTGAAGCAAAGCGCTGGGCAGCTGTAAAATCAAATAGTGTCTGACAAAATAAACCTTACAGCTACCCTGCCGTCATTAAAAAGGCTGTTTGACTTTCCTGATCGATATTTGAGGAGGAAAAGAGGCTGGAAAGACACTTTTGTCATGATGATGTTGCAGGCTTGTGGCACAGTGCTGATGTGATCTACCTCAGAGTGTTAAAATAAAGCTCAGCCAACACTTTATCGGATGAAGACATTTAATTTCTCTTGTTCCATTTTAAAGGCACATTTTCTTGCATCAATTGCCTTGGTGAATGAGATTTCTGAAAATATTTGGAAGTCATCTAAAATATGGCTGTAAAGATTTAAAGGAGGGAACAAGCATTGAGTGAGATGGCTGTGCAAAGCAGACGACTCAGTTGGGATTATCCAGTGTCCTCCACTCCACATCGTGGTCGGCCCGCTGAACATTCTTTAACCATTCCCACAGTATCTCTGTTGTGTTATCAACGTTGTGGTCCATGTCAAGCCTGTGGAAAGATGCAGATAAAATCATCATTGGATAAGTAAAGTCAACCGGAGTCTGCAGCCACACCCGACCTCACAGACAAAATGAAAAGAAGCTGAGCCAGTTGCTGCTGACTGCACTGCTTCAAAGGTCAGAAAGCTGGATGGGTTGGGGTGTTGGAGATCCAGATCATTGCTGAGTAGATTTGAGAGGAGAAAAAGCTTGCAATATGGTCTGATCTTCTAAAAGTAAAAGAAAAGTGCTCTCTTCATAATCTTAACACCGTTTTCGTCTTTGAGTCTTCAGAAATCTCACCGCAGCCAACATGTTGCATGTTCCTTGAACCTCTGTGTCTGTATAGACTGTACACAAAGACTGTCACTCAAGATGAGATCAGTAATGCAGTATTGTGGGTTCTTTGTTAATTACTGAGAGAGCAGCAAATACATTGAGATAGTAACTGTACACGTGTATCATCAAGACTGACCAACACTCAATCACATGTTGTGTTACATTATAACTCTTACATAACTAACATGATCTTGTAGCCACACATCTGAATGGTGTACACACACAACAGTTACCTGACAATCACACATGAATGATTCATTGTCGAAAATAAGTACAAAGAAATATTTAAAAAGAAAATGTTTTGATTTTGTTCATGGGATGTGGATGTTGCTGGCTGGCCAGCATTTATTGCCCATCACTAATTGCCTCGAGAAGGTGATGGTGAGCTGCCTTCTTGAACTGCTGCAGCCCATGTGGAGTAGGTGCACCCCCAGTGCTGTTAGAACAAAGAACAGTACAGCACAGGAACAGGCCATTCGGCCCTCCAAGCCTGCGCCAATCTTGATGCCTGCCAAAACTAACACCTTCTGCACTTCCGGGGTCCGTATCCCTCTATTCCCATCCGATTCATGTATTTGTCAAGATGCCTCTTAAACGTCTCTCTGGTACCTGCTTCCACCACCTCCCCCGGAAACAAGTTCCATGCACTCACCACCCTCTGTGTAAAGAACTTGCCTCGCACATCCCCTCTAAACTTTGCCCCTCTCACCTTAAACCTATGTCTCCTAGTAACTGACTCTTCCAACCTGGGAAAAAGATTCTGACTATCCACTCTGTCCATGCCGCTTATCACTTTGTCAACCTCTATCATGTCGCCCCTCCACCTCCGTCGTTCCAGTGAAAACAATCTGAGTTTATCCAACCTCTCCTCATAGCTAATGCCCTCCAGACCAGGCAACATCCTGGTAAACCTCTTCTGTACCCTCTCCAAAGCCTCCACGTCCTTCTGGTAGTGTGGCGACCAGAATTGCACGCAATATTCTAAGTGTGGCGTAACTAAAGTTCTGTACAGCTGCAGCATGACTTGCCGATTTTTATATTCTATGCCCCGACGGATGAAGGCAAGCATGCCGTATGCCTTCTTGACTACCTTATCCACCTGCGTTGCCACTTTCAGTGACCTGTGGACCTGAACGCCCAGATCTCTCTGCCTGTCATTACTCCTAAGGGTTCTACAAATTAATGTATACTTCCCACCTGCATTAGACCTTCCAAAATGCATTACCTCACATTTGTCCAAATTCAACACCATCTGCCATTTCTCCGCCCAAGTCTCCAACCGATCTATATCCTGCTGTATCCTCTGACAATCCTCATCACTGTCCGCAACTCCACCAACCTTTGTGTCGTCTGTAAACTTACTAATCAGACCAGCTACATTTTCCTCCAAATCATTTATATATACTGCAAACAGCAAAGGTCCCAGCACTGATCCCTGCGGAACACCACTAGTCACATCCCTCCATTCAGAAAAGCACCCTTCCACTGCTACCCTCTGTCTTCTATGACTGAGCCAGTTCTGTATCCATCTTGCCAGCTGCCCTCTGATCCCATGTGACTTCACCTTTTGTATCAGTCAGCCATGAGGGACCTTATCAAAGGCTTTACTGAAGACCATATAGATAACATCCACTGCCCTTCCTTCATCAATCATCTTTGTCACTTCCTCAAAAAACTCAATCAAATTAGTGAGGCACGACCTCCCCTTCACAAAACCATGCTGCCTCTCGCTCATAAGTCCATTTGTTTCCAAATGGGAGTAAAACCTGTCCCGAAGGCAGGGAGTTGCAGGACTTTGACCCAGCAACAGTCAAAAACGATATAGTTCCAAGTCAGGATGGTGTGTGGCTTGGAGGGGAACTTGCAGGTGGTGGTGTTCCCTTGCATCTGCTCCCCTTGTCTTTCTCGGTGGAAGAGGTCGACGGTTTGGAAGGTGCTGTCTAAGTAGCCTTAGTGCATTGCTGCAGTACATCTTGTAGATGGTACACACTGCTGTATTTTATTGAAGTTTTCAGTGCATTGGTGGTGGAGGGAGGGAATGTTAGTGTATGGGGTGCCAATCTAGTGGGCTGCTTTGTCCTGGATGGTGTCGAGCTTCTTGAGTGCTGTTGCAGCTGCACCCATCCAGGCAAGTAGACAGACATTGGAGGGTGAATGGGCGGGAGGTGGAGAGACAGAGGATTTGGACGATTTGGTGAGGGTGGGTGGAGGTGCGTGGGTAAGGTGCGTTTGGTAAAAAGTGTCATCGTGATGTTGCAGCCATCATGAGGTGTGGGGCATGCTTGATGCACCAGCTGATCTTTTCCTACCTCTTAATTTATATGGTTGCGTCCTATCAAATCCTTTTAAAATTTTATATCCTCAATCACATCACCCCTCAATCTCCTACACTTGAGAAGTTACAATCCATTTTTCATTTGCTCTGAGCTTGAGGAGCTCTCAGACAACAGGGAATAAACCTTGCTAGCTTTTCCTGTTAACTGGCCCTGTAGCAGGAGAGTCCAAGTTCCTTCAGACCACTTTAACTAATCTACAAACTTCTCAAAGGATATGAAGAAGACTTCAGTATCATCTTCTTCAAATCTGAGTACTTACCAGGAATACTTTAAGAAGTCAAAGCTTGTCTCTGAACTAGGATCATTTGAATTATCAGCATCTTCTCCACGATGTAAAGATGATTTTCCCCTAGCCAATTCAATCTGTCTCATTTCACGATCTTTTTGTGCTTGTAGTTCCTTCTCAAATTTTTCTCTCTGGAAAGCATTCTCTCTATTTCTCCTCTCATTCCTCATTTGTCACCTGAAATTCTAACTCAAGCCTCTGCTCTTCCAGGTGAATTTTTGCTGAGGTGACCTGGTCTGTTTCAGGTTCTCGATCTTCTGCCTGTTCCAGTTCTGGGGTGAGGGAGAAATGCTCAGCCAGCACTTTTAGCACCTCGGGTCTTTTTGCCCTTTCCCTCACACGAAGTTCCACCTGGTCAGCTACTGCTCTGAACTGTTTGATGTTTAAGGTAGCTCACTTATGCCAAGTTAAATCATCCTGTTCTTCAAATTATTTCACTTACAGCCAGCCATTCTATTTTTTACTGTTAATATACGCGAAGCCTGCTGCTGTAATCCTTTTTATTGAAAGAAACAATTTCAGCGATTATACTTTTCCCTCTTTCTTCCAATTTATTCTTTTAAGTTCAGATTCAGCTAATTTAAGTCCAGTTGGTTTGGATCGTGGATGCAGTTCCCAATTCTTTTACAGACAGAATTGAGAGAGAACTGAAACCCCTGTTCTTTTCCCTTTACTGCCCAGAATCAGTGTGTTTTTGAAAAGGAAGATTTGTGTGTTTCTGAACTCCTGAGTGTATAGCCAATTTGAATAAGCAGCAGCACGCTTTTCGTCAGTTTAAATAAAGAGGATTATTTTTATTCACATGTTCACCCTGAAAGTCTGACACGAGGTCACTCACCACACACACACTCAAGAAAGAAAGGCATTAAAGAGGATAGTCTACTTTTACAAATTACAAGCAAAGGAACAGTTTGTAATTCACCTGATTTGTCTTGTCTTGGGGAAAAGGCATGCATTGTGGGCCCAGTGAAGAAGGTGTTTTTACTGCTGAAATGTAATTAGGTGAATTCGATAGCCGATGTTGTACATCGAAGTCGTTGCAGGATTCTCTCAGAGATGGATTTTCAGCAAGTCATGAAGATAGTTGCTTGTACTCTCATTATTTGGAGGTTGGTTTTCTGTACTGGTGGATTTGAAAAGAAACAGTCTTGGAGACCTTACAGATATTACAGTTTCCTGTTCTTTTAAGGCACGTTCGTACTGCCTGGTCTGTTTGCTACTTCTTTCCTGAAGATTGTATTATAACGATCTTTACAAGGAGACCAATATAGCTGCCCCACCATGTGACTTCTCACAGCTCCTTTGCCAAATATGGTGGGGGTCTAGTTTTATTAGCTCCATTTTGGTTTATTGTTGTAAGATATTCATCCTGAGAAGGGTTAAGGAAATCAGTTTCTTTGTCCTCGGAGAAAACCATTCAATTCAAGAATGTCTCCTGATGGTTTCAGGATCGACGTTGGTGACACCTCTTCATGAGTTTTTGAATACACAGATCAGGCCAGCAGGGAGGTGGGGAGAGGAGCAGAGAGGAGTGGAGAGGAACAGAGAGGTGGGGAGAGGAGCAGAGAGGAGTGGAGTGTGAAGAAGCGATCTTCTGGAATGCCTTCAGTGCTGAACTTACTCCGTTGGGCATTCTGCAGTACTGAAACACACATTCATGAGTAACAAAAGCTGTAAGTTATCGGCTTTGTTCTGCTCGAGGTATCTGAAGATAACTCCCTTGCATATCAAGCTTTGTGAGGATTGTGGAGGTATGAAATGATGCTGACAGTTCTTGAATTGTAGGAAGTGGTTACTTTTCTGGTATGATAGCTTTATTGACCGCCTTAAGGTCAATGAATAGTCTAATTTTGCCATTTTTTCTTTGTTGAATGACTAGATTTGCTATCCACAGCAATGAATCGATTTAGTCAATTATGCCATCTGTTCCTAGTCGTTTCAGCTCCTGTGACACTTCAGCATGGATTGCAAATGGCAACTGCATCAAATGTTGTGAAACTGGTTGATTGAATGTGTCAATGCAAGGAACATGACAGTAGCCCTTGATCTTCCCAAATCCAGTAAATAAGGAAGGATACTGGTGTGTATAATCTGCATCGTCAATCCTGTTAATGTGTGCTGCAGCAGACCTTTAAGCTTGAATCCAAGCCTATTGAAAAGGTTTACCCCATAAGGTTTCGGCCTTTGGCTACATAGAAAATGAACCTGTCTAGGGTGATATTTTTACAGCGTACTGAAACTGTGATCATTTCCAAAACTGAAATGATAATGTACTCATAAGCTTGAAGTGTGTCTGTTGCAGGAGTGAGAGAGAATTGCAAAAAATACTGATTCTAGAGTTTGTCACTCAAAATAAGATACTTTCACGCCAACATCAATAAGAAATGACAAAGGGATGGCTGCGATCTCGACTGAGCTCTCCTTAAAATGACCTGGTGCTTTACTTTTTGTGATGGTATATACATGTTATACCTCACTCTCAGGAAGAGACTCCCCCCATGTGTCGAACTGATGACGTCTTTTTCTTTGACGACCTGCAAATCTTTGCAAAATGGTTCCACTTTAAACATGAATTACACTTTTTCCCTCGAGTGGGACATGGTCTTGTGACTTGATGAGCATTTCCACAATATGGGCACAGTTTTGAAGGTAACTGACCTTGATGGGACACCTTTGATGAGGTTGTTAAAGTCTCTTTGTCCTTAACCCCTGCACTGAAACTGGTTGGAGAAGCTGTGTCTGCAACCCTGAGTCGAAGGATGCATGTTTGTGTAACCTCTTTGAATCTAACATGGCAGATTTGATTTGGACTGCCAAGGTTGTGGTGTTTTCCAAGCTTAAATCTTCATCCTCCATGAGGAGGCATTCCCTAATTCATGGAATTGAAGCCTTTTCAATTAATTGGTCACAAATTAGTTCATTGCTTAGTGTGCCAAATTTACATGTAGATGCCTATTGCTGCAATGCTGCCCGTAGTGTTTAATGGACTCACCATGTCTCTGCGATCTCTGGTGGAATGTATCTGGCTCTATCATCACACTTTTCTTTGGCCCGCAGTATTTTTCAAGAGCACTTACTGCTGTATCAAACTTAGACGTATCTTCTGTGAACTGCTTGAATATGCGCTGTCTTTCTGCTCACAATGTACAGGATCGCTTTCTTGTGAATCGCTGCTGCATCTTGGCTGTCAATCCCCAAGGCAAGCAAGTAGGTCTTGAATCCCGAAATCCACCACTTGCAGGACATGGGAGGATTTCCTGGCTTTGAGAGAAATGGTTCTGAAGCTGATAAAGTGAAACATTGCTCAACCAGCCTCGTAGTCACTTCTTAATGGTTGAAAATTAGAGGGAGCGAGAGAGAGAGATGGAGCTAGAGTATGGCAGAAAGAATACAATGTTACAAATACTAAGCAAAATCAATTCATTCAGTTACTTACTAATTATTCCTAGTTTTTAAAATATTTTCCTTCCAATCTTATTTGAGGGAAAGTCACTCATTTGGATTTGTTAGCGTGGGAAGATTGTTTCAAACTTTTAAAAAAAACTCTTGTTATGCGCAGGTGAGGAGGGGTCGAATGGCTCTCCTCTTGTCCCTCTCCTTGCTTGATGGCAACAGAGTTTTTCTTTTAAGCAGTAGGTGTGCCTCCCAATTCAATGAGTGTTTAACCCTTTTAGGTGCTATGATCATAAAAGAACCAATCGGACAGGTTTTCTTGAGTTTAAACAAGAAAGAGTCAGTTTATTATACTTCAAATCAAAACCCGATCTAAGTAAAATAATAAACTATGCTCCAACTTTTACACACATACACACACATGCATGCACACACACACACGAATAGGCTGCAGACTGAAGAAAAATAGATTGGTTGGATTAGAGTCCAGACAAATAAAAGAATAAAGGGCTCAATTTTATCAGCCCCTCAATGCCGCAGGTTGCGGCACACGGACTGGCAAAGTTCTGCGGGGTGAGGCCTGCCTTGACGCATGACGTCGAGAAAGGATGCCGCATCTTAATAGCAGTGGGGGGACCTCAGTGCGACCCTCCCTCCGTAAACAGTGTACGCACTGCGTTTGTTTGTGTTTGTGAAGGAGCAATGGCACTCCAGTCACCCTGTCCGTGGGCAGGGTGCCAGAAAGGGTAGGGAGCATTAAGCTTATATGGATGGTGGGGGCAATCAATGCAGCTGGAAGATCTTGATGTGGTCAAGCTGTACCACTCTGAGTGTTGGCCAAGCTGGGCAATGCCATGCCATGCCACATAGTTGATCCATGAAAGCAGCTGATGTACCCGTCAACACCAATCCCTGCCCTGGAAATAGGAATGGCTCATCCTACATTGTGTGATCCTCTGCTCTTGCGTATCCGTTTGCACCAGAGGCAAAATCAACAGGCAGGTGCGATCCATGTAGAGGCCCCCGGTCGTGAGCAGCAACCCCCAAGGGGAGCTCGCCTTTACGATTGCCGTGCATCTACAGGCCCTGCATGACATGCCATCAGATGTCACAGTACTAGTGTCAGAGGAGTTTGTGTGTGTAGAGAAGGTGGTGACATGTCTCTGTGCCCTGATCAAGGATGATCTGCAGCCCATGGGCTTTGGTGGAAATCCCATGTCATTGTTCCTCATCATGGCAGCGGTTCTCAAGCTTGACGCCTTTGCAGCTTTTCAGGGGCCTACCAGAGACCTTTGTGGGGTCACACAGTCAGCAGTGCACCGCTGCATCAGGGAGGTCACCAATGCCCTGCACTGGAGGGCCAGTGAGTATGTCCACTTCAGGACAGACTCTCACAGCTAGGCCCAGAGGGTCACCGGTTTCGCCACCATTGCCAGATAACCAAAGGTTTTAGGGTTTAGAGATTGCACCCATGTGGCCATCAGGCCTCCTGCCAGGCTACCACCTGCAGATGTCATCATTAAAGGAATCGTCTCAATCTGGGTGAAGCTGGTAAGTGATCACCGGAGATGCTTCATGAAAACCTGTGCCTGCTTCACAGACAGCTGCCATGACGCCTGAGACCTGTGCCATTCCCAGCTGCCGCCTCTGTTCACTGAACTGGCTCAAATGGAGGGGTGGCTTCTTGGAGATAAGGGCTATCCCTTGTAGACATGGCTCCTGACACCAGTGAGAGACCCCAAAACTGCTGCAGAGGAGAGATACAATGCCAGTCACTGAGCTAAAAGAGCTGCCATTGAGCAGGAGATTGACATGCTGAAAGAGCTTTTCCAATGCCTGTACGGATAGGGAGATGCCCTGCACAACTACGCACCCAATAGGGGCCAGGTCTGGCATGATGAGGAGAGACATCAACAGCATTCCTCCTTGGACTATGAGGACACTGAGGACCGACAACATCATTAATAAGTGAGAATGTTGACTAAAAACCTCAACCTACCCCTAGTGTAAATTAAAAAGTGTAAAGAACATCTTAAAACTATGTACTATGGGGCCTAATGCCCCTCCAGATCCTTCTTCACTTCCCTCTGACCCCACCCCTTCTGATCTGACCCCTTGCCGTGCAATCACTATACTCTCTGACCTCCCTTTCTCTGATGCTGAACATTCTGTACTCAGCAAGGACTCAGTTTTATCCCCTTACGCCCCCACTTCAATGACATTCGCACTGGGCATGACATTGCGCTCGTCTTCTGTCGCCTCTGCCTCCGGGCTCACTTCTTTGACCAGGAATCCTTACCCCGATCAGTAGACCCATTCATCTGCCTCCAGCATTCTCCCTCTACTGGGACCCCTCCGCGGCCTCTTACCCGCTCTTGATCTTTTCTTTGAAAACTGTCGGTGAGACATTGGTCACCTCAATTTCTCTGCCCCTCTCACTCACTCTAACCTGTCCCCCTCTGAACCTGAGGCACTCCGTTCTCTCAGGTCTAACCCTGACATGGTCATCAAACATGCAGACAAGGGTGGTGCTGCTGTTGTGTGGCATACCGACCTCTGCCTTGCAGAGGCTCAGCGCCAACTCTCAGACACTTCTTTATACCTCCCTCTGGACCATGACCCCACCACCGAACATCAAGCTACTGTCCACAGGACTGTCACTGACCTCATCTCCTCTGGAGATCTTCCCTCTACAGCATCCAACCTCAAAGCACCACAACCCCGGACAGGCTGCTTCTACCTCCTTCCCAAAATCCACAAACAGGACTGTACCGGCAGACCCATTGTGTCAGCCTGCTCCTGCCCCACTGAACTTATTTCTTCCTATCTTGACTATCTTTTCTCCGCTGGTCCAGTCTCTTCCCACCTACATCCGTGACTCTTCTGATGCCCCACCTCATTTTGACAATTTCCAGTTTCCTGGCCCCAACCGGCTCCTCTTCACTATGGACGTCCAATCTCTCTACACCTCCATCCCCCACCAGGACGGTTTGAGGGGTCTCCGCTTCTTCCTGAACACAGGCCCAACCAGTCCCCATCCTCCTCCGCCTGGCTGAACTTGTTCTCACATTGAACAACTTCTCCTTCAACTCCACTCACTTCCTTCAAATAAAAGGTGTTGCTATGGGTACCGCATGGGTCCTAGTTATGCCTGTCTTTTTGTGGGATATGTCGAACATTCCTTGTTCCAGTCCTACTCAGGTCCCCTCCCCCACCTCTTTTTCCGGTATATTGATGACTGTATCGGTGCTGTTTCCTGCCCCCGCCCCAAACTGGAAAACTTTATCAACTTTGCTTCTAATTTCCACCCTTCTCTCACCTTTACATGGTCCATCTCCGACGCTTCCCTTCCCTTCCTTGACTTCTCTATCTCTATTTCTGGGGATAGGCTGTTCACTAATATCCACAGCTACCTTGACTACACTTCTTCACTCCCCGCCTCCTGTCAGGACTCCATTCCATTCTCCCAGTTTCTCTGTCTCCGACGCATATGCTCTGATGATGCTGCCTTCCATGACAGCGCTTCTGATATGTCTTCCTTTTTCTTCAACCGAGGATTCCCCCCCCACTGCGGTTGACAGGGCCCTCAACCGTGTCCGCCCCATTTCCCGCACCTCTACCCTCACACCTTCCCCTCCCTCCCAGAACCGCGACAGGGTTCCCCTTGTTCTCACTTTCCACCCCATCACCCTCCATATCCGAAGGATCATCCTCTGCCATTTCTGCCACCTCCAGCATGATGCCACTACCAAAGGCATCTTCCCCTGTCAGCATTCCAAAGGTATTGTTTCCTCCGTGACACCCTGGTCCACTCCTCCATTACCCCCACCACCTCATCCCCTTCCCACGGCACCTCCCCTGCAATCGCAGGAGGTGCAATACCTGCCAATCTCCTCTCTCCTCACTATCCAAGGCCCCAAACCCTCCTTTCACGTGAAGCAGCGATTTACTTGTACTTCTTTCAATGTAGTATTCGCTGCTCACAGTGTGGTCTTCTCCACATCAGAGAGACCGAAAGCAGACTGGGTGACCGTTTTGCGGAACACCTCCGCTCCGTCCGCAAGCAGGACCCCGAGCTTCTTGTTGCTTGCCATTTCAACACTCCCCCCTGCTCTCATGCTCACATCTCTGTCCTGGGATGCTGCAGTGTTCCAGTGAACATCAACGCAAGCTCGAGGAACAGCATCTCATTTAATGATTAGGCACACAACAGCATGCCGGCCTGAAAATTGAGTTCAATAATTTCGGTGCGTGACAGGCCCCCCATTTTACTTTTATTTTTAGTTATTTTTTCTTTTTCTTTTTTAAATTTTTTTTTGTGTTCATTTTGTTTTATTTCATCTCAGTTCAGTTTGCTTACCCACCGTTTTTTTTCTTGTTGGTACCTGTGGCTGTTCAATTTTCAGTCCGTTAACATCCTATCTGTACCAATGCTTTGTCTTTCAACACACCATTAACATATAGTTTGCCTTTGCTCCACGACCTTCTGGTCAGCTATTCTGTGACATTGTCCTATCTACACCTTCTCCTTTGTTATCTCTTGCCCCACCCCTGCTTTACTTGCTTATAACCTTTCACATTTCTAATATTTGCCAGTTCTGAAGAAGGGTCACTGACCTGAAACGTTAACTCTGCTTCTCTCTCCACAGATGCTGCCTGACGTGCTGGGTTTCTCCAGCACTTTCTGCTTTGCTGCCAGATTGACAGCAGCCCCAGTCTTCAACAGAGAGCTAAGTATTTGTTGGACAACTGTCAGGAAGCAGGTGCAGGGGCGCTTTAAATAGGGCCCCAGCACCTGCTGCACAGCTATCAACAGGTTCCTCACTTTGCCAGATTCCCGTCTCTCCCCACGTAATATGGGGGGCAGGGGACGGCTAATCGCAGTGATGCTAATGAGCCCCTGTGCGAAATATCACGGGGCTTTGGCAGTCGCAGCTGAATGCGGGCACCCCGCAGAGTTCAAAGTCTCTGTCTGCAGCAATGATAAACTTGGGTGTTTTGCAGCCCCAGGCAGGGTTTGAATTTACAGCGCTGCCTGGAGAGAGAGAGACAGACAGACCCACTACTTGCATCTGCACTGGTCAAAAGCAGGTGCTTGTCTCCCGTAGTGAAAAGAAACTGCCAATTTTCACACAGATGGAAAGACTGTCATGTCATGGCTGTCCAATGTTTTCTCTCTTTTGTAATTTAGTTAGATCATGTCTGGATTCCAATCTCTCAAGGCCCCACTGTTTCAGTGTTTACCCTTTGAAGTTAGTCTCCAACAGTGTTAATGTTCCAAGATGGCTTTGAATGTCTTGTTAATGGAGGTAAGGCAGAGCTCATTCAAAATTCGCAAGCCATTGTTCTGGTGGGAAATTAATCAGATATTCGTCTCTGCCTTGATACACTGGTATGTGAGATATTTCAATGCAAATTGTGGTGGCCATTTTAGCTGCTTTCTTTTTCAAGTTTAATTCAGGTTTCCAACCAATGGATTAAAAAAATCATTCGGCGTAGCACATGTTTATAACACTCTCCAGTTTGGTTCAAGCTTATTCAAATCATTCAACTCATAGCAACCTCGGAACACCAACTTTGAAACTGATCAAGCTAGTGGTGATAGAGATAAATAGATACACATAGAAGGGTCACTGACCCGAAACGTTAACTCTCCTCTTTCCACAGATGCTGCCAGACCTGCTGAGTGGTTCCAGCATTTCTTGTTTTTATTACACATAGAATTTGGGAAGGAGAGAAGACTGGGATACAAGGAAAACTGAGGAAATACCATAGGCAACAGCAAAAAAATCCAGACATTTCAGCATGGGATGGAGGCAGACAATATAAAATAGGGAATGTGGAAGTGGCCACACAAGAAGTTGTAAATCAAATTGTTCAGACCACCACTTAGGTGAATATCTTTTTGCCTCTTACACTGAAATGGAGGATGGTGGGGGCAGGGAGGGCGGTGGGGGGTTGGAGGTGTGGGCTGATGTTGGAAGTCATACTGACTAGACCAAATAGTCTGTGGATATGCCCAGTGTCATTTTACAGCTGATGATCAATAATAAAATAATAAAAAAATTCGTACTGGGGAAAACTGGGACAAATCAGGAGGAAAAACAAAGACCTTGCATATGAGGAATGCAAACCAGCGACTAGACTATTGAAGTGTATGTGGTTTTGTTACTCTGTTTTGATCAGCTGTTGTAAAAACATGGTAACACTGCTGTTACCCAGTCACTGGCCTTGGTTTCGAGGATACGGCTATCAATAAAGGTCAGATGGTCTCATTCAAGTAGGTGAGCTCTCAATTCATGAAACATGCAGATGGCAGTAATTATGGGCAGTGAAGTAACATTATTTATATATGAAGTACTCACATCATACCAGAACTTTGCTTCCATTTCAAAATAAAATCACGGAGCATTTATGCACTGAAATTTATTTTAGTAACTTTTTAAAACAAATTACATAATATAAAAGGAATATGGAAAATATTTACAAAAATGTACACTTAGAAAATTTCACAAATAACTCAGATGATTTCCTTTAATATCTGTGTCGACTGTTGTTGGCAAAGCCCAGATTCTGAACCTTTTTATAGTGAGTGGCTTTCTGTAATTGTGTCTGATTAGTAAATCCTTTACAGGGCACCAAGTGATGGATAGGAGGAGGAAAGAAAATACATTGGCCTCCCGAAACCAGGGTAATGAGCTCCATAAAGACCCTCCTCATCACAGCACATAGATTCAGATTGGGAAAGGACACTGGAACAGTGTGTGTGGAAGACACTAGAAATGTTAAAGTGCTTCAACACTTGCTTTCTCTGCTGGTTAATTTACACATAGTGCAAAACTGAATTTGATAGGGTCTCATATACTGTTAAGACATTCTTGGAATTTTTGCTACTTTGAAGGGATTTTGTTTTGGATAAATCTATTGAGTGAACATACAGAATCAATGCTGTCCTACACCTGTGAAGTGATTGCACGAAAATGAAGAGGTCAAGGAATTAGTGTCTTATTCGGATCTTGAACATCAAGGCCCCTGCACTTTCACTCACAAAGGGTATTGCTTATTCTTTTAACAGATCACTGTAGGCTAGCCCACACTAGATAATGGCAGTTTCAAGTAATTGAACACAAATAAGGATAAATGGGGGACAAAAATAAGTGTAAAAGTATTCATATCTCAGGGATCTGGTCCCCCCTCTGCATCCTTTGAAGATTTCTTTCCCAAACAAGGCTAACATTTACAAATATATATATACATTGTCATGCAGGCCCCCACCAGCCAAGAATGAGGCACATTAATTTCACCACATGCACGTTAAACTTCAAATTGTTGCTGGGAAAAGAGGGCCTATTACAAGAAATTCCAGGCCCCTAGCCTGGAAAATACATTTTTGCGAACTAGCAGACAGTGTTGGCACAAAGGAACCAGTCCCTGCTCCCGACACACAGAAGACATGGTCAGACTACTTTAGTCACATAAATAATTATAATATAGCATCTGCAGTATTGTGCTTTTATTTTAGTCACCTGACTAACTGGCTGTTGCAGGTTTTGAACTCGCCACAGTGAATTTGAAGACAGAAAGCTACTGGCTCCTGGATTGAGAACATCTCTCTCCTGTCTGCTCTCATTTCATTCTTCCCAGCTTTGGAATCCATTGAAGACACAAGAACCCCAAGAGAGAGAAATGTCTCCAACAGTGAGCAAAGTTTAAGAAGAATACTGGGCCCCAATGAAAAGCAAGAATTACCTACAAGAAAGAACTACCTACAAAAGGACTCTATAGTGAGCTCGAAGCACAGTAACAAGAAACTGTTCAGAGATTGCCTCAAAGTTCTCCACTTGATTTTTCTTCTGCTCTTTCTGTCTCTATTTGCATGTGCCCATCGCGTATGCATGCGAGCTAAAGGATTATCGTTTTTAATCCAAGACTTTATTTGCCACGATTAAAACCCCAGTTGGGGGGAAATGGCTGTGAAAAGAACAGTGTTTAAAACACAATTACCAGAGGACAGGCTGTTGGTCTCACATCAGAAAGGACAAGCTTTTCAAATGCTAAACCAAAACCCACTCCACCCAACAGAGACATTGCCTTCTGCTCTCAACCAGCCACCCACATCATCACTGGCTCCAAGGTGCCTAAGGAGACAATGAAATCCACTGGTTTTATATATAATCAAGTCAATCGGACAACAGAACCCATCGGAAGCAGTTCACACTTCGTATAGTACTCAACTAGATGATGCAAGACCAACAGTTCCCATTGTCCGTCCTCCCCACTCCCCCACCGAAACCAGCCAGATGAAAATACCACAGATTCAAACAAAGCTTTCTCACCAGGGACATGACAAGATCAGTCAGAAAAAAGGGAACATTCCGATTTTGGTGGAAAAAGCAAGACCGCTGAAACAGTAGAAGTGAAGCAGCCTGAGGAAGGAGAGGATTGAACAGTTGATGTCAAATGGACAGCAGCCACACAGCTCTACAGGACAGAAGATCAGAGCACGCTGCTCCCTCTACAACCAGGACCAAAGGAAGTTGCATGCCCTAAGGAATGGTTACAGCCCCAAGGACTTTGATCGTAGAAGACACGACCCGGCATTCAAAGTCAGCAGGGTGAGCAGCCTGCAGAATACTCAACTCACAGTCATGTGGAGAGTTACCTCTGCATGTCCCGACCAAACTTTAGAAAAGGGGGTTAGTGTAGTGTTGGGAATTAACCGACTGTGAGTTAGGGAACACAGAGGGGCTTAGTTTAAGAAGTCCAAGGGGAAGTAATCGATTTGTTGTTAGTCATATAGGAACATTAGCATGGGTTTTGCCACACTGAGATCCGCAGTACATATTGAACATACTTTCATTATTCGAAATCTGAAACCTGCATCGATTGCATTATTCATCATCCTTCAGTGTGATTCATGAAGGTAAGCCCAGACCTTCGACCGTAAATAAGTGGGTTCGGTTGTGACCAGCAAGGCTAAATGAACCTCACACAATCGGAAACACTCTGCAGAGCGTGGGGCATGATGTGTATCCGTAGGCGTTAACCGAATTACCATTTAAATTTTAATAAATTTGACTTTTCTTCTTTAAACCTAAAAAAGCCTGTTTGTGCTCATTTCTTTGCCTTATATTTGGAAAGTGGTGAACAAGGATTCACCAAAGGGGGAGCTCAAAACACGGCATGTTTAAAAGTAAAGCCTGTTACAGGAAGACCAGGTGAAGGCTGAAGCGGATCCCCAGACACCTTTCTCACCTGGTCATAATAGAAATTTGGGTGCCTGTGTCCGTAACTTTACCCATAGACAAACAAGAGAAATTGGAAATGGGAAACCTAATTGTTCACAATCAAAAAGAGCAAGTTTTCAATACAGGTTTTCTCCTGGTCGTGTGTGATTGAATACTAACATGTCTGCAACTGAAGCTAGCAGCTCTCCAAGCCAGGGTGAAGTAACTTGGGATAACTTAAAAGCACTGTCTATGGAGGTGTTGAGGAACACGGCTGAGCAGTGTGGGATCACAGTACTAGGAAGTCTGAACTCCGAAGGCTAGTGGCCAACTATTGTCTCCTTGAATCTGAAGAAGCAGAAACAGGGTCAGAAGCAGAATTCGACAGGGTATTGTTCGCAAAGGTACAATTGGAACAGCGGAAACTTGGCTTTGAGGAAAGAGAGTGGGAGAAAGAGAGAGCCTTCCAAAGGAATGTGAAGAGAAAGAGAGAGGCTTCCAAAAAAGAATGGGAAAAGAAAGAGAGAGCCTTCCAGAA
Source organism: Heterodontus francisci (assembly GCF_036365525.1). Classification (NCBI taxonomy): domain Eukaryota; kingdom Metazoa; phylum Chordata; class Chondrichthyes; order Heterodontiformes; family Heterodontidae; genus Heterodontus; species Heterodontus francisci. Next base: position 118,592,500 of record NC_090378.1, on the reverse strand, counting down.
AGGAATGAGAAGAGAATGAAAGGCAAAAGAGAGAGAAAGACAGGAGAAGGAACAAGAGAGAGAGGAGCGAGAGAGAGAAAGAATATTCCAGAAAGAATCCGAAGAAAGAGAGCTGAAGCGGCTTGAGTTAACTCAGGGGTGACAGAGTAACCTCAGTGCAAGCATGGCCAATATGGAGGAGCATAATTCAGGCTGGGCAAAAAATTGCTAAAACTTACATAACTAATGCCAAAATTCAATGATGAAGATGTGGAGGCCTTTTTTGTGTCTTTTGAGAAACTGGCAAGGCAGCTGAAATGGCCAGCTGAGACCTGGTCTCTTTTACTTCAAAGCAAGCAAACTGGAAAAGCCCATGAGGTTCATTCCTTGTTGCTAGATAAGAGTTCAGCAAATTATGCACTGACCAAAAAGGCTATCCTTGGGGCATATGAACCCTCAGGAAGCAAGCTAATCAAACCTACCTGGAGTTTAAAAGAAGTAAGCAGCTGGCTTTTGACCAGTGGCTGAGGGCTCTTAAAATACCGCAAAGCTATGTGAATCTCAGGGAAGTAGTTCTGTTGGAGGAATTAAAAATCTCTCTCCCACTCTCAATAAAGACCCATATAGTGGAGCAGTGCGTCCAGAGAGGCTGGCAAGAGGCCATTCTGGCTGATGTGTTTGCTTTAATTTATAGGTCGGTTTCCCAGGGGAAAACCTTTCCTAATCACTCCCACAAATCCGAAAAGGACAAAGGGTGGGAAGGTGATCTCCACCCAGGCAATCCTGGGAGAGAAAGGAAAGCAGGAGACACAGGGGGCCCTCCTCCAGACAAAAAGGAAGGTGCAGTGAGCAAGAGTGAGACTCGGAGACCTGTGTGCTTCCATTGTAATAAAGCAGGGTATTTAAAAGCTGACTGCTGGAAACTAAAGGGAAAATCGATAGGATTAATCAGGGCACACCTGCTCAGTGAAGACGGGGACCTGGTGCAAAACACAGAACAAGCTGTGGCTTTAACTGCAGCAAGAATGCAACCCAGGAAGCTTACTACAGCCAGTGCTGGAAAAGCTGATAGGATTCCTGAAGGCTATCAGGGTTTTGTGTTTGAAGGGAAATTAACCCCATACCCCTCGAGTGAGGCCAGCAAGCCCAGAGTAATTCTCAGGGACACAGGACCCACTAGATCCCTTTTACTGGGAAAAGGCCTGACCTTTCCCCCAGGGAGTGCAGTGAATACCAAAATGGTTGTGAATGGTGTTGGAGGGCAGTGTATAACTGTACCTGATTACCGGGTGCACCTGGAGTGCAACGTTGTTTCGAGATCAGTGACCGTAGGGATTGTCCCTAGTTTGTCTGTGGACAAGATTGACCTGTTCCGTGGTAATGATCTGGCGAGGGTGAAGGTGGTAGCCCCAACCCCCCCACCAAGTAGTGAAAGAAAGACCACAGGAGGTCAGAAAGACAGGGCAGTGGCAGGAGATGGTCTCCTGCAGTTTCCCTGAATGTGTAGTGGATCGGGCCATGATCAAACCAGCTCCCCCAGAAATTACTGCATTTGCACTGCAGGCAGATGACCATGAGGTCTGCCTGTCCGAGACATTCTTTGGAAAGTTAGAAGACCCAGGGAATGAATTAAATGGATTATCCCTAGCTGTGGCTCAGCAAGCTGACCCAGTATTGCGAGAGTTAGCATGGGTTGTCTGGTCTGAAAGAGAAGCAGAGGGAGTCCCTAATTGCTACTATTTAAAGAATGAGGTACTGATGAGGAAATGGAGTTCTCCTCACAGACCTGAGAGCAAGGAGAGGGCATTAGTTCACCAATTAGTGGTTCCGCAGAGGTACCGGTTGGAAATATTAAGAAGGGCCTACGAGACCACAGTGGCTGTACATGTCAGTATACGAAAGACCAAAGCCCGCATAAGACAGCAGTTTGACTGGCCAAAACTGCACAAAGATATGGCGGAGTACTGGAGGAGTTGCTACATATGGCAGATTGAGGGGAAACCCCGACCTACGATGAAACATGCATCCCTATGTCCTGTACTGGTGTTAGGCAGACCCTCCATCTGAAGGCTGGTGCACTGTAAGGGACCTCGACCAAGAACAAAAAGGGACAGGCAGGTGCAAGGCTGGCAAAAGTTCAGAAAAAGTAGGGGAAAAAGTGACCAAGAGGGCAGGTTAAAGGAAGCCCGAGAGAAAGTCCTGAAGAAAATCCCTACTGTCTGGTCAGCCAACCCCGAAAAGTGTGAAAAGTTGGACCCCACATCCTCCTACGTAAATGCAGACTCTAGAAGCACCCCACCAGAATTGCTAACATCATTTACAGGAACCTGCAGCGATAAAGAGAGACCTCTAGGGGAGGCACAGAAACCATGAGGGTGATGCCTCACCTAGCCAAAGTGCCACAGGAGAATACGGTCAAGTCTGCACAACTACCTACAGGTATGAGTGTCTCAGAGAACAAAGGGCAGATTAACAAAGAATTTTCCCTTACAGTCAGAGAAAAAGGGAACCAAACATCCCCTGAAGTAATTGGGCATTGGGCAAACTGAAGAAAAGCTTCCCCAAAGAACCACCTGGTTGCTGGGATGCCAAAAAGGGGAAATTAAAGCAGCACCCAGAAAAGACAATTTTATTAAGCTTTAAGATTTATGAATGCATGGAAATGAATGAGCGAAATACATGGTTTTCTTTCTCTCGCACCTTTTAATGAAATATCTTTTTTTCAAATCGCATTTCATTCCCCAGGGTCTGAAGGTGTTGTGCAGGCCCCCACCAGCCAAGAATGAGGCACATAAATTTTGCCACATGGACATTAAACTTCAAATTGTTGCTGGGAAGAAAAGAGGGTCTATTACAAGGAATTGCCAGGCCCCTAGCCGGAAAGACATTTTTGCACACTAGCAGACAATGTTGGAATAAAGGAACCTGTCCCTCCTCCCAGTACACAGAAGACATGATCAGACCAGTTTAGTCATATGACGAACTGGCTGTTGCAGGTTTTGAACTCGCCACAGAGAATCTGAAGACAGAAAGCTGCTGGCTCCTGGATTGGGAACATCTCTATCTTGTCTCCTCTCATCTCATTCTCCCCAGCTTTGGAATCCATTGTAGACAATGGAACCCTAAAAGAGAGAAATGTCTCCTACAGGGAACAAGGTTTAAGAAGAATACTGGGCCCCAACGAAAAGCAAGAATTACCTCCAGCAAGAACTGCCTACAAAAGGACTCTACAGTGAGTTCGAAGCACAGTAACAAGAAACTGTTCAGAGATTGCCTCAGACCTCTTCACTTTATCTTTCTTCTGCTCTTTTCTGTCTCTATTTGCATGTGCATATCGCGTATGCATGCTAGCGAGGGGCGCGGCGTGTATCCGTAGGCGTTAACCGGATTAGAGTTCAAATTTAAGTTTTAATAAATTTCACTTCTCTTTAAACCTAAGAATGCCTGTTTGTGCTCATTTCTTTGTCTTATAATTGGAAAGCGGTGAACAAGGATTCACCAAGAGGGAGCTCAAAACACAGTGTGTTTCAAATTAAATCCTGCTGCAGTAGTCCAGGTGAAGGTTGAAAAGGAGCCCTCGACACCTTTCTCACTTAGTCATAACAATGTATACAAAATAACAGTAAAATATAAAGCTGAACATGAATTCAAAACAATTGGAACATAATGGCAATCATAAACTTTTTTCTAATTTCTTGCAGTTGTCCTTTGTTGAAGATAAGTTTGATTCTGTGCCTGCAGAAGAGATTGAAGAACTGGAAAAATAAGAGAAGGCAGGAAAGGTCTGCTAAAGATCTCAAGGGCTATCCCACTACTGAGTGGTAGATCACACCTGCATAAAACGTTTGTCTCCTCACAGTGTAATCCTGCTTAGTGTATGCATCAAGGTTCCCTCTTTGGGTGCTCTGGGTAGTGTCGAGCACGATTGCGTTTGCAGCCAAGCCAGTTCGTCTGTGTTTGGAATTCTCAGGAGAAGGTCAAGGTTCGCAGGGTACCAAGCACGGAACACATTGGCCTTCTCTGATATCACCAACTCTGAAAAGCAGGAGAAATGTACATTGGTATTTACACATACATTTTTATCGTGTTGATTGGATAAAGCATCCAACTATAATCTAGATGTAGAATTATGAATGGCTGAGAGTAATAGGATTAGAATTTGTTGCAAGGATTCAGAATGTATCACAAACCCACAAGTGAAAAGTTTGAAGGTTTACACCATTATTGCATAGGCCCAATAACTGAAAAGAAAAACATTTTAAAATCCATTCTCAGGATATGAGTATTGCTGGCACAACCAGAATTTATTCCCTGTCCTTAGTTACCCCCCCCCCCCCCCGAGAAGATCAGTACTGGCTGCCTTTTTCTTCACAGTTTGATAGAATTAGGTGGCTTGCTAAGCCTCTTCAGAGGGCAGTTAAGGGTCAACCATGCATGGGCCAGGCCAGGTAAGGATATCAGGTTTCCTTTCTTAAAGAACATGAATGAACAATTGGGTTTTTACTCTGGTCCAACAGTTAAACAGCTATTGAGTTACCACTGCAAAACATTGACAAACGTCATTCTTCCTTCATTGTTGTGTCTGAATCTTGGAATTCCCTACCTAATACAAATGGGGAAACACCATCATCAAAAAAACAGCAGCGGCTCAATGATAGGGCCTGTCCCACCACCTTCTCAGGGCAATGAGGGATGAACAATAAATGACAGCTTTACCAGTGATGCTTGTATCCAGAGAATTTTTTAAAACTCTGACTGGAATATCATTCCACAGGCACTGGGAATCCTCACCTAATGAGGCCTTCTGCTTGGTGGAATCTGGACAGTGGGAGTTGACAGGATTTTTAATCATGAGAGAATCACAGCCATGAAGGCTGATCCTGTCTTCAACTTTTTTCTGGTCTCCACTTTTCACCAGAAAAGGTGGTGGGGAGGGTGTCACTGATTAGCACATTAGGTGCTGAGGACCCCATTGAATCTTCCTGCTTCATCGTCAAGGTGCTCTGCAGCCAACTGAAAAAAGATGGTTCTTGATTTCAGTAAAATAAAATGTTTAATGCATTGTTGAATAATCAATTTGAATTACAATGAAGAAACCAGAATAATGCTGATAAATTCTGAATTATTTTTAGTTAAATCCACAATCAACTCCAGATTTGTACCTATGACACAATATAGCTTTTCGAGGGATTAGCTGACATGAGCCACTAAACTGGAGGAGGCTTTATGTTTTCATTAGGTGCTGACAAATAGCTTGTTACTGAGTAATGTGAAGCTAAATGACTCCAAGTTGGATCCTGCTGAGTGCAGTTGGGTTAGTTCAATTATAAGAATCTGGATTTTCCCAGCTTTTTGTGAAATCAGAAGAAAATATAAATCTGCTGGCAGAGGTTTATGTATCTTTTGGGATAGATTTATCAAATTGAGACAATTTTCACCCCTCACCTCGATCTTGTGAAATGGTCTGTGTGAACTGAGAATTCTCTGGAGGTTCTGTTTCCAGGGTCTGATTGGATGAGGCTCTCTGCAAAATAACAGGTGTCCTATCTTGGTCAGTAACATGAAGAAATAGAAAATTAATTACATTTCATGAATATATTTTATAAAAAGTGCAAAACCTTTCCAAAAGGCAAGGTTCGCAAGTGTTCTGTCTCAGCAACCTCTTCTCAAAGTATGTGAGACAAGGCTTCAATATCATCATCTTCAAATTTGGATACTAACCAGGAATAGCGTAAGAAATCACAGCTTGTCTCTGGACTAGGATCATTTAAATTACCAGCGGCTTCTCCACTACGTAAAGACAATTTTTCCCTCACCAATTCTATCTGTCTGATTTCACTGTCTTTTTGTGCTTGTAATTCCTTCTCAAACTTTTCCCTCTGGAAAGCACTCTCTCTCTCCCTCTCCTCTCATTCCTCCTTTCTCACCTGAAATTCTAACTCAAAGCTGTGGTTGTTCTCCTTACAGCAGAGAAGGTGATGTGAAGATTTGATACAGGCTGTAAAGGCTGATTAGATCAGTAATAAGATGAAAATTCTGACCATTCGTTGCCTTTATACACCCACTCTGCTGTATTAAAAATTCCCATTTCATATCTTGCAATGGACTGATTCCATGTTTTCAATCAAAGAGGCTTGAAATAATTTTTCCCAACATAAAATATACGAGTGGGTCATTAAGTTATATGGCCAGCGTGTTACCCATGTGACCAATAATGTTTAGGTTTGATTAGTCATTTTTGAATCAGTCACATGGTGACAATTCTATTTTGGACTGTACCTTTCTCCACTCCTATTTTTCATTTGCTCTCTTCCCATCTTTGAAACTTCACGTGAGCCAAGGCCAAGGAAGAAAAACTGTTCAAGGACTCTGCTATTATTACTCAATTAACTAACAGGAGGTGCCTGTGGTTAGCTACACACTAATTGTAGAACCCAGCGTTCAATCTGTACCTGCTTGGGACATTGTTGCAATCAGGTACAAGGATGGGGAGAAATCAGAAATTAATAGATTTCAGCTCATTCCCTGAATAAGGGTATGAGTGTGCCACACCTTGGTGTGGCCTGTACATTTAATGAGTAATGTCAGCAAAACTCAAACAGTGCTGCAACATTCCAAAAGAAAGTTGAAATGATGGCCAAAATACTCAAGAGACAGAAAAGATATCAACAATGTGGAAATTAGACATTGCGAATTAGCACTAATAGCAGCCACACCGCCATCTTCAATATGACTAGATGGCAACAAATGGTCTGAGGTAATTTTTTTCTTAAATACAAGAGGAACTTTTTTTAAATGTCTGTGAATATATTGACCGAAGCAACAGCCATTGAGCAGCATGAACATGACTAATAGAAACAATCCATGTACTTACCAAAGTGCTTTGGTGCAGATCGTCATCCTCTTGCCTGATTCCGATGTTATCGTGGCCATTCTTCTGCCTGCACCCAGGAAATGCCACTTTTGAAATGCAGGCAGTCACTGAGGCAGAACACTTGAGAGCCCAATTGCCGGAAGTTGTTCTAACAGAACACTTCTGAATCCAACTGCAGACGGCTGCGAAGATGGAACGCCTGGGAACCTTGGGAGTGTGGGACGATGATGATGATGATGACGACACACTACTCAGCGAGGATGATACTCTCGAGGAGACAGTGTCCACAGGGCGAATGGGTGAATGAGACGATAATTCAGATGACTGCAGAAATTTGTTTTTGATAAAGTGTGTCAATGATTATATCTCAGAAAGTTCCCTCTTCCCAGTTACATCTATTGTGCCATGAAACTCCCTGGCACTTACCACACCCCACCCCGCAAAAAAAATGGAGGCATTGTGGATACAACAGCTTGGTCTTGAGAAGGGGAAGTAATGCATGATTCCATGATAGTTAAACTGTGAAATCTTTCCATTGGTTTTCCTCCCTCGCTCAGCCAAAATCTGCTCCGAAGAATGATGCCGCCATCTCACATCCACTGGTTGATAAGCCAACATTGACAGTTCATCATTTAGCACGTTTGTAAATTACCCAGTTAGATTGTTAGCACATGGCATGCACAAATTCATCACGGCCATTACATTTGAATACTTATGCTACTGTTTTAACTCTAAGTTATCAAATAATCCCTTTGCTTTTCAGTTGAACACTCAGTATTTGAACACTCCTATATCTATGCAGATATTTACTTGCCTGCCTCACCCAGTTACTCATTGTAACTTTGCAGCATCCACCTATATAGGATGAAGTTAAAACATATCCTGTGGTGCTGCTCGGCTTGAACAAGTCAAGAAAGAGCATGAGTGCAAAAAAGTATTGGTGAGCTTGCCTGAATGAGAAAGCCAGCCAGCGCACATGCAGGCAAGAGCTCGAGAGACAGAAAGAGACAGCAAGAACTAGAAATAGAGAGAGTTAGAAGTAAGGAAATTAGGAGTCAAATCACTCAGTTCATTCTAATGCAGCTCTTACCAGGTGAGTGCAGAATATTGGTAATGAAGAAGCAATAAAGGCACTGAAGAGGGGGTGTATAAGGACCAAAAGAGGAGAATCCATAAATAGGGAGGGTATTTTAAAGCAGAAATAGGACCCTAAAGATGCAGAACAGATATAATAATGGTTAACTGAACTGCTAAAAGACTGAATTGCTGAAATTTCCAGGGAACAGGTGAGAGACACTTTCTACTAAAACCAATGATACCAGCTTACTGATAAACTTCCAGGAAACACCACCCTTCTGTAGAGAAGATGCTAAATAGCAACTAAAGGTCAACTATAGAAAAAACAAAGCCTGCATTCAAGAGGGAATCTGGTGTGCATGCAGGGAGGTGTATTACGTTGTTGCGATTTGGGCAGCAGTTTACTAGATTTGATCCCAAAATACCGTTTTTGATGGACTATGCACTTTAAGCTGCTACAGTCACAGCCCAGGTGCTAACTTTATGGTCAACCATGAAGTCATTAATGATCTTAAAAGAATTAAAATTAAAGATTTTGGTTATTAGTGTGACAATATGTTTTAACACGCAAAGCTTCCTTCGAACATATTTAAAGGATATAAAATATTACACAAAACAAGCCAAGCTTGTATTTCACATAAATCAAATCACTGACCAAGTCCATGTTCTCCCCCGAGCTCCCGCTCTGAGGGGATTTCGGCTGGTCACTGCTCTTGCTTGGAGTGCTGTCTGTGACATCTGTCCCGTGAAATAGCCGACATGAGGGAAAGGGATTCATCAGCAAAAACACTGAAAGAATACTAAAGTTGCTACGCTGTACAGAAAGAGTTTACTGCTGATTCAGGTAGCACTTGGTAGTTGGTCACTCAACAATGGCCCGATATAATGAATAGTTTTTGCAATTTATTAGAATCACCTGCTCGATTCCATCCTGGGCCTGTAATGCAACTTATTGAAATAAAAACAGAAAATGCTGAAAATACTCAGGAAGTCTGGCAGCATCTCTGGAGAGAGAAACTGAGTTAGTGTTTCATGTCTGTGATCTTTCATTAGATCCCATTTATATTTTGATCACAAAGAATTACATTTGAAAAAGGTTCTGTCAGAGGTAGTAACAGTAATAATAACTTTATTTATCTCGCTTTTATCAACATCATAAAATTGTCCAAGATGCATCACAGGAGTGTCAGGCCATAAATTTTGTCAGCCGGTCACATGAAGATAAGGTATATTTTTATGTTAACAGCATTTTGGAATCTGGCAATGCTTTTGTATAGAACTGTCTGCATTAAGGCAGTAAAGTTTCAATGTACAGGTATTTGATTTCTGTGCCTGATTGAAGTAAAGACCTGCTCAGGTTAGGGAAAAAGAACCCAACCCAAACCAGACCGAACCACAGTGGACCCGAGCCCGACCCGGCCTGAGTCCCTCCGATTTTGCCCCAAGCCCGACCCGAGCCCGACTCGACTATCCCTTTACTTACCTTCCGACTCGGAACGTCCAGGAAGCTGCAGCATGTGTGTGATGGCATCATAGAGACGTCACTCACTAACTGCACACACTCAGTTTCCCTGCTTGACGTCCCGCACTCCCAGCTCAGGTACGTTTTATTTAATTTTAATACTGACCAGCAGAGCAATAACCATCTGTGTCCGGCCTGACCCGGACCCGGACCCGGACCCGAACCCGGCCCGACCTGAGCCCGAAAGCCGGACCTGGAAGAGGGGCCCAACCCGACCTGAACCCAACACATGTCGTCGGGTCCCGGTCGGGTCACAGGCCTTTACATTGAAGTCCAAATCATTGATATATCCTGCAAAAAGCAAGGGACCTGGTACTGAACCCTGCAGAACCCATTTGGAAACAGTCTTCCAGTCACAAAAACACCCATCAACCATTATCCTTTGTTTCCTGCCTCTGAGCCAATTTTGAATCCATCTTGTCACTTTGCCTTGGTCCCCTGGGCTTTTTCTTTCATGACCAGTCTGTCATCTGGGACTTTATCATAAACCTAGGTATAATCCATATAGACTACATCAAATGCACTACCCTCATCGACCCTCCTTGTTTCCTCTTCAAAAAATTCAATCACGTTAGTCAGACACAACCTTCCCTTAACAAATCCATGCTGAATATCTTTGACTAATCCATGTATGACTAAATGAAGATTTATCCTGTCCCTCAGAGCTTTTTCCAATATTTTTCCCACCACCGGAGGTAGGCTGACTGGCCTATAATTACTCGGTCTATTCCTTTCTCCCGTTTTAAACAATGGGACAATGTGAACTGTCCTCCAGTCCTCTGGCACCACACCTGTAGACAGAGAATATTGGAAAATGATGGTCAGAGCCTCTGCTGTTTCTTCTCTTGCTTCATTTAACAGCCTAGGATGCATTTCATCTGGGCTTGGTGATTTAACCACTTTCAAACATGTTAAATCCCTTAATATCTCATCTCATTATATTAGTTTTATCTAACATTGCACACTCCTCCTCCCTGATTGCAATTTCTGTATCATCCCTCTCTTTAGTGAAAACAAATGCGAATCCTCCTCCTTCATCCACAGGTTACCCTGGTGGACCCAAATAGGCTCTACTCTTTCTTTCATTATAATCCTGCCTTTCTGTATTTATAAAACAACCTTTAGTTTTCTTGATTTTACTTGACTTGCCAATTTTTTTCATGCCCTCTCTTTGCTTTCCTAATTTCCTTTTTAATTTCACCCCTACACTTTTTATACTCCTCTCGATTTTCTGCCTTGGTATCTGTCATTAATCTTCCTGTTTTACTTTATCCTCTCCTTTCAGCCCCTTGACATCCACAAGACTCTGGATTTGTTAGTCCCACACTTTTTCTTTAAGGGAACATATTTCTTTAAGGGCGGCACAGTGGCGCAGTGGTTAGCACCGCAGCCTCACAGCTCCAGGGACCTGGGTTCGATTCTGGGTACTGCCTGTGCGGAGTTTGCAAGTTCTCCCTGTGTCAGCGTGGGTTTCCTCCGGGTGCTCCGGTTTCCTCCCACATGCCAAAGACTTGCAGGTTGATAGGTTAATTGGCCATTATAAATTGCCCCTAGTATAGGTAGGTGGTAGGGAAATATATAGGGACAGGTGGGGATGTGGTAGGAATATGGGATTAGTGTAGGATTAGTATAAATGGGTGGTTGATGGTCGGCACAGACTTGGTGGGCCGAAGGGCCTGTTTCAGTGCTGTATCTCTCTCTAAACTAAACTTGCTCTGAACCCTCACTATCTCTTCCTTGAATGCCTCCCACTGATCCAGCACTGATTTACTTTCAAGTAACTGTTTCCAATCCCATATAGCTAAATCACATTTCAGCTTAGTAAAATTAGCTTTCCCCAGTTGAGAACTTTTATTCCTGGTCTGTCTTTGTCCTTTTCCATAACTATTCTAAATCAAACTGAATTATGATCACTTCCATCAAAGTGCGCCCCGTCCGATCCCCCTTCCACCTGCCCAGCTTCATTCCCTAAAATTTTGTCCAGTCTCACAATCCCTCTTTTTGGACTTGATACATACTGGATAACAATGTTCTCCTCAATGCATTTGAAGAATTCTGTGACCACTGAGTCTTTCACATAAACTCTACCCCAGTTAATATTGGGGCAGTTGAAATCCCCCACTGTTTAATTGTTTTTGCAGTTCTGAAATTTGTCCACATATTTGCTCTTCTCTCTCCTAACAGTTTCAGGGTCTATAGCACACTCCCAGTAGTGTGATTGCCCCTGTTTTGTTCTTCAGTTCAACCCATATGGCAACATTTGTTTATCCTTCTACCATATCTTCTCTCCTCACAGCTATAATTGTTTCTTTAATCAATATTGCAACTCACCCCCTCCTGAGATATCCCCATCTCTGTCTCGTCTGAAATCCCTGTAACTAGGAATGTTGAGCTGCCATTCCTGCCCTTCTTTCAGCCATGTCTCAGTAATCGCTATAATATCATACTGCCATGTGTCAATCTGTGCTGTCAGCTCATCTGCCTTATTTCCTCAACTTGTATTGAAGGATATATTATTTAGCTCTGTCAAACTCCCTTGTTTATTTTCTAACCTTCGTTTTCTCTGCCTTCCAAAGACGCTGACTAATTTACTGCCTTCCATTTCGAACTTTTCTTCTCTCTCTTCTGAATCTACTCTCAGGTTCCCATCCCTGTGCTCAGCTAGTTTAAACTCTCCCCAACAGCACGAGTAAAACTCACTGCGAGGATATTGGTCCCGGCCCTGTTGATTTGCAAACAGTCCGTCTTGTACAGGTCCCACCTCCTCCAGAAGCAGTCCCAAAGCCTCAGGAATCTAAAGCCCTCCCTCCTGCATAATCTCTCCAGCTCTATGTATTCATCAGTTCTATCTTCCTATTTCTGTAATCACTAATACGTGGCACTGGGAGTAATCTGGAGATTAATACTTTTGAGGTTCTGCTTTTCAATCTCCCTCCAAGCTGCCTAAATTCTGCTTCAGAACCTCATCCCTCCTTCTGCCTCTGTCATTGGTGCCAATATGGACCACGACCTCTGGCTGTTCACTCTCCCCCGTCAGAATGTCCTGCAGTCGCTCAGTGATATCCTTGTCCCTGGCACCAGGGAGGCAACATACCATCATGGAGACACCTCTGCAGTCACAGAAGTGCCTGTCTATTCTCCTCACTATCGAATCCCCTCCCACTATTGCTCTTCCACTCTTCTTCCTCCCTCCCTGTACAGCTGAGTCACCCATGGTGCTGTGGACTTGGCTCTGCCTGCACTCCCCAGTGGAACCATCACTCTGACCAGTATTCAGAACTGAATACCAGTTGGAGAGTGAGATGCACTCATGGGATCACTGTCCTGCATGCCTGGTCCTCCTTGTTCTTCTGGCCCTCACCCATTCCCCCTCTGCCAGCACATTTTTAAACTGTAGGGTGACCACCTCCAGAAAGCTCTCAGCCTCGTGGATGCTGCATCGTGACTCCAGTCAGTGCTCAAACTCCGAAACCCAGAGCTCGAGCTGCTGTAACCGGTGACACTTCCTGTACATGTGGTCATCCAGGTCATGAGAAGTGTCCAGGATTTCCCACATGACACAGGATGTGTATTCCACAGGGCTGAGGTTCCCTGCCATGTTTTACTTTCTAGACTATTATCTAGAAACACTTAGAGCTGATCACCAGGTCTCGCTGTCTCCCGCTCCATCACTCTACTGCTCCGTGTTTTGTCAAAGATCAGAATAGAATCTCTTCAGTCATTGCACTGAATTCCCTCAATCCCCAATTCTCCGAGTTAGGTATCTTTTGAAGCAGTACTCCATCAAGCTGGACTTGGTGCTGGGCTGCTGGGTGAGCCTGCAAGCCCCTTTGAGCACTGGCATCCACAGCCATGATGGCAGCAGTCTGAGCCTGTGTGGCAGCAAGCTCAGATTACAATACCACAGTCTGAGCTTCGACTGGAGCACTCAGACATTGGGGTGGCCTCTACTTGTACTGCAATTCACTCATCCATGTCTCTGATACTCTGGAAATGTTAATCTGCTCACTTGTGTTTATATTATTCAAATCATCAGAGGAATTTGTAACAGCAATATAATCATGGAGCTTCAGAGGGCAATGTAACCATTGGAACAGGATGATTTGAAGGGATAGAGAGGAATAAAGAGCCTTTGCTGGCTCCATGTGGTTATTCTGATATCACTTTTATGTATCTTTGATGTCCTCTGATTCAGTGGCAGTATGAATGGAATGTAGATGTAGATAAAGTAGAATTAAGATAAGACTTGTGAGTGAAACACTGCATGTTGTATTCATACTGGATTGTGAAGTGTGATGTTCCTGAGTACACAGACTGGATTGTGAAGTGTGATGTATCTGAGTACACAGACTGGATTGTGAAGTGTTATGTACCTGAGTACACAGACTGGACTGTGAAGTGTGATGTACCTGAGTACACAGACTGGACTGTGAAGTGTGATGTACCTGAGTACACAGTCTGGACTGTGAAGTGTGATGTACCTGAGTACACAGACTGGACTGTGAAGTGTGATGTACCTGAGTACACAGACTGGACTGTGAAGTGTGATGTACCTGAGTACACAGACTCAACTGTGAAGTACCAAAACATGGGAGGAGCGAGTAGCCAAGGTACGACAAAAGTTGGGCATGTGGGGGCAGCGATCTCTCTCCATTGTGGGTAAGAACCTGGTCATCAGGTGCGAGGCGCTCACGTTGTTGCTCTACGTGGCGCAGGTCTGGCCCATATCCCACTCCTGCGCCGTGGCAGTCACCCGAGCCATTTTCCGCTTCGTCTGGGGATCTAAAATGGACCGGGTCCGGAGGGACACGATGTTCAAATCTCTGGACATGGGCGGGAAAAATGTACCCAACGTGGCCCTCATCCTGATGACCACCTTCGTGTGCGGCTGCATCAAGCTATGTGTAGATCCCCAGTACGCAAACTCCAAGTGTCACTACGTGCTGAGGTTCTATCTGTCCCCGGTGTTGCGAAGGATGGGCCTGGTCACATTGCCGCGGAACGCACCATGCAGTTGGGCGGCGCCGTACCACCTATCCTTCGTGGAGCAGTTTCTGCGGAAAAACATCTTTGACCACCGGTCCATCAGGCAGTGGTCTGCACGGAATGTCCTCAAGGCCCTACGGGAAAAGGAAACGGTGGATCCTGTCGGATGGTTCCCCGAGCAGACCGTCAAAGTCATTTGGCGGAATGCCTCATCACCAGAACTTTCAAACAAGCACCAAGACGTAGCTTGGCTGGTGGTGAGAAGGGCCCTCCCCGTCAGATCCTTCATGCACACCCGAAGTCTCGCCCCCTCCGCACAGTGCCCCCGCGTTGGCTGTGGTGGGGAAGAGACGGTCGCCCACCTCCTCCTGGAATGTGCCTTTGCAAAGCAGGTGTGGAAAGAGATGCAGTGGTTTTTGTCAAGGTTCATCCCAAGCAGCTCTGTAACACAGGAGTCTGTGCTCTACGGGCTGTTCCCAGGGACGCACACCGAGACAAACATCAACTGCTGCTGGAGGACTATCAATTCGGTGAAAGACGCCCTTTGGTCTGCCCGAAACTTGCTGGTCTTCCAGCGCAAAGAGTTGTCCACCACCGAATGTTGCAGACTGGCACATTCCAAGGTCCAGGACTACGTGCTGAGGGACGCACTAAAGCTTGGGGCAGCCGCAGCAAAGGCTCAATGGGGAAAGACCACAGTGTAAGGTTCCCCCACCAAGCTGGACTGAGGGGCTGGATCCATGGGAAACCCCTCGAACTGTATCGTTAATATTCTGAATTGTTGTAAATGTAAAACTGTAATTGACATGACAATTGTGAAACGGAGGGGTTGGGAAGAAACTCATGACAGTATTGAATGAAACTGATCTCCCTTGCAATGTTTGTATTTTTTGGTGCAGTTTGGAAACTGTTTGGCAATGTAATTTTTACAGATTTTTATGAATAAAGTATATTTTGGAAATAAAAAAAAAAAGTACCTGAGTACACAGACTGGATTGTGAAGTGTGATGTACCTGAGTACACAGACTGGACTGTGAAGTGTGATGTTCCTGAGTACACAGACTGGATTGTGAAGTATGATGTACCTGAGTACACAGACTCAACTGTGAAGTGTGATGTACCTGAGTACACAGACTGGACTGTGAAGTGTGATGTACCTGAGTACACAGACTGGACTGTGAAGTGTGATGTACCTGAGTACACAGACTGGACTGTGAAGTGTGATGTACCTGAGTACACAGACTGGATTGTGAAGTGTGATGTACCTGAGTACACAGACTGGACTGTGAAGTGTGATGTACCTGAGTACACAGACTGGACTGTGAAGTGTGATGTACCTGAGTACACAGACTGGACTGTGAAGTGTGATGTACCTGAGTACACAGACTGGATTGTGAAGTGTGATGTTCCTGAGAACACAGACTGGATTGTGAAGTGTGATGTACCTGAGTACACAGACTGGATGGTGAAGTGTGATGTACCTGAGTATGCAGACCGGATTGTGAATTGTGATGTTCCTGAGTACATAGATTGGATTGTGAAGTGTGATGTACCTGAGTACACAGACTGGATTGTGAAGTGTGATGTACCTGAGTACACAGACTGGACTGTGAAGTGTGATGTACCTGAGTACACAGACTGGATTGTGAAGTGTGATCTACTTGAGGACACAGACTGGATTGTGAAGTGTGATGTACCTGAGTACACAGACTGGACTGTGACGTGTGATGTACCTGAGTACACAGACTGGATTGTGAAGTGTGATGTACCTGAGTACACAGATTGGATTGTGAAGTGTGATGTTCCTGAGTACACAGACTGGATTGTGAAGTGTGATGTATCTGAGTACACAGACTGGATTGTGAAGTGTGATGTACCTGAGTACACAGACTGGATTGTGAAGTGTGATCCAGTTGAGTACACAGACTGGATTGTGAAGTGTGATGTATCTGAGTACACAGACTGGATTGTGAAGTGTGATGTATCTGAGTACACAGACTGGATTGTGAAGTGTGATGTACCTGAGTACACAGACTGGATTGTGAAGTGTGATCTACTTGAGTACACAGACTGGATTGTGAAGTGTGATGTACCTGAGTACACAGACTGGACTGTGAAGTGTGATGTACCTGAGTACACAGACTGGATTGTGAAGTGTGATGTACCTGAGTACACAGACTCAACTGTGAAGTGTGATGTACCTGAGTACACAGACTGGACTGTGAAGTGTGATGTACCTGAGTACACAGACTGGACTGTGAAGTGTGATGTACCTGAGTACACAGACTGGACTGTGAAGTGTGATGTACCTGAGTACACAGACTGGATTGTGAAGTGTGATGTACCTGAGTACACAGACTGGATTGTGAAGTGTGATGTACCTGAGTACACAGACTGGACTGTGAAGTGTGATGTACCTGAGTACACAAACTGGACTGTGAAGTGTGATGTACCTGAGTACACAGACTGGATTGTGAAGTGTGATGTTCCTGAGAACACAGACTGGATTGTGAAGTGTGATGTACCTGAGTACACAGACTGGATGGTGAAGTGTGATGTACCTGAGTATGCAGACCGGATTGTGAATTGTGATGTTCCTGAGTACATAGATTGGATTGTGAAGTGTGATGTACCTGAGTACACAGACTGGATTGTGAAGTGTGATGTACCTGAGTACACAGACTGGACTGTGAAGTGTGATGTACCTGAGTACACAGACTGGATTGTGAAGTGTGATCTACTTGAGGACACAGACTGGATTGTGAAGTGTGATGTACCTGAGTACACAGACTGGACTGTGACGTGTGATGTACCTGAGTACACAGATTGGATTGTGAAGTGTGATGTTCCTGAGTACACAGACTGGATTGTGAAGTGTGATGTATCTGAGTACACAGACTGGATTGTGAAGTGTGATGTACCTGAGTACACAGACTGGATTGTGAAGTGTGATCTAGTTGAGTACACAGACTGGATTGTGAAGTGTGATGTATCTGAGTACACAGACTGGATTGTGAAGTGTGATGTATCTGAGTACACAGACTGGATTGTGAAGTGTGATGTACCTGAGTACACAGACTGGATTGTGAAGTGTGATCTACTTGAGTACACAGACTGGATTGTGAAGTGTGATGTATCTGAGTACACAGACTGGATTGTGAAGTGTGATGTTCCTGAGTACACAGACTGGATTGTGAAGTGTGATGTATCTGAGTACACAGACTGGATTGTGAAGTGTGATGTATCTGAGTACACAGACTGGATTGTGAAGTGTGATGTACCTGAGTACACAGACTGGATTGTGAAGTGTGATCTACTTGAGTACACAGACTGGATTGTGAAGTGTGATGTATCTGAGTACACAGACTGGATTGTGAAGTGTGATGTTCCTGAGTACACAGACTGGATTGTGAAGTGTGATGTATCTGAGTACACAGACTGGATTGTGAAGTGTGATGTATCTGAGTACACAGACTGGATTGTGAAGTGTGATGTTCCTGAGTACACAGACTGGATTGTGAAGTGTGATGTATCTGAGTGCACAGACTGGACTGTGAAGTGTGATCTACTTGAGTACACAGACTGGACTGTGAAGTGTGATGTACCTGAAAACACAGGCTGGAGAGCAGAGAGAGGGCTCCCAAGTTTCCCGATGTGACACTGGAGACATTAATAGAGGAGGTACAAAGGAGGAGAGAATCAATGTTTGCACAAGGAGCCAGGAGGCCCTCAAAGCAATACTCTCAGAAGAGAATGGGAGCGATGACCAGGGAGGTCAATTCCTGGAGTCTGGACCTGAGGACCTGACAGCAGTGTCGCGAGAAGTTCAGTGACCTCACAGGGTGGTCAAGGTCAGTGAATGTATCTTCACAGGACATCTCCCACCAAGCACAGCACCAACCTCTCCTCCTGCTCATTGTACCACACCCCCATCACTCACCCAGTAACAATCCCGAGCACTCAGGATTCACTCCTGACAGTCAAATACTCCACCTCACCCTCACACACCCACCAATGCATCCTAACCGCAACCCCCACCCCCTGAAGAACCATGGTATCTCTGCTCCTACCCACCTCCACTGTTCATGCCTCTGTCATCCTTGAAGCCCCTCCCTCCCCTGGCATTCTGTTTGGCATCATTTAAACTGCAGCAATATTATTCAGTTCAGATTTCCTTTAAAAGGGACAGCCTGCCTTTAAGAAGAGCAGCCTGGCTGCAAAACATGGTTTGTGAACAACACAACTGGGACCCTCTGAGGAACACAGAGGCTGTCATCAGCATCTGTAAACAATTTCTGCTCATCTTGTTCACATCTTGTTAACTTAATTCTGCTTATTGTTAAAACATGAAATCAACATCTCAACATTGTCCAACTTTAGCACAGCCTGTCTGCATATATTACTCAACAGGATATATCTTTACTGACAAGGAGACCTTTTTAAATATAATAATGACACATTTCTGATAATCATATTCATAAAGTTTTTATTCTCCCTTTCATTAGTTCTATGCTCATTGACACAATGCTGTGGTTTCTACTTTGCCAAATGTAGTAGCCATTTGTAATGTTTTTGGTGCTGTTCAAATTTATTTCATCAAACTTACACTTAAAATATGCAGACATTATTCTGAATGGTATTAAATGTAACAAACTCAGGTCTGACTCCCAGCAGCTCAAATAGAGGGAGGGATGGAGCTCAGACAGAGGGAGGGATGGAGCTCAGACACAGGGAGGGATGAAGCTCAGATAGAGGGAGGGATGGAGCTCAGACAGAGGGAGGGATGGAGCTCAGACACAGGGAGGGATGAAGCTCAGATAGAGGGAGGGATGGAGCTCAGACAGAGGGAGGGATGGAGCTCAGACAGAGGGAGGGATGGAGCTCAGATAGAGGGAGGGATGGAGCTCAGATAGATGGAGGGATGGAGATCAGATAGAGGGAGGGATGGAGCTCGGATGGAGGGAGGGATGGAGCTCAGATAGAGGGAGGGATGGAGCTCAGACAGAGGGAGGGATGGAGCTCGGACACAGGGAGGGATGAAGCTCAGATAGAGTGAGGGATGGAGCTCAGACAGAGGGAGGGATGGAGCTCAGATAGAGGGAGGGATGGAGCTCAGATAGATGGAGGGATGGAGATCAGATAGAGGGAGGGATGGAGCTCGGATGGAGGGAGGGATGGAGCTCAGGGAGGTGTGTATCTGAGAGGAAAGAGGATGTCCCTCCACCAATCCATGCAGCTCCCTGCTCCCCCATCCTGACGACAGTCTCCACTATTACAGTTCGATGGTTTTCACCTTGTACGTTTTACTGATGTGATGGATGAATGGAGCCTTGGCTGGAGACGGCACTGGATGGACGGAGCCCTGGCTGGAGCCTGCACTGGATGAATGGAGCCCTGGCTGGAGACTGCACTGGATGAATGGAGCCCTGGCTGGAGACTGCACTGGATGAATGGAGCCCTGGCTAGAGACTGCACTGGATGAATGGAGCCCTGGCTGGAGACGGCACTGGATGAATGGAGCCCTGGCTGGAGACTGCAGTGGTTGAATGGAGCCCTGGCTGCAGACTGCAGTGGATGAATGGAGCCTTGGCTGGAGACTGCACTGGATGAATGGAACCCTGGCTGGAGACTGCACTGGATGAATGGAGCCTTGGCTGGAGACTGCACTGGATGAATGGAGCCCTGGCCTGGAGACTGCACTGGATGAATGGAGCCCTGACTGGAGACTGCACTGGATGAATGGAGCCCTGGCTGGAGACTGCACTGGATGAATGGAGCCCTGGCTGGAGACTGCATTGGATGAATGGAGGCCTGGCTGGAGACTGCACTGGATGAATGGAGCCCTGGCTGGAGACTGCATTGGATGAATGGACCCCTGACTGGAGACTGCACTGGATGAATGGAGCCCTGGCTGGAGACTGCATTGGATGAATGGAGCCCTGGCTGGAGACTGCACTGGATGAATGGAGCCCTGGCTGGAGACTGCATTGGATGAATGGAGCCCTGGCTGGAGACTGCACTGGATGAATGGAGCCCTGGCTGGAGACTGCACTGGATGAATGGAGCCCTGGCTGGAGAATGCACTGGATGAATGGAGCCTTGGTTGGAGACTGCACTGGATGAACGGAGCCCTGGCTGGAGACTGCACTGGATGAATGGAGCCCTGGCTGGAGACTGCACTGGATGAATGGAGGCCTGGCTGGAGACTGCACTGGATGAATGGAGCCCTGGCTGGAGACTGCATTGGATGAATGGACCCCTGACTGGAGACTGCACTGGATGAATGGAGCCCTGGCTGGAGACTGCATTGGATGAATGGAGCCCTGGCTGGAGACTGCACTGGATGAATGGAGCCCTGGCTGGAGACTGCATTGGATGAATGGAGCCCTGGCTGGAGACTGCACTGGATGAATGGAGCCCTGGCTGGAGACTGCACTGGATGAATGGAGCCCTGGCTGGAGAATGCACTGGATGAATGGAGCCTTGGTTGGAGACTGCACTGGATGAACGGAGCCCTGGCTGGAGACTGCACTGGATGAATGGAGCCCTGGCTGGAGACTGCACTGGATGGATTAAAGGAAAATGTACATTTTAAATACAGCAACTCAGAGACTAGTCAGGGAGGGCGGGACAGTAACCAGTTCATGTTGACCAAGAGCCCGAGTGGTGAGTTTCGGGTTAGAAACTGGACCTTCTGCAGCTTATCCTGGGTAACAGCTCAATCATTAAATAATGACCAGTTAAAATAGAGGAAACCCATTTATTATTAACACACACTGACACAATTATAATCACATCAGAAATAGGAGCAGGGGAGGCCATTCGGCCCTTTGAATCTACTCCACCATTCAATATGATCATGGCTGGTCTTCTCACTCAATTCCACCTTCCCGTACTATCCCCTATTCCTTAATTTCTGTTGTAACCAAAAATGTATGGACCCCTGTCTTCAATATACTCAAGGACTGAGCATCCACAGCTCTCTGGGATACAGAATTCCAAAGATTCCAAAGATTCACAACATCTTGAGTGAAGAAATTTCTCCTCATCTCAGTCCGAAATGGCCGACCCCTTATTCTGAGACTGGGACCCCTAGTTCTAGATTCCCCAGCCAGGCGAAAACATCCTCCCAGTATCTACCCTGTCAATCACATTACAAATTGTATATCTTTCAATCAGATCACCTCTCATTCTTCTACATTTCAGGGAATAATGTCCCAGTCTACTCAATCTCTCCTCATAGGACAATCCCCTCATCCCAGGAATCAGTCTGGTGAATCTTTGCTGCACTCCTTCCAAGGCCAGTATATCCTGCCTTAGGTAAAGAGACCAAAACTGTCCACAGTTCACCAGGTGTGGTCTCAGCAAGGTCCGATCGAACTGCAATAAGACTTCTTCACTCTTACATGTGGGGAGGTGGTGGTGTAGTGGTATTGTCACTGGACGAGCGACCCAGGGTATTACTCTGGGGAGATGGGTTCAAATCCCATCAGTGCAGAAGGTGAAACTTGCATTCAGTTAATAAATCTGGAATTAATGATGGCTATGAAACCATTGCCGATTGTTGTCAAAGCCCATCTGGTTCTCTAATGCCCTTTAGGGAAGGAAATCTGCCATCCATACTTGGTCTGGCCTATATGTGATTCCAGTCCCAATGCGTTTTATACTTAATGCCTTCTGAGATGGCCTAGCAAGCCACTCAGTTGTATCTAGTTGCTACAAAGTCAATAAGGAATGAAACTGGACGGACCACACATCATTGACCTGGGCACCAGAAATGACAACGAAAAATCCAGTCCTGTCAACCCTGCAAAGCCCTCCTTCCTAACACCTAGGGATTGTGCCAAAATTGGGAGAGCTGTCCCACAGACTAGTCAAGCAACAGCCTGACATAGATATACTCACGTAATCATACCTTGCAGACAATGCCCCGGATACTGCCATCACCATCCCCATCCCCGCCTGTGTCCTGTCCCACCGGCAGGACAGAACCAGCAGAGGGGACAGCACAGTGGTATACAGTTGGGAGGGTGTCCTCAACTGTGACTCCAGACCCCATGAAGTCTCATGGCATCAGGTTAAACATGGGCAAAGAAACCTCCTGCTGATTAACACCTACTGCCCCCCTCAGCTGATGAAGCAGTACTCCTCCATGTTGAACAGCACTTGGAGGAAACACTGAAGCTGGCAAGGGCACAGAATATACTCTGGGTGGGAGTCTTCAATGTCCATCACCAAGAGTAGCTCGGTAGCACCACTACTGACTGAGCTGGCCAAGTCCTAAATGACATAGCTGCAAGACTGTCTGCAGTAGGTGGTGAGTGAACCAATAATAGGGTAAAACATACTTGACCTCATCCTCACCAAGCTGCCTGCCACAGATGCTTCTGTCCATGACAGTATTGGTCGGAGTGACCACCGCACAATCAATGTGGAGACGAAGTCCCGTCTTCGTATTGAAGATACCCTCCATCATGTTGTGTAGCACTAGCACCGTGCTAAATGGGATAAATTTTGAACAGATCTAGCAACTCAAAACTGGGCATCCATGAGGCACTATGGGCCATCAGCAGCAGCAGAATTGTACTCAATCACAATCTGTAACCTCATGGCCTGGCATATCCCCCACTCTATCATTACCATCAAGCCGGGGGATCAACCCTGGTTCAATGAAGAGTGCAGGAGGGCATGCCAGGAGAAGCACCAGGCATACCTCAAAATGAGGTGCCAACCCGGTGGAGCTACAACACAGGACTACTTGCCTGCCAAACTGCGTAAGCAGCATGCGATAGACAGAGCTAAGCAATCCCATAACCAACGGATCAGATCTAAGCTCTGCAGTCCTGCCACATCCAGTCGTGAATGGTGGTGGACAATTAAACAACTAACTGGAAGAGGAGGCTCCACAAATATCCCCAACCTCAATGATGGGGGAGCCCAGCACATCAGTGCAAAAGATAAGGCTGAACCATTTGCAACAATCTTCAGCCAAAAGTCCTGAGTAGATGATCCATCTCAGCCTCCTCCTGAAGTCCCCAACATCACAGATGCCAGACTGCAGCCAATGCGATTCACTCCGCGTGATATCAAGATACAACTGAAGGCACTGGATACTGCAAAAGCTATGGGCCCTGATAACATTCCAACAACAATACTGAAGGCCTGTGCTCCAGAACTTGTTGCGCCCATAGCCAAGCTGTTCCAGTTCAGGTACAACACTGGCATCTACCCTGCAATGTGGAAAATTGCCCAGGTATGTCCTATACACAAAAAGCTGGACAAATCCAACCCGGCCAATTACCGCCCCATCAGCCGACTCGCAATCATCGGTAAAGTGATGGAAGGTGTCATCAACAGTGCCATCAAGCGGCACCTGCTTAGCAATAACCGGCTCAGTGACGCTCAGTTTGGGTTCCGCTAGGGCCACTCAGCTCCTGACCTCATTACAGCCTTGGTTCAAACATGGACAAAAGAGCTGAACTCAAGAGGTGAGGTGAGAGTGACCGCCCTTGACATCAAGGCAGCATTTGACAGAGTATGGCATCAAAGAGCCCGAGCAAAACTGAGGTCAATGGGAATCAGGGGGAAACCCTCCACTGGCTGGAGTCATACCTAGCACAAAGGAAGATGGTTGTGGTTGTTGGAGATCAATCATCTGAGCTCCAGGACAACACTGCAGGAGTTCTGTAGGGTAGTGTCCTGGGCCCAACCATCTTCAGCTGCTTCATCAATGAGCTTCCTTCAATTATAAGGTCAGAAGTGGGGATGTTCGCTGATGATTGCACAATGTTCAGCACCATTTGTGACTCCTCAGATACTGAAGCAGTCCGTGTAGAAATGCAGCAAGACCTGGACAATATCCAGGCTTGGGCTAATAAGTGGCAAGTAACATTCGCGCCACACAAGTGCCAGGCACTGACCATCTCCAACAAGTAAGAATCTAAATATTTTCCCTTGACATTCAATGGCATTACAATCGCGGAATGCTCCACAATCAATATCCTGGGGGTTACCATTGACCAGAAACTGAACTGAAGTAGCCATATAAATACCGTGGCTACAAGAGCAGGTCAGAGGCTAGGAATCCTGTGGCGGGTAACTCACCTCCTGACTCCCCAAAGCCTGTCCACCATCTACAAGGCACAAGTCAGGAGTGTGATGGAATACTCTCCACTTGCCTGGATGGGTACAGCTCCAACAACACTCAAGAAGCTCGATACCATCCAGGACAAAGCAGCCTGCTTGATTGGCACCCCATCCACAAACATTCACTCCCTCCACAAGAGACCTACAATGGCAGCAGTGTGTACCATCTACAAGATGCACTGCAGTAAGACACCAAGCCTCCTTAGGCAACACCTTCCAAACCTGTGACATCTACCACCTAGATGGACAAGGGCAGCAGATGCATGGGAACACGACCACCTGCAAGTTCCCCTCCAAGTCACACACCATCCTGACTTGGAACTATATTCCCATTTCTTCACTGTCGTTGGGTCAAAATCCTGGAACTCCCTTCTTAACAGCACTGTGGGTATACCTACCCCAAATGGACTGCAGCGGTTCAAGAAGGCAGCTCACCATCACCTTCTCAAGGGCAATTAGGGATGGACAATAAATGCTGGCCTAGCCAGTGATGCCCACATCCCATGAATGAATAAGAAAAAACATGTACAGGAGCTGACACAGAGTCTATCTCTCTCTCTCTCTCTCCATCTCACTCTCTCTTTCTATCTATCTCTCTCAATCTCTGTCCCATCCTCTACCTCTGATGGTGTTCTATGGGTGTGAGTGTTTAATATAAGGTGGTGTTTGTCAGTATATTTTCTCTACTGTATGGTTTATGAACATGGTGAGAGGGGATAAGGGGTCTGTTCTTTGATGTGCGGCAGTGATGTCTGTCCCAGTGACTCAGACTGTGATGCTGTTGTTTTCTGTGACTGACACTATGATATCGATTGTAATTTCACTCAGTGTGACAGGAGGTTACATGGCTTGATCAGTGGTGAGGGCGGAGCAGACTGAACAAGGAGCTGTAATCATCAGTCACTGCCGAACACCTTCACACACACCGCACAGTCCGGAAACTTCTTCACTAAATATTCTTTCAGCTCCTTAATTACAGCCCTGGACCTGAAAAAGGAAAAAGAGAAAGACATCTTTTAGAGAGGGTCCTGGACACAATGTAGACTGTGCATTACCCACTAATGACACTACCTCCATATTTAACTCATTGTTTAAACTCCAGCACACCTCCTGTTCCAATCCACATGTTTCAGCCAAAAAGCAGTATAATTCTACAGCACAGGAGGAGGCCGTTCAGCCCTCGTCTCTCTGACGGCTGTTTGCTTGAGTAATTCACGACTAACATCTCAGTTTAACATCTGTTTTGGGGAAGTTATTTGAATCTGTTATTAGGGACAGAATGACTGACAAATATAAACTGATCAGAGAGAGTCAGCACGGATTTAAAAAGGGTGAAACATGTTTAACTAACCGAGTTGTATTTTTTGAAGCGGTCACTAATGTGGTCGATAAGGGAATGTCTATGGATGTTATTTATATGGATTTCCAGAAGGCATTTGAGAAGGTTCCACACAAGAGACTGTTCGCAAAATGGAAGCATATGGAATGTGAGGAAATGTTTTGACATGGGTAAGGAATTGGTTAGGAGGTAGGAGACAGAGAGTAGGGATAATGTGTATTTACTCCAATTAGCAAGATGTGAATCGTGGTGTCCCCAGGGATCTGTGCTGGAGCCTCAACTTTTCACTATATTGATCAATGACTTGGATGAAGGAATAGAGACATCTATCCAAGATTGCTGATGACACTAAGTTCAGCAGCTTGGAGGAGGTTCCAGAGATAGGGAGGGATTTGATAACAAGGATGAGAATTTTAAAACTGAGCCATTGCCGAACCAGGAGACAATGTTGTCCAATGAGCATCGAGGTGATGGGGGAACAGGACAGGACTTTCTGCGAGTTCGAACGCAGGCAGCAGAGTTTTAGATGAGATCAAGTTTACAGTGGGTAGAATGTGTGAGACCTGTCAGGAGAGCATTGGAATACTCAAGTCTAGAGGTAATAAATGCATGGATGAGGGTTTCAGCAGTGGATGAGCTGAGGTGTGGTAGAAACTGGTAATGTTAGCAATGTGGAAATAGGTGGTTTTCGTGATGATGTGGTTTATGTGGTCAGTAACACATCTCAGCATCAACTACAATGCCATGGCTGTGAACTGCCTGGTTCAGTCTCAGACAGTCCCTGGGAGAGGGATGGAATCAGTGGCTCGGGAATGGAGTTTGTGATGGGGACCGAAGACAATGGCAGATGGAGTTCAATGTGGACAGTGTGAGGTCATCCAGTTTGGACCTGAGAAAGATAAATCAGAGTAATTTCTAAATGGTGAGAAGCTGAGAACTGTGGAGGAACAGAGAGATTTAAGGGTCCAAGTACAGAAAGTACTAAAATCTAGTGACAGGTACAAAACATATTGAATAAGGCTAATGGAATGTTGGTCTTTCTATCAAGGGGACTGGAATACAAAGGGGTTTTACTCCAGTTGTATAAAGCTCTGGTTTAACTGCATCTGGAGTAACTGTGTTCAGTTCTGGGCCCCGCACCTCAGGAAGGAGAGATTGGCCTTGGAGGGGGTGCAGCACAGATTCACCAGAATGATACCGGGACTGAAAGGGTTAAATTATCAGGACAGATTGTATAGACTAGGCTTGTATTCCCTTGAGTTCAGAGAATTTAGGGGTGATCTCATTGAGGTATTTAAGATGAATAAAGGATTAAAATGATTCAGAGAGATCAAGAGAAACTGTTTCCTCTGGTGGGGGAGTCAAGAGTATTCAGAGAATTCACTAAACAATCAGCTTTGATCTTCCCAATGTGTTTCCCAGTGAGACTGGGTCCTCAGTGCTGACTGCTCTCAGCTGCTGTTATTTTCACTGATTGGACGGTTATTATTAGAGACTCAGACCACAGCAGAAATCCCCAATGTAAAAAATAACTGCAAAGACTGTCAGATCGGAAGATTGAAACTTAACCAACAGAGGAAGTGAAAGAAGGAGCTTGGAGCAGCTGGACGTTTGTTAATGACACGGGAGAAAACTGTGAACCGCACACACTATCTAGAATTTTACAGCACAGAAGGAGGCCATTCAGCCCATCGTGCCTGTGAGCTACCCAATTAGTCCCACTGCCCCTCTCTGGCCCTATAACCCAGCAAATCTTTCCTTTTCAGGTATATCTCCAATTCCCTCTTCTAGACCTGGGCCCACAGTACGAGACTGTCCCTAACCTGGGCTCGAAATTGGCATCTCATTCATTCATTGGAAGACAAAATGCCTGGTGTGGGAAATGGAGCTCAGGACTCCGAACATTCCCTCTCCCCTCCTGAGCGACACTTCATGCTGGGGTGACAGTTCCATGGGCCCCGACAGCACATTCCTACCTCACCCACTTCCCCATTCTGTGTCTATAAGCCTGGACCCTGTCAACAGGATATTTGACTACAGGGACCATCACCACTGTATCCAATTCTGTCCCCACCCGAAATCCACACCCAACTTGAATTTATATAGCGCCTATAATATACAAAACGTCACAAGATGCTTCACAGAGCTGCAGTATGAGGAACGGAGGAGGTGGTGAGGGGTCTTTAGGAAGAGTGATCAAAGGCTTGGGTGAAAGGATAGAGTTTGATGGAGCAGAGAGAGACCTGGAGAGGGAGAGGGATTAATGGCGGGAGTTCAGAGAGCAGGGCCGAGGCATCTGAAGACCCTGCTGTCAATGGTGGGATGAAGGAAGCAGCGATGGGCAGGAAAGCAGTGTCAGAAGATGGAAGAGTGAGAGAGGGAATGTGAGTCTGCAGCAGGAGGCAAAGGTAGGGAGGAGTGAGGCCATGGAGGAAAACAGAGGCCCATGTTTACTGGTCCCTATTGGAGGCCCAGTGGGATGGAGGCCCATGTTTACTGGTCCCTATTGGATGCCCAGTGGGATGGAGGCCCATGTTTACTGGTCCCTATTGGAGGTCCAGTGGGAAGGAGGCCCATGTTTACTGGTCCCTATTGGATGCCCAGTGGGATGGAGGCCCATGTTTACTGGTCCCTATTGGATGCCCAGTGGGAAGGAGGCCCATGTTTACTGGTCCCTATTGGAGGACCAATGGAACATGGACACTATGGTTGATGTGGAGGACAGCTCCTTCATGTTGTAAATGTTTGATTGTCCGCCCCTCATCCCAGTAAAACTCCAATGACCTGGAGCCTGACCATGGAAGGGGATGGAGACGGGAAGGGATTTGAACATGTTATGAGCTGACAGGATGGGGCAGTGGGTCAGACTCTGTCCTGTCCCTCCAGCTCACACTGATGGGGTGAGGATCTCCTCTCTCTGCTGGGCCTTCATGAAATGAGCTTTCTGTCCAAACCAGTCCCATTGAGAATAGACCAACAGCACAGAACTGTCCTAAATTTAACAATAATCTGCCAGTCTTACTGAGAGAGGCCAAAGCATGGTCACTGTGGGGAATGGGGCCTTACTCCAGGAGAAGGCATGTTTCTGGTGTCAAGGGTTAACATCCATTGGTGGGGCAGAGCAGAGGGAGTTTTACCCTTCATTTAACTGTGCTCCACCTGGGAGACTGTGGGAAAGAGAGAGTGAGGTGGAGGCTGTGAGACAGAGAGAGATAGAGAGGGAGACATTTAACTGCTGCACCAGGCCTCAAAGTGTTCCAGTCTCCAGTAATAACTCCTGTTTTAGAGATCAGTTACAGAATTACAGAACAATGGAGGGTGGGAGAGAGATGAGTAGGCAGAGGAACAAAGACAGAGAGATAGAGAGATAGGGAGGGAGAGAGACAGAGACAGGGAGACAGGGAGAGGAGGAGAGAGCAAAATAGGGAGAGTGAGATTGGAAGAACAAGATGGGGAGACAGGCAAAGAGTGAGGGAGAGAGAGATGAGTAGGCAGAAAGACAAAGACACAGACAGAGAGAGATACAGACAGAGAATGAGGGAGAGAGAGCGGACAGAGAGCAGGCAGAGAGACAAAGAGTGAGAGGTAGGGATGGGGAGAAGCAGAAAAAGAGAGAAAGAGATATGGAGAGAGAGACAAGGAGAATGAGGGAAGGGGAGTGAGAAAGATTTCAGGAGGGTGGGGGAGAGAGAGACAGTGAGTGAGAGGGAGAGGGCAAAAGAGGGAAAGGGATTGAGATAGGAGATAAAGAGGCAGAGAGAGAGGGGGTGAGAAATAGAAGGAGGGAGGTAGTGAGGGAAACAGAAAGAGAGAAGAGGAAGTGAGAGTTGCTGACGTGCCTTTCTCTGGGTGATACCATTTACATACTGAGAAACAGGCAGTCAGACTCTCACAGGCTGCAGCTTTATAAAGCAGAGCCCAGTGAAGGGAGAGTTTATCAGTAACCAGGCACAGAGACAGGAGCAGGCACCATGATTTCACCCATCCAGCTGATCTGGCCTCTGGCATTGTGCGTCGCAGGTACAAATCTCTCTCCTTCCACGGTTAATATTTTCCTGCTGTTTGTTTCAGTCCAATTCTACTGACTTGTGATTGGAGAGAAAATGATGAAACAAGAGGAGCGGTCACTGTCTCTAATAATATCTCATTTTACAGGGTCTTTCTGTGACAGTTCTTACTTCACTCTGTTTCTCTATTACCCCTCAGGTATCAGTGGAGACACCATCATCATGACCCAGTCTCCACCGGCACTGTCAGTGACACTGGGACAGACCGCAACGATCACCTGTACGGCCAGCCAGTCCGTAGGCAGTTATGTAGCTTGGTATCAGCAGCGAGACGGTCAGAAACCCACTCTCCTGATCTATTATGCAACAACTCGATACACAGGAATATCCGAACGATTCACCGGCAGTCAACAGAACACCAAATTCACTCTGACAATCAGTAATGTACAGAATGAGGATGTCGCAGATTATTACTGTCAGCAAACTTACAGCTGGCAGACAGCTGGTACACAGTGAGACAGAGCCGTACAAAAACCTCAATACACACAGTCCCACCTCCTGTACTGACACATCCCACAGTTATATATAATATAAAATAATGGACACACAGACCCACCTCCTGTACTGACACATCCCACAGTTATATATAATATAAAATAATGGACACACAGACCCACCTCCTGTACTGACACATCCCACAGTTATATATAATATAAAATAATGGACACACAGTCCCACCTCCTGTACTGACACATCCCACAGTTATATATAATATATAATAATGGATACACAGTCCCACCTCCTGTACTGACACATCCCACAGTTATATATAATATATAATAATAGACACACAGTCCCACCTCCTGTACTGACACATCCCACAGTTATATATAATATATAATAATGGATACACAGTCCCACCTCCTGTACTGACACATCCCACAGTTATATATAATATATAATAATAGACACACAGTCCCACCTCCTGTACTGACACATCCCACAGTTATATATAATATATAATAATGAACACACAGTCCCACCTCCAGCACTGACACGGCCCACAGTTATATATAATATATAATAATGGACACACAGTCCCACCTCCAGCACTGACACGGCCCACAGTTATATATAATATATAATAATGGATACACAGTCCCACCTCCTGTACTGACGCATCCCACAGTTATATATAATATATAATAATGGACGCACAGTCCCACCTCCTATACTGACGCATCCCACAGTTATATATAATATATAATAATGGACACACAGTCCCACCTCATGTACTGACATGGCCCACAGTTATATATAATATATAATAATGAACACACAGTCCCACCTCCTGTACTGACACATCCCACAGTTATATATAATATATAATAATGGACGCACAGTCCCACCTCCTATACTGACGCATCCCACAGTTATATATAATATATAATAATGGACACACAGTCCCACCTCCTGTACTGACATGGCCCACAGTTATATATAATATATAATAATGAACACACAGTCCCACCTCCTGTACTGACGCATCCCACAGTTATATATAATATATAATAATGGAAACACAGTCCCACCTCCTGTACTGACGCATCCCACAGTTATATATAATAAATAATAATGGACACACAGTCCCACCTCCTGTACTGACACGGCCCACAGTTATATATAATATATAATAATGAACACACAGTCCCAACCCCTGCACTGACACGTCCCACAGTTATATATAATATATAATAATGGATACACAGTCCCAAGCCCTGCACTGACATGTCCCACAGTTATATATAATATATCATAATGAACACACAGTCCCACCTCCTGTACTGACACATCCCACAGTTATATATAATATATAATAATGGACACACAGTCCCACCTCCCGCACTGACACATCCCACAGTTATATATAATATATAATAATGGACACACAGTCCCACCTCCTGTACTGACGCATCCCACAGTTATATATAATATATAATAATGGACACACAGTCCCACCTCCTGTACTGACGCATCCCACAGTAATATATAATATATAATAATGGACACACAGTCCCACCTCCTGTACTGACACATCCCACAGTTATATATAATATATAATAATGGACACACAGTCCCACCTCCAGCACTGACACGGCCCACAGTTAGATATAATATATAATAATGGACACACAGTCCCACCTCCTGTACTGACGCATCCCACAGTTATATATAATATATAATAATGGACACACAGTCCCACCTCCTGTACTGACGCATCCCACAGTTATATATAATATATAATAATGGACACACAGTCCCACCTCCTGTACTGACGCATCCCACAGTTATATACAATATATAATAATGGACTCACAGTCCCACCTCCTGTACTGACGCATGCCACAGTTATATACAATATATAATAATGGACACACAGTCCCACCTCCTGTACTGACGCATCCCACAGTTATATACAATATATAATAATGGACACACAGTCCCACCTCCTGTACTGACGCATCCCACAGTTATATACAATATATAATAATGGACACACAGTCCCACCTCCTGTACTGACGCATCCCACAGTTATATACAATATATAATAATGGACACACAGTCCCACCTCCTGTACTGACGCATTCCACAGTTATATACAATATATAATAATGGACACACAGTCCCACCTCCTGTACTGACGCATCCCACAGTTATATATAATATATAATAATGGACACACAGTCCCACCTCCTGCACTGACACGGCCCACAGTTATATACAATATATAATAATGGACACACAGTCCCACCTCCTGTACTGACGCATCCCACAGTTATATACAATATATAATAATGGACACACAGTCCCACCTCCTGTACTGACGCATCCCACAGTTATATACAATATATAATAATGGACACACAGTCCCACCTCCTGTACTGACGCATCCCACAGTTATATATAATATATAATAATGGACACACAGTCCCACCTCCAGCACTGACACGGCCCACAGTTATATATAATATATAATAATGGACACACAGTCCCACCTCCTGTACTGACACATCCCACAGTTATATATAATATATAATAATGGATACACAGTCCCACCTCCTGTACTGACGCATCCCACAGTTATATATAATATATAATAATGGACACACAGTCCCACCTCCTGCACTGACACATCCCACAGTTATATATAATATATAATAATGGACACACAGTCCCACCTCCTGTACTGACACATCCCACAGTTATATATAATATATAATAATGAACACACAGTCCCACCTCCTGTACTGACGCATCCCACAGTTATATATAATATATAATAATGGACACACAGTCCCACCTCCTGTACTGACGCATCCCACAGTTATATATAATATATAATAATGGACACACAGTCCCACCTCCTGTACTGACGCATCCCACAGTTATATACAATATATAATAATGGACACACAGTCCCACCTCGTGCACTGACACGGCCCACAGTTATATACAATATATAATAATGGACACACAGTCCCACCTCCTGTACTGACGCATCCCACAGTTATATACAATATATAATAATGGACACACAGTCCCACCTCCTGTACTGACGCATCCCACAGTTATATACAATATATAATAATGGACACACAGTCCCACCTCCTGTACTGACGCATCCCACAGTTATATATAATATATAATAATGGACACACAGTCCCACCTCCAGCACTGACACGGCCCACAGTTATATATAATATATAATAATGGACACACAGTCCCACCTCCTGTACTGACACATCCCACAGTTATATATAATATATAATAATGGATACACAGTCCCACCTCCTGTACTGACGCATCCCACAGTTATATATAATATATAATAATGGACACACAGTCCCACCTCCTGCACTGACACATCCCACAGTTATATATAATATATAATAATGGACACACAGTCCCACCTCCTGTACTGACACATCCCACAGTTATATATAATATATAATAATGAACACACAGTCCCACCTCCTGTACTGACGCATCCCACAGTTATATATAATATATAATAATGGACACACAGTCCCACCTCCTGTACTGACGCATCCCACAGTTATATATAATATATAATAATGGACACACAGTCCCACCTCCTGTACTGACGCATCCCACAGTTATATACAATATATAATAATGGACACACAGTCCCACCTCCTGTACTGACGCATCCCACAGTTATATACAATATATAATAATGGACACACAGTCCCACCTCCTGTACTGACGCATCCCACATTTATATATAATATATAATAATGGACACACAGTCCCACCTCCAGCACTGACACGGCCCACAGTTATATATAATATATAATAATGGACACACAGTCCCACCTCCTGTACTGACACATCCCACAGTTATATATAATATATAATAATGGATACACAGTCCCACCTCCTGTACTGACGCATCCCACAGTTATATATAATATATAATAATGGACACACAGTCCCACCTCCTGTACTAACACATCCCACAGTTATATATAATATATAATAATGAACACACAGTCCCACCTCCTGTACTGACGCATCCCACAGTTCTATATAATATATAATAATGGACACACAGTCCCACCTCCTGTACTGACGCATCCCACAGTTATATATAATATATAATAATGGACACACAGTCCCACCTCCTGTACTGACATGTCCCACTGTTATATATAATATATAATAATGGACACACAGTCCCACCTCCTGTACTGACACATCCCACAGTTATATATAATATATAATAATGGACACACAGTCCCACCTCCTGTACTGACGCATCCCACAGTTATATATAATATATAATAATGGACACACAGTCCCACCTCCTGTACTGACGCATCCCACAGTTATATACAATATATAATAATGGACACACAGTCCCACCTCCTGTACTGACGCATCCCACAGTTATATATAATATATAATAATGGACACACAGTCCCACCTCCAGCACTGACACGGCCCACAGTTATATATAATATATAATAATGGACACACAGTCCCACCTCCTGTACTGACACATCCCACAGTTATATATAATATATAATAATGGATACACAGTCCCACCTCCTGTACTGACACGGCCCACAGTTATATATAATATATAATAATGGACACACAGTCCCACCTCCAGCACTGACACGGCCCACAGTTATATATAATATATAATAATGGATACACAGTCCCACCTCCTGTACTGACACGGCCCACAGTTATATATAATATATAATAATGAACACACAGTCCCACCTCCTGTACTGACGCATCCCACAGTTATATATAATATATAATAATGGACGCACAGTCCCACCTCCTATACTGACGCATCCCACAGTTATATATAATATATAATAATGGACACACAGTCCCACCTCCTGTACTGACACGGCCCACAGTTATATATAATATATAATAATGAACACACAGTCCCACCTCCTGTCCTGACGCATCCCACAGTTATATATAATATATAATAATGGACACACATTCCCACCTCCTGTACTGACACGGCCCACAGTTATATATAATATATAATAATGAACACACAGTCCCAACCCCTGCACTGACACGTCCCACAGTTATATATAATATATAATAATGGATACACAGTCCCAACCCCTGCACTGACACGTCCCACAGTTATATATAATATATAATAATGAACACACAGTCCCAACCCCTGCACTGACACGTCCCACAGTTATATATAATATATAATAATGGACACACAGTCCCACCTCCTGTACTGACACATCCCACAGTTATATATAATATATAATAATGGATACACAGTCCCAAGCCCTGCACTGACACGTCCCACAGTTATATATAATATATCATAATGAACACACAGTCCCACCTCCTGTACTGACACATCCCACAGTTATATATAATATATAATAATGGAGACACAGTCCCACCTTCTGCACTGACACATCCCACAGTTATATATAATATATAATAATGGAGACACAGTCCCACCTCCTGCACTGACACATCCCACAGTTATATATAATATATAATAATGGATACACAGTCCCACCTCCTGTACTGACACATCCCACAGTTATATATAATATATAATAATGGAGACACAGTCCCACCTCCTGCACTGACACGGCCCACAGTTATATACAATATATAATAATGGACACACAGTCCCACCTCCTGTACTGACGCATCCCACAGTTATATACAATATATAATAATGGACACACAGTCCCACCTCCTGTACTGACGCATCCCACAGTTATATACAATATATAATAATGGACACACAGTCCCACCTCCTGTACTGACGCATCCCACAGTTATATATAATATATAATAATGGACACACAGTCCCACCTCCAGCACTGACACGGCCCACAGTTATATATAATATATAATAATGGACACACAGTCCCACCTCCTGTACTGACACATCCCACAGTTATATATAATATATAATAATGGATACACAGTCCCACCTCCTGTACTGACGCATCCCACAGTTATATATAATATATAATAATGGACACACAGTCCCACCTCCTGCACTGACACATCCCACAGTTATATATAATATATAATAATGGACACACAGTCCCACCTCCTGTACTGACACATCCCACAGTTATATATAATATATAATAATGAACACACAGTCCCACCTCCTGTACTGACGCATCCCACAGTTATATATAATATATAATAATGGACACACAGTCCCACCTCCTGTACTGACGCATCCCACAGTTATATATAATATATAATAATGGACACACAGTCCCACCTCCTGTACTGACGCATCCCACAGTTATATACAATATATAATAATGGACACACAGTCCCACCTCGTGCACTGACACGGCCCACAGTTATATACAATATATAATAATGGACACACAGTCCCACCTCCTGTACTGACGCATCCCACAGTTATATACAATATATAATAATGGACACACAGTCCCACCTCCTGTACTGACGCATCCCACAGTTATATACAATATATAATAATGGACACACAGTCCCACCTCCTGTACTGACGCATCCCACAGTTATATATAATATATAATAATGGACACACAGTCCCACCTCCAGCACTGACACGGCCCACAGTTATATATAATATATAATAATGGACACACAGTCCCACCTCCTGTACTGACACATCCCACAGTTATATATAATATATAATAATGGATACACAGTCCCACCTCCTGTACTGACGCATCCCACAGTTATATATAATATATAATAATGGACACACAGTCCCACCTCCTGCACTGACACATCCCACAGTTATATATAATATATAATAATGGACACACAGTCCCACCTCCTGTACTGACACATCCCACAGTTATATATAATATATAATAATGAACACACAGTCCCACCTCCTGTACTGACGCATCCCACAGTTATATATAATATATAATAATGGACACACAGTCCCACCTCCTGTACTGACGCATCCCACAGTTATATATAATATATAATAATGGACACACAGTCCCACCTCCTGTACTGACGCATCCCACAGTTATATACAATATATAATAATGGACACACAGTCCCACCTCCTGTACTGACGCATCCCACAGTTATATACAATATATAATAATGGACACACAGTCCCACCTCCTGTACTGACGCATCCCACATTTATATATAATATATAATAATGGACACACAGTCCCACCTCCAGCACTGACACGGCCCACAGTTATATATAATATATAATAATGGACACACAGTCCCACCTCCTGTACTGACACATCCCACAGTTATATATAATATATAATAATGGATACACAGTCCCACCTCCTGTACTGACGCATCCCACAGTTATATATAATATATAATAATGGACACACAGTCCCACCTCCTGTACTAACACATCCCACAGTTATATATAATATATAATAATGAACACACAGTCCCACCTCCTGTACTGACGCATCCCACAGTTCTATATAATATATAATAATGGACACACAGTCCCACCTCCTGTACTGACGCATCCCACAGTTATATATAATATATAATAATGGACACACAGTCCCACCTCCTGTACTGACATGTCCCACTGTTATATATAATATATAATAATGGACACACAGTCCCACCTCCTGTACTGACACATCCCACAGTTATATATAATATATAATAATGGACACACAGTCCCACCTCCTGTACTGACGCATCCCACAGTTATATATAATATATAATAATGGACACACAGTCCCACCTCCTGTACTGACGCATCCCACAGTTATATACAATATATAATAATGGACACACAGTCCCACCTCCTGTACTGACGCATCCCACAGTTATATATAATATATAATAATGGACACACAGTCCCACCTCCAGCACTGACACGGCCCACAGTTATATATAATATATAATAATGGACACACAGTCCCACCTCCTGTACTGACACATCCCACAGTTATATATAATATATAATAATGGATACACAGTCCCACCTCCTGTACTGACACGGCCCACAGTTATATATAATATATAATAATGGACACACAGTCCCACCTCCAGCACTGACACGGCCCACAGTTATATATAATATATAATAATGGATACACAGTCCCACCTCCTGTACTGACACGGCCCACAGTTATATATAATATATAATAATGAACACACAGTCCCACCTCCTGTACTGACGCATCCCACAGTTATATATAATATATAATAATGGACGCACAGTCCCACCTCCTATACTGACGCATCCCACAGTTATATATAATATATAATAATGGACACACAGTCCCACCTCCTGTACTGACACGGCCCACAGTTATATATAATATATAATAATGAACACACAGTCCCACCTCCTGTCCTGACGCATCCCACAGTTATATATAATATATAATAATGGACACACATTCCCACCTCCTGTACTGACACGGCCCACAGTTATATATAATATATAATAATGAACACACAGTCCCAACCCCTGCACTGACACGTCCCACAGTTATATATAATATATAATAATGGATACACAGTCCCAACCCCTGCACTGACACGTCCCACAGTTATATATAATATATAATAATGAACACACAGTCCCAACCCCTGCACTGACACGTCCCACAGTTATATATAATATATAATAATGGACACACAGTCCCACCTCCTGTACTGACACATCCCACAGTTATATATAATATATAATAATGGATACACAGTCCCAAGCCCTGCACTGACACGTCCCACAGTTATATATAATATATCATAATGAACACACAGTCCCACCTCCTGTACTGACACATCCCACAGTTATATATAATATATAATAATGGAGACACAGTCCCACCTTCTGCACTGACACATCCCACAGTTATATATAATATATAATAATGGAGACACAGTCCCACCTCCTGCACTGACACATCCCACAGTTATATATAATATATAATAATGGATACACAGTCCCACCTCCTGTACTGACACATCCCACAGTTATATATAATATATAATAATGGATACACAGTCCCAACCCCTGCACTGACACGTCCCACAGTTATATTTAATATATAATAATGGACACACAGTCCCACCTCCTGTACTGACACATCCCACAGTTATATTTAATATATAATAATGGACACACAGTCCCACCTCCTGTACTGACACATCCCACAGTTATATATAATATATAATAATGGATACACAGTCCCACCTCCTGTACTGACACATCCCACAGTTATATATAATATATAATAATGGACACACAGTCCCACCTCCCGCACTGACACATCCCACAGTTATATATAATATATAATAATGGACACACAGTCCCACCTCCCGCACTGACGCATCCCACAGTTATATATAATATATAATAATGGAGACACAGTCCCACCTCCTGCACTGACACATCCCACAGTTATATATAATATATAATAATGGATACACAGTCCCACCTCCTGTACTGACACATCCCACAGTTATATATAATATATAATAATGGATACACAGTCCCAACCCCTGCACTGACACGTCCCACAGTTATATTTAATATATAATAATGGACACACAGTCCCACCTCCTGTACTGACACATCCCACAGTTATATATAATATATAATAATGGATACACAGTCCCAACCCCTGCACTGACACGTCCCACAGTTATATATAATATATAATAATGGACACACAGTCCCACCTCCTGTACTGACACATCCCACAGTTATATATAATATATAATAATGGATACACAGTCCCAAGCCCTGCACTGACACGTCCCACAGTTATATATAATATATCAGAATGAACACACAGTCCCACCTCCTGTACTGACACATCCCACAGTTATATATAATATATAATAATGGACACACAGTCCCACCTCCCGCACTGACACATCCCACAGTTATATATAATATATAATAATGGAGACACAGTCCCACCTCCTGCACTGACACATCCCACAGTTATATATAATATATAATAATGGATACACAGTCCCACCTCCTGTACTGACACGTCCCACAGTTATATATAATATATAATTATGGACACACCGTCCCACCTCCTGTACTGCCACATCACACAGTTATATATGATATATAATAATGGACAGACAGTCCCAGCTCCTGTACTGACACATCCCACAGTTATATATAATATATAATAATGGACAACAGTCCCACCTCCCGCACTGACACATCCCACAGTTGTATATAATATATAATAAGGGACACACATTGCCACCTCCTGCACTGACACATCCCACAGTTATATATAATATATAATAATGGACTCACAGTCCCACCTCCTCTACTGACACAACCCACAGTTATATATTATATATAATAATGGACACATGGTCCCACCTCCCGCACTGACACATCCCACAGTTATATATAATAGATAATAATGGACACATGGTCCCACCTCCCGCACTGACACATCCCACAGTTATATGTAATATATAATATTGGACACACAGTCCCACCTCCCGCACTGACACATCCCACAGTTACATATAATATATAATAATGGACACACAGTCCCACCTCCTCTACTGACACATCCCACAGTTATATACAATATATAATAATGGACACACGGTCCCACCACCTGCACTGACACATCCCACAGTTATATATAATATATAATATTGGACACACAGTCCCACCTCCTGTACTGACACATCCCACTGTTCTCTATAATATATATTAATGGACACACAGTCCCACCTCCTCGACTGACACGTTCCACAGTTATATATAATATATAATAATGGGCACACAGTCCCACCTCCTGTACTGACACATCACACAGTTATATATAATATATAATAATGGACACACAGTCCCACCTCCTGTACTGACATATCCCACAATTATATATAATATATAATAATGGACAAACAGTCCCACCTCCTGTACTGACACATCCCACAGTTATATATAATCTTATCATGGACACACAGTCCCACCTCCTGTACTGACACATCCCACAGTTATATATAATATATAATAATGGACACAGAGTCCCACCTCCTGTACTGACACATCTCACAGTCATATGTCATATACAATAATGGACACACAGTCCCACCTCCGATACTGACATATTCCACATTTATATATAATATATAATAATGGACACACAGTCCCACCTCCTGTACTGACACGTCCCACAGTTATAAATAATATTATAATGGACACACAGTCCCACCGCCTGTACTGACACAACCGACAGTTATATATAATATATAATAATAGACACACAGTCCCACCTCCCGCACTGACACATCCCACAGTTATATATGATATATAATAATTGACTCACAGTCCCACCTACTGTACTGACACATCCCACAGTTATATATAATATATAATAATGGACACACAGTCCCACCTCCTGCACTGACACATCCCACAGTTATATATAATATATCATATTGGACACACAGTCCCACCTCCTGCACTGAGACATCCCACAGTTATATATAATCTATAATAATGAACACACAGTCCCAGCTCCTGTACTGACACATCCCACAGTTATATGTAATATATAATAATGGACACACAGTCCCACCTCCTGTACTGAAACATCCCTCAGTTATATATAATATATAATAATGGACACACAGTCCCACCTCCTATACTGACATATCCCACAGTTATATATAATATATAATAATGGATACACAGTCCCACCTCCTGTACTGACACGTCCCACAGTTATATATAATATATAATTATGGACACACAGTCCCACCTCCTGCACTGACACGTCCCACAGTTATATATAATATATAATTATGGACACACAGTCCCACCTCCTGCACTGACAGATCCCACAGTTATATATAAGATATAATTATGGACACACAGTCCCACCTCCTATACTGAGATATCCCACAGTTATATATAATATATAATAATGGATACACAGTCCCACCTCCTGTACTGACACATCTCACAGTTATATATCATATATAATAATGGACACACAGTCCTACCTTCTGTACTGACACATCTCACAGTTATATATCATATACAATAATAGACACACAGTCCCACCTCCTGTACTGACACATCCCACAGTTATATATAATATATAATAATGGACACACAGTCCCACCTTCTGTACTGACACATCTCACAGTTATATAACATATACAATAATAGACACACAGTCCCACCTCCTGTACTGACACATCCCACAGTTATATATAATATATAATAATGGACACACAGTCCCACCTCCTGTACTGACACATCCCACAGTTATATATAATATATAATAATGGACACACAGTCCCACCTTCTGTACTGACACATCTCACAGTTATATATAATCTACAATAATGGACACACAGTCCCACCTCCTGTACTGACATATCCCACAATTATATATAATATATAATAATAGACACACAGTCCCACCTCCTGTACTGACACATCCCACAGTTATATATAATATATAATAATGGACACACAGTCCCACCTCCTGTACTGACACATCCCACAGTTATATATAATATTCTAATGGACACACAGTCCCACCTCCTGTACTGACACGTCCCACAGTTATATATAATATGTAATAATAAACACACATTCCCACCTCCTGTACTGACACAACCGACAGTTATATATATTATATAATAATGGACACACAGTCCCACCTCCTCGACTGACACGTTCCACAGTTATATTTGATATATAATAATGGACACATGGTTCCACCTCCTGCACTGACACGTTCCACAGCTTTATATATAAAATATAATAATGGACAACAGTCCCACCTCCTGCACTGACACATCCCACAATTATATAGAATATATAATAATGGACTCACAGTCCCACCTCCTCCACTGACACAACCCACAGTTATATATAATATATAATAATGGACACACAGTCCCAGCTCCCGCACTGACACATCCCACAGTTATATATAATATATAATAATGGACACACAGTCCCACCTCCCGCACTGACACATCCCACAGTTATATATAATACATAATATTGGACACACAGTCCCACCTCCTGCACTGACACATCCCACAGTTATACATAATATATAATATTGGACACACAGTCCCACCTCCTCTACTGACACAACCCACAGTTATACATAATATATAATATTGGACACACAGTCCCACCTCCTGCACTGACACATCCCACAATTATATATTATATATAATAATGGACTCACAGTCCCACCTCCTCTACTGACACAACCCACAGTTATACATAATATATAATTATGGACACACAGTCCCACCTCCTGCACTGACACGTCCCACAGTTATATATAATATATAATTATGGACACACAGTCCCACCTCCTGCACTGACATATCGCACAGTTATATATAATATATAATTATGGACACACAGTCCCACCTCCTATACTGAGATATCCCACAGTTATATATAATATATAATAATGGATACACAGTCCCACCTCCTGTACTGACACATCTCACAGTTATATATCATATATAATAATGGACACACAGTCCTACCTTCTGTACTGACACATCTCACAGTTATATATCATATACAATAATAGACACACAGTCCCACCTCCTGTACTGACACATCCCACAGTTATATATAATATATAATAATGGACACACAGTCCCACCTTCTGTACTGACACATCTCACAGTTATATAACATATACAATAATAGACACACAGTCCCACCTCCTGTACTGACACATCCCACAGTTATATGTAATATATAATAATGGACACACAGTCCCACCTCCTGTACTGACACATCCCACAGTTATATATAATATATAATAATGGACACACAGTCCCACCTTCTGTACTGACACATCTCACAGTTATATATAATCTACAATAATGGGCACACAGTCCCACCTCCTGTACTGACATATCCCACAATTATATATAATATATAATAATAGACACACAGTCCCACCTCCTGTACTGACACATCCCACAGTTATATATAATATTACAATGGACACACAGTCCCACCTCCTGTACTGACACGTCCCACAGTTATATATAATATGTAATAATAAACACACATTCCCACCTCCCGTACTGACACAA
The DNA here is from genome assembly GCF_036365525.1 of Heterodontus francisci. Lineage (NCBI taxonomy): Eukaryota > Metazoa > Chordata > Chondrichthyes > Heterodontiformes > Heterodontidae > Heterodontus > Heterodontus francisci. Next base: position 118,547,915 of record NC_090378.1, on the reverse strand, counting down.
CCGACAGTTATATATATTATATAATAATGGACACACAGTCCCACCTCCTCGACTGACACGTTCCACAGTTATATTTGATATATAATAATGGACACATGGTTCCACCTCCTGCATTGACACGTTCCACAGCTTTATATATAAAATATAATAATGGACAACAGTTCCACCTCCTGCACTGACACATCCCACAATTATATATTATATGTAATAATGGACTCACAGTCCCACCTCCTCTACTGACACAACCCACAGTTATATATAATATATAATAATGGACACACAGTCCCACCTCCCGCACTGACACATCCCACAGTTATATATAATATATAATAATGGACACACAGTCCCACCTCCCGCACTGACACATCCCACAGTTATATATAATATATAATATTGGACACACAGTCCCACCTCCTGCACTGACACATCCCACAGTTATACATAATATATAATATTGGACACACAGTCCCACCTCCTCTACTGACACAACCCACAGTTATACATAATATATAATATTGGACACACAGTCCCACCTCCTGCACTGACACATCCCACAATTATATATTATATATAATAATGGACTCACAGTCCCACCTCCTCTACTGACACAACCCACAGTTATACATAATATATAATATTGGACACACAGTCCCACCTCCTGCACTGACACATCCCACAATTATATATTATATATAATAATGGACTCACAGTCCCACCTCCTCTACTGACACAACCCACAGTTATACATATTATATAATATTGGACACACAGTCCCACCTCCCGCACTGACACATCCCACAGTTATACATAATATATAATATTGGATACACAGTCCCACCTCCCGCACTGACACATCCCACAATTATATATTATATATAATAATGGACTCACAGTCCCACCTCCTCTACTGACACAACCCACAGTTATATATAATATATAATAATGGACACACAGTCCCACCTCCCGCACTGACACATCCCACAATTATATATTATATATAATAATGGACTCACAGTCCCACCTCCTCTACTGACACAACCCACAGTTATATATAATATATAATATTGGACACACAGTCCCACCTCCCGCACTGACACATCCCACAGTTATATATAATATATAATATTGGACACACAGTCCCACCTCCTGCACTGACACATCCCACAATTATATATTATATATAATAATGGACTCACAGTCCCACCTCCCGCACTGACACATCCCACAGTTATATATAATAGATAATAATGGACACACAGTCCCACCTCCTGCTCTGACACATCCCACATTTATATATAATATATAATAATGGACACACAGTCCCACCTCCCGCACTGACACATCCCACAGTTATATATAATATATAATAATCGACACACAGTCCCACCTCCTGCACTGACACATCCCACTGTTATATCTAATAATAATAATGGACACACAGTCCCACCTCCTGCACTGACACATCCCACAGTTGTATATAATATATTATAATCGACACACAGTCCCACCTCCCGCACTGACACATCCCACAGTTATATATAATATATAATAATGGACACACAGTCCCACCTCCTGTCCTGACACTTCCCTCAGTTATATATAATATATAATAATGGACACACAGTCCCACCTCCTGCACTGACACATCCCACAGTTATATATAATATATAATAATGGACACACAGTCCCACCCCCTGTACTGACACATCCCACTGTCATCTAGAATATATAATAATGGGCTCACAGTCCCACGTCCTGTACTGACACATCCCACAGTTATATATAATATATAATAATGGACACACAGTCCCACCTCCTGCACTGACACATCCCACATTTATATATAATATATAATAATGGACACACAGTCCCACCTCCTGTACTGACACATTCAACAGTTATATATAATATATAATAATGGACACACAGTCCCACCTCCTGTACTGACACATCCCACAGTTATATCTAATATATAATAATGGACACAGAGTCCCACCTCCTGGACTGACACGTCCCAGAGTTATATATAAGACATAATATTGGACACACAGTCCCACCTCCTGGACTGACACATCCGACAGTTATATATAATATATAATATTGGACACACAGCCCCACCTCCTGTCCTGACAGATCCCACTGTTACCTAGAATATATAATAATGGGCTCACAGTCCCAAGTCCTGTACTGACACATCCCACAGTTATATATAATATATGTTCATGGACACACAGTCCCACCTCCCGCACTGACACATCCCACAGTTATGTATAAGACATAATATTGGACACACAGTCCCACCTCCTGTACTGACACATCCGACAGTTATCTAGAATATATAATAATGGACACACAGTCCCACCTCCCGCACTGACACATCCGACAGTTATATATAATATATAATAATGGACACACAGTCCCACCTCCTGCACTGACACATCCCACATTTATATATGATATATAATAATGGACACACAGTCCCACCTCCCGCACTGACGCATCCCACAGTTATATATAATATATAATATTGGACGCACAGTCCCACCTCCTCGACTGACACGTTCGACAGTTATATATAATATATAATAATGGACACACAGTCCCACCTCCTGTACTGACACATCCCACAGTTATATATAATATATAATAATGGACACACGGTCCCACCTCCCGCACTGACACATCCCACAATTATATATAATATATAATAATGGACACACAGTCCCACCTCCTCGACTGACACTTTCCACAGTTATATATAATATATAATAATGGACGCATAGTCCCACCTCCCACACTGACACGTTCCACAGTTATATATAATATATAATAATGGACACACAGTCCCACCTCCCGCACTGACACATCCCACAGTTATATATAATATATAATATTGGACACACAGTCCCACCTCCTGCACTGACACATCCCACAATTATATATTATATATAATAATGGACTCACAGTCCCACCTCCTCTACTGACACAACCCACAGTTATACATAATATATAATATTGGACACACAGTCCCACCTCCTGCACTGACACATCCCACAGTTATACATAATATATAATATTGGATACACAGTCCCACCTCCCGCACTGACACATCCCACAATTATATATTATATATAATAATGGACTCACAGTCCCACCTCCTCTACTGACACAACCCACAGTTATATATAATATATAATAATGGACACACAGTCCCACCTCCTCTACTGACACAACCCACAGTTATATATAATATATAATATTGGATACACAGTCCCACCTCCCGCACTGACACATCCCACAGTTATATATAATATATAATAATGGACACACAGTCCCACCTCCTCTACTGACACAACCCACAGTTATATATAATATATAATAATGGACACACAGTCCCACCTCCCGCACTGACACATCCCACAATTATATATTATATATAATAATGGACTCACAGTCCCACCTCCTCTACTGACACAACCCACAGTTATATATAATATATAATATTGGACACACAGTCCTACCTCCCGCACTGACACATCCCACAGTTATATATAATATATAATATTGGACACACAGTCCCACCTCCTGCACTGACACATCCCACAATTATATATTATATATAATAATGGACTCACAGTCCCACCTCCTCTACTGACACAACCCACAGTTATATATAATATATAATAATGGACACACAGTCCCACCTCCCGCACTGACACATCCCACAGTTATATATAATATATAATAATGGACACACAGTCCCACCTCCCGCACTGACACATCCCACAGTTATATATAATAGATAATAATGGACACACAGTCCCACCTCCTGCACTGACACATCCCACATTTATATATTATATATAATAATGGACACAAAATCCCACCTCCCGCTCTGACACATCCCACAGTTATATATAATATATAATAATCGACACACAGTCCCACCTCCTGCACAGACACATCCCACAGTTATATATAATAATAATAATGGACACACAGTCGCACCTCCTGTACTGACACATCCCTCAGTTATATATAATATATAATAATGGACACACAGTCCCACCTCCTGTACTGAAACATCCCACAGTTGTATATAATATATTATAATCGACACACAGTCCCACCTCCCGCACTGACACATCCCACAGTTATATATAATATATAATAATGGACACACAGTCCCACCTCCTGTCCTGACACATCCCTCAGTTATATATAATATATAATAATGGACACACAGTCCCACCTCCTGCACTGACACATCCCATAGTTATATATAATATATAATAATGGACACACAGTCCCACCCCCTGTACTGACACATCCCACTGTTATCTAGAATATATAATAATGGGCTCACAGTCCCACGTCCTGTACTGACACATCCCACAGTTATATATAATATATGTTCATGGACACACAGTCCCACCTCCCGCACTGACACATCCCACAGTTATATATAATATATAATAATGGACACACAGTCCCACCTCCTGCACTGACACATCCCACATTTATATATAATATATAATAATGGACACACAGTCCCACCTCCTGTACTGACACATCCCACAGTTATATTTAATATATAATAATGGACACACAGTCCCACCTCCTGTACTGACACATCCCACAGTTATATCTAATATATAATAATGGACACACAGTCCCACCTCCTGGACTGACACGTCCCACAGTGATATATAAGACATAATATTGGACACACAGCACCACCTCCTGTCCTGACAGATCCCACTGTTATCTAGAATATATAATAATGGGCTCACAGTCCCACGTCCTGTACTGACACATCCCACAGTTATATATAAGACATAATATTGGACACACAGTCCCACCTCCTGTACTGACACATCCGACAGTTATCTAGAATATATAATAATGGACACACAGTCCCACCTCCTGCACTGACACATCCGACAGTTATATATAATATATAATAATGGACACACAGTCCCACCTCCTGTACTGACACATCCCACAGTTATATATAATATATAATAATGGACGCACAGTCCCACCTCCTCGACTGACACGTTCCACAGTTATATATAATATATAATAATGGACACACAGTCCCACCTCCTGTACTGACAAATCCCACAGTTATATATAACATATAATAATGGACACACAGTCCCACCTCCCGCACTGACACATCCGACAGTTATATATAATATATAATAATGGACACACAGTCCCACCTCCTCGACTGACACTTTCCACAGTTATATATAATATATAATAAGGGACGCACAGTCCCACCTCCTCGACTGACACCTTCCACAGTTATATATAATATATAATAATGGAGACATAGTCCCACCTCCTTGATTTACACGTTCCACAGTTATATATAATATATAGTAATGGACACACAGTCCCACCTCCCGCACTGACACATCCCACAGTTATATATAATATTTAATAATGGACGCACAGTACCACCTCCTCGACTGACACATCCCACAGTTATATATAACATCTCATAATGGACACACAGTCCCACCTCCCGCACTGACACATCCCACAGTTATATATAATATATAATAATGGACACACAGTCCCACCTCCTCGACTGACACTTTCCACAGTTATATATAATATATAATAAGGGACGCACAGTCCCACCTCCTCGACTGACACCTTCCACAGTTATATATAATATATAATAATGGAGACATAGTCCCACCTCCTTGATTTACACGTTCCACAGTGTTATATAATATATAGTAATGGACACACAGTCCCACCTCCTCGACTGACACTTTCCACAGTTATATATAATATATAATAAGGGACGCACAGTCCCACCTCCTCGACTGACACCTTCCACAGTTATATATAATATATAATAATGGAGACATAGTCCCACCTCCTTGATTTACACGTTCCACAGTTATATATAATATATAATAATGGACGCACAGTCCCACCTCCTCGACTGACACGTTCCACAGTTATATATAATATATAATATTGGACACACAGTCCCACCTCCTGTCCTGACAGATCCCACTGTTATCTAGAATATATAATAATGGGCTCACAGTCCCAAGTCCTGTACTGACACATCCCACAGTTATATATAATATATGTTCATGGACACACAGTCCCACCTCCCATTATGACACATCCGACAGTTATATATAATATATAATATTGGACACACAGCCCCACCTCCTGTCCTGACAGATCCCACTGTTCTCTGGAATATATAATAATGGGCTCACAGTCCCAAGTCCTGTACTGACACATCCCACAGTTATATATAATATATGTTCATGGACACACAGTCCCACCTCCCGCACTGACACATCCCACAGTTATATATAAGACATAATATTGGACACACAGTCCCACCTCCTGTACTGACACATCCGACAGTTATCTAGAATATATAATAATGGACACACAGTCCCACCTCCCGCACTGACACATCCGACAGTTATATATAATATATAATAATGGACACACAGTCCCACCTCCTGCACTGACACATCCCACAGTTATATATAATATATAATAATGGACACACAGTCCCACCTCCTGTACTGACACATCCCACATTTATATATGATATATAATAATGGACACACAGTCCCACCTCCTGTACTGACACATCCGACAGTTATCTAGAATATATAATAATGGACACACAGTCCCACCTCCCGCACTGACACATCCGACAGTTATATATAATATATAATAATGGACACACAGTCCCACCTCCTGCACTGACACATCCCACAGTTATATATAATATATAATAATGGACACACAGTCCCACCTCCTGTACTGACACATCCCACATTTATATATGATATATAATAATGGACACACAGTCCCACCTCCCGCACTGACACATCCCACAGTTATATATAATATATAATATTGGACGCACAGTCCCACCTCCTCGACTGACACGTTCGACAGTTATATATAATATATAATAATGGACACACAGTCCCACCTCCTGGACTGACACATCCCACAGTTATATATAATATATAATAATGGACACACAGTCCCACCTCCCGCACTGACACATCCCACAGTTATATATAATATATAATAATGGACACACAGTCCCACCTCCTCGACTGACACTTTCCACAGTTATATATAATATATAATAATGGACGCATAGTCCCACCTCCCACACTGACACGTTCCACAGTTATATATAATATATAATAATGGACACACAGTCCCACCTCCCGCACTGACACATCCCACAGTTATATATAATATATAATATTGGACACACAGTCCCACCTCCTGCACTGACACATCCCACAGTTATATATAATATATAATAATGGACACACAGTCCCACCTCCCGCACTGACACATCCCACAGTTATATATAATATATAATAATGGACACACAGTCCCACCTCCTGGACTGACACATCCCACAGTTATATATAATATATAATAATGGACACACAGTCCCACCTCCCGCACTGACACATCCCACAGTTATATATAATATATAATAATGGACACACAGTCCCACCTCCTCGACTGACACTTTCCACAGTTATATATAATATATAATAATGGACGTATAGTCCCACCTCCCACACTGACACGTTCCACAGTTATATATAATATATAATAATGGACACACAGTCCCACCTCCTGCACTGACACATCCCACAATTATATATTATATATAATAATGGACTCACAGTCCCACCTCCTCTACTGACACAACCCACAGTTATACATAATATATAATATTGGACACACAGTCCCACCTCCTGCACTGACACATCCCACAGTTATACATAATATATAATATTGGATACACAGTCCCACCTCCCGCACTGACACATCCCACAATTATATATTATATATAATAATGGACTCACAGTCCCACCTCCTCTACTGACACAACCCACAGTTATACATAATATATAATATTGGACTCACAGTCCCACCTCCTCTACTGACACAACCCACAGTTATATATAATATATAATAATGGACACACAGTCCCACCTCCCGCACTGACACATCCCACAATTATATATTATATATAATAATGGACTCACAGTCCCACCTCCTCTTCTGACACAACCCACAGTTATATATAATATATAATATTGGACACACAGTCCTACCTCCCGCACTGACACATCCCACAGTTATATATAATATATAATATTGGACACACAGTCCCACCTCCTGCACTGACACATCCCACAGTTATATATAATATATAATAATGGATACACAGTCCCACCTCCTGTACTGACACATCTCACAGTTATATATCATATATAATAATGGACACACAGTCCTACCTTCTGTACTGACACATCTCACAGTTATATATCATATACAATAATAGACACACAGTCCCACCTCCTGTACTGACACATCCCACAGTTATATATAATATATAATAATGGACACACAGTCCCACCTTCTGTACTGACACATCTCACAGTTATATAACATATACAATAATAGACACAGAGTCCCACCTCCTGTACTGACACATCCCACAGTTATATATAATATATAATAATGGACACACAGTCCCACCTCCTGTACTGACACATCCCACAGTTATATATAATATATAATAATGGACACACAGTCCCACCTTCTGTACTGACACATCTCACAGTTATATATAATCTACAATAATGGACACACAGTCCCACCTCCTGTACTGACATATCCCACAATTATATATAATATATAATAATAGACACACAGTCCCACCTCCTGTACTGACACATCCCACAGTTATATATAATATATAATAATAGACACACAGTCCCACCTCCTGTACTGACACATCCCACAGTTATATATAATATTATAATGGACACACAGTCCCACCTCCTGTACTGACACGTCCCACAGTTATATATAATATGTAATAATAAACACACATTCCCACCTCCTGTACTGACACAACCGACAGTTATATATATTATATAATAATGGACACACAGTCCCACCTCCTCGACTGACACGTTCCACAGTTATATTTGATATATAATAATGGACACATGGTTCCACCTCCTGCACTGACACGTTCCACAGCTTTATATATAAAATATAATAATGGACAACAGTTCCACCTCCTGTACTGACACATCCCACAGTTATATATAATATATAATAATGGACACACAGTCCCACCTCCTCTACTGACACAACCCACAGTTATATATAATATATAATAATGGACACACAGTCCCACCTCCCGCACTGACACATCCCACAGTTATATATATGATATATAATAATGGACACACAGTCCCACCTCCCGCACTGACACATCCCACAGTTATATATAATATATAATATTGGACACACAGTCCCACCTCCTGCACTGACACATCCCACAGTTATACATAATATATAATATTGGACACACAGTCCCACCTCCTCTACTGACACAACCCACAGTTATACATAATATATAATATTGGACACACAGTCCCACCTCCTGCACTGACACATCCCACAGTTATATATAATATATAATAATGGATACACAGTCCCACCTCCTGCACTGACACATCCCACAGTTATACATAATATATAATATTGGACACACAGTCCCACCTCCTGCACTGACACATCCCACAATTATATATTATATATAATAATGGACTCACAGTCCCACCTCCTCTACTGACACAACCCACAGTTATACATAATATATAATATTGGACACACAGTCCCACCTCCCGCACTGACACATCCCACAGTTATATATTATATATAATAATGGACTCACAGTCCCACCTCCTCTACTGACACAACCCACAGTTATATATAATATATAATATTGGACACACAGTCCCACCTCCCGCACTGACACATCCCACAGTTATATATAATATATAATATTGGACACACAGTCCCACCTCCTGCACTGACACATCCCACAATTATATATTATATATAATAATGGACTCACAGTCCCACCTCCCGCACTGACACATCCCACAGTTATATATAATAGATAATAATGGACACACAGTCCCACCTCCTGCTCTGACACATCCCACATTTATATATAATATATAATAATGGACACACAGTCCCACCTCCCGCACTGACACATCCCACAGTTATATATAATATATAATAATCGACACACAGTCCCACCTCCTGTACTGACACATCCCACAGTTGTATATAATATATTATAATCGACACACAGTCCCACCTCCCGCACTGACACATCCCACAGTTATATATAATATATAATAATGGACACACAGTCCCACCTCCTGTCCTGACACATCCCTCAGTTATATATAATATATAATAATGGACACACAGTCCCACCTCCTGCACTGACACATCCCACAGTTATATATAATATATAATAATGGACACACAGTCCCACCCCCTGTACTGACACATCCCACTGTTATCTAGAATATATAATAATGGGCTCACAGTCCCACGTCCTGTACTGACACATCCCACAGTTATATATAATATATAATAATGGACACACAGTCCCACCTCCTGCACTGACACATCCCACATTTATATATAATATATAATAATGGACACACAGTCCCACCTCCTGTACTGACACATTCAACAGTTATATATAATATATAATAATGGACACACAGTCCCACCTCCTGTACTGACACATCCCACAGTTATATCTAATATATAATAATGGACACACAGTCCCACCTCCTGGACTGACACGTCCCACAGTTATATATAAGACATAATATTGGACACACAGTCCCACCTCCTGTACTGACACATCCGACAGTTATATATAATATATAATATTGGACACACAGCCCCACCTCCTGTCCTGACAGATCCCACAGTTACCTAGAATATATAATAATGGGCTCACAGTCCCAAGTCCTGTACTGACACATCCCACAGTTATATATAATATATGTTCATGGACACACAGTCCCACCTCCCGCACTGACACATCCCACAGTGATGTATAAGACATAATATTGGACACACAGTCCCACCTCCTGTACTGACACATCCGACAGTTATCTAGAATATATAATAATGGACACACAGTCCCACCTCCCGCACTGACACATCCGACAGTTATATATAATATATAATAATGGACACACAGTCCCACCTCCTGCACTGACACATCCCACATTTATATATGATATATAATAATGGACACACAGTCCCACCTCCCGCACTGACGCATCCCACAGTTATATATAATATATAATATTGGACGCACAGCCCCACCTCCTCGACTGACACGTTCGACAGTTATATATAATATATAATAATGGATACACAGTCCCACCTCCCGCACTGACACATCCCACAATTATATATAATATATAATAATGGACACACAGTCCCACCTCCTCGACTGACACTTTCCACAGTTATATATAATATATAATAATGGACGCATAGTCCCACCTCCCACACTGACACGTTCCACAGTTATATATTATATATAATAATGGACTCACAGTCCCACCTCCTCTGCTGACACAACCCACAGTTATACATAATATATAATATTGGACACACAGTCCCACCTCCTGCACTGACACATCCCACAGTTATACATAATATATAATATTGGATACACAGTCCCACCTCCCGCACTGACACATCCCACAATTATATATTATATATAATAATGGACTCACAGTCCCACCTCCTCTACTGACACAACCCACAGTTATATATAATATATAATAATGGACACACAGTCCCACCTCCCGCACTGACACATCCCACAATTATATATTATATATAATAATGGACTCACAGTCCCACCTCCTCTACTGACACAACCCACAGTTATATATAATATATAATAATGGACACACAGTCCCACCTCCCGCACTGACACATCCCACAGTTATATATAATATATAATAATGGACACACAGTCCCACCTCCCGCACTGACACATCCCACAGTTATATATAATAGATAAGAATGGACACACAGTCCCACCTCCTGCACTGACACATCCCACAATTATATATTATATATAATAATGGACTCACAGTCCAACCTCCTCTACTGACACAACCCACAGTTATATATAATATATAATAATGGACACACAGTCCCACCTCCCGCACTGACACATCCCACAGTTATATATAATATATAATAATGGACACACAGTCCCACCTCCCGCACTGACACATCCCACAGTTATATATAATATATAATAATGGACAGACAGTCCCACCTCCTGCACTGACACATCCCACATTTATATATTATATATAATAATGGACACAAAATGCCACCTCCCGCTCTGACACATCCCACAGTTATATATAATATATAATAATGGACACACAGTCCCACCTCCTGCACAGACACATCCCACAGTTATATATAATAATAATAATGGACACACAGTCGCACCTCCTGTACTGACACATCCCTCAGTTATATATAATATATAATAATGGACACACAGTCCCACCTCCTGTACTGACACATCCCACAGTTGTATATAATATATTATAATCGACACACAGTCCCACCTCCCGCACTGACACATCCCACAGTTATATATAATATATAATAATGGACACACAGTCCCACCTCCTGTCCTGACACATCCCTCAGTTATATATAATATATAATAATGGACACACAGTCCCACCTCCTGCACTGACACATCCCACAGTTATATATAATATATAATAATGGACACACAGTCCCACCCCCTGTACTGACACATCCCACTGTTATCTAGAATATATAATAATGGGCTCACAGTCCCACGTCCTGTACTGACACATCCCACAGTTATATATAATATATGTTCATGGACACACAGTCCCACCTCCCGCACTGACACATCCCACAGTTATATATAATATATAATAATGGACACACAGTCCCACCTCCTGCACTGACACATCCCACATTTATATATAATATATAATAATGGACACACAGTCCCACCTCCTGTACTGACACATCCCACAGTTATATTTAATATATAATAATGGACACACAGTCCCACCTCCTGTACTGACACATCCCACAGTTATATCTAATATATAATAATGGACACACAGTCCCACCTCCTGGACTGACACGTCCCACAGTGATATATAAGACATAATATTGGACACACTGTCCCACCTCCTGTACTGACACATCCGACAGTTATATATAATATATAATATTGGACACACAGCACCACCTCCTGTCCTGACAGATCCCACTGTTATCTAGAATATATAATAATGGGCTCACAGTCCCACGTCCTGTACTGACACATCCCACAGTTATATATAAGACATAATATTGGACACACAGTCCCACCTCCTGTACTGACACATCCGACAGTTATCTAGAATATATAATAATGGACACATAGTCCCACCTCCTGCACTGACACATCCGACAGTTATATATAATATATAATAATGGACACACAGTCCCACCTCCCGCACTGACACATCCCACAGTTATATATAATATATAATAATGGACGCACAGTCCCACCTCCTCGACTGACACGTTCCACAGTTATATATAATATATAATAATGGACACACAGTCCCACCTCCTGCACTGACACATCCGACAGTTATATATAATATATAATAATGGACACACAGTCCCACCTCCCGCACTGACACATCCCACAGTTATATATAATATATAATAATGGACGCACAGTCCCACCTCCTCGACTGACACGTTCCACAGTTATATATAATATATAATAATGGACACACAGTCCCACCTCCTGTACTGACACATCCCACAGTTATATATAACATATAATAATGGACACACAGTCCCACCTCCCGCACTGACACATCCCACAGTTATATATAATATATAATAATGGACACACAGTCCCACCTCCTCGACTGACACTTTCCACAGTTATATATAATATATAATAAGGGACGCACAGTCCCACCTCCTCGACTGACACCTTCCACAGTTATATATAATATATAATAATGGAGACACAGTCCCACCTCCAGGATTTACACGTTCCACAGTTATATATAATATATAGTAATGGACACACAGTCCCACCTCCCGCACTGACACATCCCACAGTTATATATAATATCTAATAATGGACGCACAGTCCCACCTCCTCGACTGACACGTTCCACAGTTATATATAATATATAATAATGGACACACAGTCCCACCTCCTGCACTGACACATCCCACAGTTATATATAATATATAATAATGGACGCACCGTGCCACCTCCTCGACTGACACGTTCCACAGTTATATATAATATATAATAATGGACAGACAGTCCCACCTCCCGCACTGACACATCCCACAGTTACATATAATATATAATAATGGACGCACAGTACCACCTCCTCGACTGACACGTTCCACAGTTATATATAATATATAATAATGGACACACAGTCCCACCTCCCGCACTGACACATCCCACAGTTATATATAATATATAATAATGGACGCACAGTCCCACCTCCTCGACTGACACGTTCCACAGTTATATATAATATATAATATTGGAAACACAGTCCCACCTCCCATTATGACACATCCGACAGTTATATATAATATATAATAATGGACACACAGTCCCACCTCCTCGACTGACACTTTCCACAGTTATATATAATATATAATAAGGGACGCACAGTCCCACCTCCTCGACTGACACCTTCCACAGTTATATATAATATATAATAATGGAGACACAGTCCCACCTCCTTGATTTACACGTTCCACAGTTATATATAATATATAGTAATGGACACACAGTCCCACCTCCCGCACTGACACATCCCACAGTTATATATAATATCTAATAATGGACGCACAGTCCCACCTCCTCGACTGACACGTTCCACAGTTATATATAATATATAATAATGGACACACAGTCCCACCTCCTGCACTGACACATCCCACAGTTATATATAATATATAATAATGGACGCACCGTGCCACCTCCTCGACTGACACGTTCCACAGTTATATATAATATATAATAATGGACAGACAGTCCCACCTCCCGCACTGACACATCCCACAGTTACATATAATATATAATAATGGACGCACAGTACCACCTCCTCGACTGACACGTTCCACAGTTATATATAATATATAATAATGGACACACAGTCCCACCTCCCGCACTGACACATCCCACAGTTATATATAATATATAATAATGGACGCACAGTCCCACCTCCTCGACTGACACGTTCCACAGTTATATATAATATATAATATTGGAAACACAGTCCCACCTCCCATTATGACACATCCGACAGTTATATATAATATATAATATTGGACACACAGCCCCACCTCCTGTCCTGACAGATCCCACTGTTATCTAGAATATATAATAATGGGCTCACAGTCCCAAGTCCTGTACTGACACATCCCACAGTTATATATAATATATGTTCATGGACACACAGTCCCACCTCCCGCACTGACACATCCCACAGTTATATATAAGACATAATATTGGACACACAGTCCCACCTCCTGTACTGACACATCCGACAGTTATCTAGAATATATAATAATGGACACACAGTCCCACCTCCCGCACTGACACATCCGACAGTTATATATAATATATAATAATGGACACACAGTCCCACCTCCTGCACTGACACATCCCACAGTTATATATAATATATAATAATGGACACACAGTCCCACCTCCTGTACTGACACATCCCACATTTATATATGATATATAATAATGGACACACAGTCCCACCTCCTGTACTGACACATCCGACAGTTATCTAGAATATATAATAATGGACACACAGTCCCACCTCCCGCACTGACACATCCGACAGTTATATATAATATATAATAATGGACACACAGTCCCACCTCCTGCACTGACACATCCCACAGTTATATATAATATATAATAATGGACACACAGTCCCACCTCCTGTACTGACACATCCCACATTTATATATGATATATAATAATGGACACACAGTCCCACCTCCCGCACTGACACATCCCACAGTTATATATAATATATAATATTGGACGCACAGTCCCACCTCCTCGACTGACATGTTCGACAGTTATATATAATATATAATAATGGACACACAGTCCCACCTCCTGGACTGACACATCCCACAGTTATATATAATATATAATAATGGACACACAGTCCCACCTCCCGCACTGACACATCCCACAGTTATATATAATATATAATAATGGACACACAGTCCCACCTCCTCGACTGACACTTTCCACAGTTATATATAATATATAATAATGGACGCATAGTCCCACCTCCCACACTGACACGTTCCACAGTTATATATAACATATAATAATGGACACACAGTCCCACCTCCCGCACTGACACATCCCACAGTTATATATAATATTTAATATTGGACACACAGTCCCACCTCCTGCACTGACACATCCCACAATTATATATTATATATAATAATGGACTCACAGTCCCACCTCCTCTACTGACACAACCCACAGTTATACATAATATATAATATTGGACACACAGTCCCACCTCCTGCACTGACACATCCCACAGTTATACATAATATATAATATTGGATACACAGTCCCACCTCCCGCACTGACACATCCCACAATTATATATTATATATAATAATGGACTCACAGTCCCACCTCCTCTACTGACACAACCCACAGTTATATATAATATATAATATTGGACACACAGTGCCACCTCCTGCACTGACACATCCCACAATTATATATTATATATAATAATGGACTCACAGTCCCACCTCCTCTACTGAGACAACCCACAGTTATATATAATATATAATAATGGACACACAGTCCCACCTCCCGCACTGACACATCCCACAGTTATATATAATAGATAATAATGGACACACAGTCCCACCTCCTGCACTGACACATCCCACATTTATATATTATATATAATAATGGACACAAAATCCCACCTCCCGCTCTGACACATCCCACAGTTATATATAATATATAATAATCGACATACAGTCCCACCTCCTGCACTGACATATCCCACAGTTATATATAATAATAATAATGGACACACAGTCGCACCTCCTGTACTGACACATCCCACAGTTGTATATAATATATTATAATCGACACACAGTCCCACCTCCTGTCCTGACACATCCCTCAGTTATATATAATATATAATAATGGACACACAGTCCCACCTCCTGCACTGACACATCCCACAGTTATATATAATATATAATAATGGACACACAGTCCCACCCCCTGTACTGACACATCCCACTGTTATCTAGAATATATAATAATGGGCTCACAGTCCCACGTCCTGTACTGACACATCCCACAGTTATATATAATATATGTTCATGGACACACAGTCCCACCTCCCGCACTGACACATCCCACAGTTATATATAATATATAATAATGGGCACACAGTCCCACCTCCTGTACTGACACATCCCACAGTTATATTTAATATATAATAATGGACACACAGTCCCACCTCCTGTACTGACACATCCCACAGTTATATCTAATATATAATAATGGACACACAGTCCCACCTCCTGGACTGACACGTCCCACAGTTATATATAAGACATAATATTGGACACACAGTCCCACCTCCTGTACTGACACATCCCACAGTTATATATAATATATAATAATGGACACACAGTCCCACCTCCCGCTCTGACACATCCCACAGTTATATATAATATATAATAATGGACACACAGTCCCACCTCCTCGACTGACACTTTCCACAGTTATATATAATATATAATAATGGACGCATAGTCCCACCTCCCACACTGACACGTTCCACAGTTATATATAAGACATAATATTGGACACACAGTCCCACCTCCTGTACTGACACATCCCACAGTTATATATAATATATAATAATGGACACACAGTCCCACCTCCCGCACTGACACATCCCACAGTTATATATAATATATAATAATGGACACACAGTCCCACCTCCTCGACTGACACTTTCCACAGTTATATATAATATATAATAATGGACGCATAGTCCCACCTCCCACACTGACACGTTCCACAGTTATATATAATATATAATAATGGACACACAGTCCCACCTCCCGCACTGACACATCCCACAGTTATATATAATATATAATATTGGACACACAGTCCCACCTCCTGCACTGACACATCCCACAATTATATATTATATATAATAATGGACTCACAGTCCCACCTCCTCTACTGACACAACCCACAGTTATATATAATATATAATAATGGACACACAGTCCCACGTCCCGCACTGACACATCCCACAGTTATATATAATATATAATAATGGACACACAGTCCCACCTCCCGCACTGACACATCCCACAGTTATATATAATAGATAATAATGGACACACAGTCCCACCTCCTGCACTGACACATCCCACATTTATATATTATATATAATAATGGACACAAAATCCCACCTCCCGCTCTGACACATCCCACAGTTATATATAATATATAATAATCGACACACAGTCCCACCTCCTGTCCTGACACATCCCTCAGTTATATATAATATATAATAATGGACACACAGTCCCACCTCCTGCACTGACACATCCCACAGTTATATATAATATATAATAATGGACACACAGTCCCACCCCCTGTACTGACACATCCCACTGTTATCTAGAATATATAATAATATGCTCACAGTCCCACGTCCTGTACTGACACATCCCACAGTTATATATAATATATGTTCATGGACACACAGTCCCACCTCCCGCACTGACACATCCCACAGTTATATATAATATATAATAATGGACACACAGTCCCACCTCCTGCACTGACACATCCCACATTTATATATAATATATAATAATGGACACACAGTCCCACCTCCTGTACTGACACATCCCACAGTTATATTTAATATATAATAATGGACACACAGTCCCACCTCCTGTACTGACACATCCCACAGTTATATCTAATATATAATAATGGACACACAGTCCCACCTCCTGGACTGACACGTCCCACAGTTATATATAAGACATAATATTGGACACACAGTCCCACCTCCTGTACTGACACATCCGACAGTTATATATAATATATAATATTGGACAGACAGCCCCACCTCCTGTCCTGACAGATCCCACTGTTATCTAGAATATATAATAATGGGCTCACAGTCCCACGTCCTGTACTGACACATCCCACAGTTATATATAATATATGTTCATGGACACACAGTCCCACCTCCCGCACTGACACATCCCACAGTTATATATAATATATAATAATGGACACACAGTCCCACCTCCTGCACTGACACATCCCACATTTATATATAATATATAATAATGGACACACAGTCCCACCTCCTGTACTGACACATCCCACAGTTATATTTAATATATAATAATGGACACACAGTCCCACCTCCTGTACTGACACATCCCACAGTTATATCTAATATATAATAATGGACACACAGTCCCACCTCCTGGACTGACACGTCCCACAGTTATATATAAGACATAATATTGGACACACAGTCCCACCTCCTGTACTGACACATCCGACAGTTATATATAATATATAATATTGGACAGACAGCCACACCTCCTGTCCTGACAGATCCCACTGTTATCTAGAATATATAATAATGGGCTCACAGTCCCACGTCCTGTACTGACACATCCCACAGTTATATATAATATATGTTCATGGACACACAGTCCCACCTCCCGCACTGACACATCCCACAGTTATATATAAGACATAATATTGGACACACGGTCCCACCTCCTGTACTGACACATCCGACAGTTATCTAGAATATATAATCATGGACACACAGTCCCACCTCCCGCACTGACACATCCGACAGTTATATATAATATATATTAATGGACACACAGTCCCACCTCCTGCACTGACACATCCCTCATTTATATATGATATATAATAATGGACACACAGTCCCACCTCCCGAACTGACACATCCCACAGTTATATATAATATATAATAATGGACGCACAGTCCCACCTCCTCGACTGACACGTTCCACACTTATATATAATATATAATAATGGACACACAGTCCCACCTCCTGTACTGACACATCCCACAGTTATATATAATATATAATAATGGACACACAGTCCCACCTCCCGCACTGACACATCCCACAGTTATATATAATATATAATAATGGACACACAGTCCCACCTCCTCGACTGACACTTTCCACAGTTATATATAATATATAATAAGGGACGCACAGTCCCACCTCCTCGACTGACACGTTCCACAGTTATATATAATATATAATAATGGACGCACAGTCCCACCTCCTCGACTGACACATTCCACAGTTATATATAATATATAATAATGGACGCATAGTCCCACCTCCCACACTGACACGTTCCACAGTTATATATAATATATAATAATGGACACACAGTCCCACCTCCCTCACTGACACATCCCACAGTTATATATAATATATAATATTGGACACACAGTCCCACCTCCTGCACTGACACATCCCACAGTTATACATAATATATAATATTGGACACACAGTCCCACCTCCTGCACTGACACATCCCACAATTATAAATTATTTATAATAATGGACTCACAGTCCCACCTCCTGCACTGACACATCCCACAGTTATACATAATATATAATATTGGATACACAGTCCCACCTCCCGCACTGACACATCCCACAATTATATATTATATATAATAATGGACTCACAGTCCCACCTCCTCTACTGACACAACCCACAGTTATATATAATATATAATAATGGACACACAGTCCCACCTCCCGCACTGACACATCCCACAATTATATATTATATATAATAATGGACTCACAGTCCCACCTCCTCTACTGACACAACCCACAGTTATATATAATATATAATAATGGACACACAGTCCCACCTCCCGCACTGACACATCCCACAGTTATATATAATATATAATAATGGACACACAGTCCCACCTCCCGCACTGACACATCCCACAGTTATATATAATAGATAATAATGGACACACAGTCCCACCTCCTGCACTGACACATCCCACATTTATATATTATATATAATAATGGACACAAAATCCCACCTCCCGCTCTGACACATCCCACAGTTATATATAATATATAATAATCGACACACAGTCCCACCTCCTGTCCTGACACATCCCTCAGTTATATATAATATATAATAATGGACACACAGTCCCACCTCCTGCACTGACACATCCCACAGTTATATATAAAATATAATAATGGACACACAGTCCCACCCCCTGTACTGACACATCCCACTGTTATCTAGAATATATAATAATGGGCTCACAGTCCCACGTCCTGTACTGACACATCCTACAGTTATATATAATATATGTTCATGGACACACAGTCCCACCTCCCGCACTGACACATCCCACAGTTATATATAATATATAATAATGGACACACAGTCCCACCTCCTGCACTGACACATCCCACATTTATATATAATATATAATAATGGACACACAGTCCCACCTCCTGTACTGACACATCCCACAGTTATATCTAATATATAATAATGGACACACAGTCCCACCTCCTGGACTGACACGTCCCACAGTTATATATAATATATAATATTGGACAGACAGCCCCACCTCCTGTCCTGACAGATCCCACTGTTATCTAGAATATATAATAATGGGCTCACAGTCCCATGTCCTGTACTGACACATCCCACAGTTATATATAATATATGTTCATGGACACACAGTCCCACCTCCCGCACTGACACATCCCACAGTTATATATAAGACATAATATTGGACACACAGTCCCACCTCCTGTACTGACACATCCGACAGTTATCTAGAATATATAATAATGGACACACAGTCCCACCTCCCGCACTGACACATCCGACAGTTATATATAATATATAATAATGGACACACAGTCCCACCTCCTGCACTGACACATCCCACATTTATATATGATATATAATAATGGACACACAGTCCCACCTCCCGCACTGACACATCCCACAGTTATATATAATATATAATAATGGACACACAGTCCCACCTCCCGCACTGACACATCCCACAGTTATATATAATATATAATAATGGACACACAGTCCCACCTCCCGAACTGACACATCCCACAGTTATATATAATATATAATAATGGACGCACAGTCCCACCTCCTCGACTGACACGTTCCACAGTTATATATAATATATAATAATGGACACACAGTCCCACCTCCTGTACTGACACATCCCACAGTTATATATAATATATAATAATGGACACACAGTCCCACCTCCCGCACTGACACATCCCACAGTTATATATAATATATAATAATGGACACACAGTCCCACCTCCTGTACTGACACATCCCACAGATATATATAATATATATTAATGGACGCACCGTGCCACCTCCTCGACTGACACGTTCCACAGTTATATATAATATATAATAATGGACAGACAGTCCCACCTCCCGCACTGACACATCCCACAGTTATATATAATATATAATAATGGACACACAGTCCGACCTCCTGTACTGACACATCCCACAGATATATATAATATATATTAATGGACGCACCGTGCCACCTCCTCGACTGACACGTTCCACAGTTATATATAATATATAATAATGGACACACAGTCCCACCTCCCGCACTGACACATCCCACAGTTATATATAATATATAATAATGGACACACAGTCCCACCTCCTGTACTGACATCCCACAGTTATATATAATATATAATAATGGACGCACAGTCCCACCTACCCGACTGACATGTTCCACATTTATATATAATATATAATAATGGACACACAGTCCCACCTCCCGCACTGACACATCACACAGTTATATATAATATATAATAATGGACACACAGTCCCACCTCCTGGACTGACACATCCCACAGTTATATATAATATATAATAATGGACAGACAGTCCCACCTCCCGCACTGACACATCCCACAGTTATAGATAATATATAATAATGGACACACAGTCCCACCTCCCGCACTGACACATCCCACAGTTATATATAATATATAATAATGGACGCACAGTCCCACCTACCCGACTGACATGTTCCACATTTATATATAATATATAATAATGGACTCACAGCCCACCTCCCGCACTGACACATTCCACAGTTATAGATAATATATAATAATGAACACACAGTCCCACCTCCTCGACTGACACGTTCCACAGTTATATATCATATATAATAATGGACGCACAGTCCCACCTACCCGACTGACACGTTCCACAGTTATATATAATATATAATAAGGGACGCACAGTCCCACCTCCTCGACTGACACGTTCCACAGTTATATATAATATATAATAAGGGACGCACAGTCCCACCTCCTCGACTAACACGTTCCACAGTTATATATAATATATAATAAGGGACGCACAGCCCCACCTCCTCGACTGACACGTTCCACAGTTATATATAATATATAATAAGGGACGCACAGTCCCACCTCCTCGACTAACACGTTCCACAGTTATATATAATATATAATAAGGGACGCACAGTCCCACCTCCTCGACTGACACGTTCCACTGTTATATATAATATATAATATGGGACGCACAGTCCCACCTCCCGCACTGACACATCCCACAGTTCTAGATAATATATAATAAGGGACGCACAGTCCCACCTCCTCGACTGACACGTTCCACTGTTCTATATAATATATAATAATGGATGCACAGTCCGACCTCCTGCACTGATACATCCCACAGTTATATATAATATATAATAATGGACACACAGTCCCACCTCCTGCACTGACACATCCCACAGTTATATATAATATATAATAATGGACGCACAGTCCCACCTCCTGCACTGACACATCCCACAGTTATATATAATATATAATAATGGACACACAGTCCCAATTTCTCTACTGACACATCCACCGTTATATATAATATATAATAATGGACACACAGTCCCAATTTCACTACTGACACATCCACAGTTATATATAATATATAATAATGGATACACAGTCCCACCTCCTGTACTGACACATCCCACAGTTATATATAATAGTTAATAATGGACACACAGTCCCACCTCCTGTACCGACACATCCCACAGTTATATATAATATATAATAATGGACACACAGTCACACCTCCTGCACTGACACATCCCACAGTTATATATAATATATAATAATGGACACACAGTCCCACCTCCTGTACTGACACATCCCACAGTTATATATAATAGTTAATAATGGACACACAGTCCCACCTCCTGTACCGACACATCCCACAGTTATATTTATTATATAATAAACAGACCTTCTATTAAAACAGTTGCTTCAATCTCCTGTCTTATCTATCTGGGAAATATTTGCTGTTTTGTGCATTGCTGCCACATGTGTCGATGAGAGTGTTGACAGAAACATTCCCCTGAACGGTGTGAGGAATTGAGAAAGGATGGAGGAGTTTAGAGAGGACGAGGAGCTGCTGTCTTCATCAGTGAGAATCTCACAGCTCTGGAGATTTGACATTTTGCTTCATTCGATTCTCTCTGGGTTCTCGTGGAGTCGCTTCATGAGCACAGACTAATTATTGATCATTATTATTGACCCCCCATCCCAGGTCAGACACCCCAGGTCAGTTACTATGGAAACAGGTTTCTTATCATCTGATTGGACAATCTGGATGACACAATTTTCACCAATCAAAATCCAATTTAGAAAAGTGTCGAAATGAATAAAACTGAAATCATAAATAGAAAGCAAACTGAACAAATTAAAGCCTGATGTTATTTCCACGATCCACTACACACTCCTGTCCCTGTGGTGCCCACTGCAGCCTGAAGGCCTCAAGTGACCCAGCAGACACCCCCTGCTCCTTCTCCAGGGCCACCCGGGTGGGGACAATGCCATGGTAGAGAGACTGGCAGCCAGTGCCACCACCCCCATGGGTCCCATCCAACTCGGGCCTGTGGATGGACACCTTGGCCAGGCCCAGGAGCAGACCCACGAGGAGGGGCCTCCAACCTGCCCAGTCCCCTCTGCACTGGGTGGCCAAAGATCAGGAGTGTGGGCCTGAATTGGAACCAGAGGATGAGGAGCAGCCCCTTCAAATAATGGAACAGGGGCCACAACCTCTCCCACTCCATGTAGACATGATCCACCGACTCTGAAACTCACTGTTTTCAAATGGTCCATGAGGAAGAGCAGAGTCAGCAACAGAAACATCACATTTACAGAAACACTCCTCCCCTTTTTTCCAGGGCACAGGCAGGTGAGCTCGGTTAGCTGGGAGATTTTCATTTTCCAGGAATTGAGTGGCTCCAGGTTTTTCCATCTGATGTGGTGGGAAGAGCAGCTGGAAGATTTATCATCGACAAGTAGAATTCCCAACTTTCCCAAGCACGGCAGCATGGAATTCAAACAGAGAGAGAGAGTGAAGCAGAGACAGCAGGAGAGAGAGAGAAACAGAGACAGTGGGAGAGAGAGAATGACAGAAAGAGAGACAGTGAGAGAGAGAGAGAGAGATAAAGAGAGACAGTAGGAGAGAGAGAGAAAGTGCTAGAGAGAGACAGATAGAGAGAGAGAAAGAGTGAGAGAAAGAGAATGAGAGAAAGAGAGAGAGGGAGATAGTGAGATAGACAGAGGGAAAGAGCACAAGAGGGACAGCGTGAGAGAGAGAGATGGCTGGTTGGCCCAGTGGACATTGGGACTCTGACTTCTGGCCTATATGAGGGTCCCGAGCCTGCCCATGTCATCAGCACTCGCCGGAGCAACTTTCTGGGAGGCAGCCTCTTAATTGGTCACCTCCACACTCACTGTCCTATTAATGATGGCAGTCAGGCTCCCGAGCCTGCAGGCCCAATCAGAGGGCCCACAGTGATGTCAGGCTGGCAGCTCCACCGGGAGAGGTGGGCCCTGCTGAAACAGGCAGGCGAGAGTGAGGGCCCCTCAACATGGAGACGCCCTTGGCTGCCTGTAGAGGAATAGTAAAATAAAAAGGGCTGAAGCCAGTTGGGCCATCAGGTTGAAGAGGGTTAGGGTTAGGAAACTCCTCCACAGGATTATTAACAGGCGGGACTGCAGCTTTTCATCCCTGTAGCTCTGTCATTGGGACATAGAGTCTCCGTCTCCGATGGTCCCCAGGCCTGCTGCCGGGAGGCCTCCTCCATTGAGCTGGTGGCCTCCGCACTCGGGGGTGGGGAGGCCGCTCCGACGTTGGTAAAATACCAGCACCGGCTCAAAAATGGCCCCTAAATGTGAACTTCATTGCTCGAATTGTCTGCCCATCTCCATGGAGGCAGCAGATGACCGGTTCCCAGTACACCCATGGGAAAGTAACCCGGAGGCGGGAATGTGTCAGGGAGCCATGTTGACACGGCTCGTCGTATTTTTCCCAGTCCTGCCCAACCTCCAAATGAGAACCCCGTCTCCATGGCACCGGGAGAATTCATCCCAGTCTGTTAGAGACAGAGAGAGAGAAAGTGAGAGAGAGAGAAAGAGAGAGAGAGTGAGAGGGAGAAAAAGAGAGACAGAGTGAGAAAGGGAGACAAAGTGAGAGAGTGAGAGAGAGAGAAAGAGAGAGATAGTGAGAGGGAGAAAAAGAGAGACAGAGTGAGACTGAATGAGAGAGAGTGAGAGTGAGAAAGAGAGTGAGTGAGAGAGAGAGAAAGAGAGAGACAGTGAGAGGGAGAAAAAGAGAGACAGAGTGAGAGAGTGAGAGAGAGTGAGAAATAGAGACAGAGTGAGAGAGAGACAGAGTGAGAGAGTGAGAGAGAGAGAAAGAGAGAGATAGTGAGAGGGAGAAAAAGAGAGACAGAGTGAGGCAGAATGAGAGAGTGAGAGGGAGAAAGAGAGAGAGAGTGAGAGAGAAAGAAAGAGAGAGACAGTGAGAGGGAGAAAAAGAGAGACAGAGTGAGGGAGTGAGAGAGAGTGAGAAAGAGAGACAGAGTGAGTGAGAGAAAGAGAGAGACAGATTGAGAGAGAGTGTGAGAGAGAGAGAGCGTGTGACAGAGACAGAGTAACAGGGAGTGAGAGAGAGGGACATAATGAGAGAGTGAAAGAGACAGAGTGAGAGAAAACAATGAGAGAGAGACAGAATGTGAGAGAAACCCAAAGTAGCAGAGACAGAGTGTGACACACTGTGAATGACACACACAGACAGAGACAGACAGAAGCACACATAGAGACAGAGACAAATAGATATATATAGAGAGAGTGTGAGAGACAGAGACACACATACACACAGGCAAAGAGTGACAGAGAAAGAGACACAGTGACAGTGAAAGACAGAGAGAGGGTGAGAGTGAGTGAGTGAAACAGAGAGCAGAGGATATTGTACAGCCCCTGCACTGGAAGCTGTCAGTGTGGTTTACGTTCGGTAAAGGAACCAAGCTCAGACTGAGTAAGTAAACCTCAATCCTCCGTTATTAATCCTTTAAATACTGAAACTTTCGAAAACACAAATGCTGAATAGTGGAAGGTGTTAGTAAGGAGCTGCAGTCAATGAAATGGTTCATTGAAGAGCACTGTGTATAACAGGGTGCCCAGCTGTATTTCTTTAGTTACATTCCCCCTTTAACCAGCAAGATATAAGTAACCAACTTTTACCGAGTGTGTAGAGGAGATCTGGACGTTTGCAGACTGTGGTCACATTCCTGCTCCATGGAGTGAAATCCCTCACTAGACTCCTGCCAGTCTCAGTGTGAGCTCTGGGTCTCTGTCACAGTCTCTGATAGAACTGATCTCAGCACCAGCACAGTGAGACACCAAGGTCCCACCTCCCCCAGCTTTAACTCTGCTCTGTCCACTCCCTGCTTATCTCTTGTCAAAGTTCTGATGACAAACAGCGACAGCAGGGCTCCCAATCCAGTGGCTTCAGTGTTCCAGGGTTTTGGGGAGACTCTCAGTTGCTTTGTCTTTGGGTCAAGTTCAGGTCGATTGTTCTGACCAGGTGATGAAAGTCTCTAGGGGTCTTTCACAGCCTTCACCTGGTCTTACTGTAACAAGATTTAATTTGAAACACACTGTGTGAGGCAAAGAAATGAGCACAAACAGGTTTTCTTAGGTTTAAAGAAGAAAGGTGAAATTTATTAAAACTTAAACTAAAACTCTAATTCAGTTAACGCGTACGGATACACGCCATGCCCCATGCTAGCATGCATATGCGATACACACATGCAAATAGAGACAGAAAAGAGCAGAAGAAAAATAAAGTGCAGAGGTTTGAGGCAATCTCTGAAGAGAGTTTTTGTTACTGTGCTTCGAGCTCACTGTAGTCCTTGCTTGTCGGTAGGTGTTGCTTTTCATTGGGGCCCAGTATTCTTCTTAAACCTTGTTCACTGTGGGAGACTTTTCCCTCTTGCGGTTCATATGTCTTCAATGATTCCTGAAGCTGGTCAGAGAGATGAAAGCCAATGGGAGAGAGACAGTGGCAAGCCAGCCATGAAAAGTCTTTTCAGTCCAGGAGCAAACAGCTTTCTGAGTTCAAATTCTCTGTGGCAAGTTCAAATTCAAAAAACTACAACAGCCAGTTAGTCATGTGACTAAACTGGTCTGGCCATGTCCGATGGTGTAGTCGGCCATCTTAGCAGTCAAGCTGGAATGGGAGCTCCTCCATCCTCAATGTCTGGTAATCAAAAGTCCATTGTGGATTGAATTTGTCAGGAAATGGTCTTTTGTCCCTTCCAAGTTCTGTCTGTTATTATGCCAATGTCTTTCCAGTCAAGGGCCTGGTGTTGTTTTTTAAAAACAAGTTATTTCTTTACTCCAGCAACAGATTAAAAAGCAGTGTTCATATGGTGAAATTAATGTGCCTCATTCTTGGCAGGTGGGGGCCTGCATGACACTGATATTTATCTCTGAACCGATGTCACTGAAAATGTTCATTTACCTCATTGCTGTTTGTGGGATCTTGCTGTGCACAAATTGTCTGCCACATTTCCTGCATTCAAACAGTGACTGCTCTTTAAACAAGTCCTTCATTGTCTGTAAATGACTTTGGGAGGTCCTGAGGTGTGAAATACCCGACATAAATACAAGTCTTTCTTTTCCTTTTATTAACCGGGAGCTCCCACAATACCCTGTTGATTAAAGCTGAACCCAGCAGAAAATCCACATAAAACCGACTAATGTTTGTCTGATTTGTCTGTGTGTTTATTAGACATGACTGAGCAGATAGCAAGAGTTTCAGCAGCAACAAAGGTGTTACTCTAGTGCCCCTCCCACTTTCCCCATCGACTTACATAATACTTACGGGGAAAGGGCTCAGCACCTGCCATCGACTGGTTAAATGTCACCCCTCTAGACTACAGGTCTCCCACAATCTGCTCTCCATCTCTCTCCTGAAGGCACTATCTCTGGCTGGGGCACAGCTCCACCCTCCCCAAGTGGCCTCATTCCTCCAAGTGTGAGCCGGGAGGGTGAGAATGGCAGGCTATTCGACTGTGAGGTGTTAGTGTTGCCTCAGTGGGTAGCACTCTCACCTCTGAGTCAGAATGTCGTGGCTTCAGGTCCCACTCCAGAGGCTGGAGCACATAATCCAGACTGACACTGCAGTGCAGTATTGAGGGAGTGCTGCATTGTCAGAGGTGCTGTCTTTCAGTTGAGACAAACTGACGTCTGCCCTCTCAGGTGGATGTAAAGGATCCCACTGCACTATTAGAAGAGCAGGGGAATTCTCCTCGGTGTTCTGGACAATGTTTATCACTCAACCAACAGCACTGAAAATCAGATTATCTGCTCATTATCACTCAGCTGTCTGGGATCTTGCTGTGCACAATTGGCCGTAAAACACTTTGGGACATCCTGAGGTGGTGACAGGCACTATAGAAATGCAAGTCTTTCTTTGAGTTTGGAGGCTCCTGATCCTGACCCTCGCGCACACTCTCACCTTCCAGGGTTCATGGGATCATTTGGAGCAGTGACCCTGCCTGATCCCAGTACACTGAGACTGATTATAACCTCACCCTTGACCTCACCCCAGTGTTGGACAAGAAGGTTTTAAATGAAATCGAAAACCTTCTACACCGACACCCAACATGAATCCTTTCTGACATGTGTTGATACAAGTCTGCTCCAGTGTTCTCAGAGAAAGTTCTCCGGATGTGTGTGTGATCTGAGATTTGTTAACACTGAGCCTGTTTCCTCCGGATAGACTGATCTATAGTTCGAGCTTCCTGTCAGGTTAACAGTGTCTTAAAGGGACACTGAGTCTTTAAACACTCTTACTATTAACCATTTCAGTGCTGAATTGGTGATAAACCTTCATTAGAGACGTTTAAACAGAGAAACATAGAAAGATTTACAATGCAGATGAGGCCATTCGGCCCATGGTGTCCATGCCAGCTGAAAATGAGTTAACAAACCTAATCCCACTTTCCAGCTCTTATTCCCATATCCCTGTAGGTTTCGGCACCTCAAGTGCATATCCAAGTGTTTTTTCAATGTGATGAGAGTTTCTGCCTCTACCACCCTTTCAGGCAGTGAGTTCCAGACCCCCAACACCCTCTGGGTGAAAATATTACTCCTCAATTCACCTCTCATCCTTCCACCAATTAATTTAAATCTATGCCGCTGGGTTATTGACCTCTCTGCTGCGGGAAGTAGGTCCTTCCTATCCACTCTATCTAGGCCCCTCATAATTTTATACACCTCAATTAAATCTCCCCTCAGTCTCCTCTGTTCCAGAGATAACAATCCCAGCCGATCCTATCTTTCCTCATAGGTAAAATTCTCCATTCCTGGTAACATCCTCGTAAATCTCCTCTGTACCCCCTCTTGTTTGATCACATCCTTCCTGTAATGTGGTGACCAGAACTGTACACAGTTTTCTAGCTGTGGTCTAACTAGTGTTTTCTACAGTTCTGGCATAACCTCCTTACCCTTATACTCCAGGCCTCAGCGAATAAGGGCAAGCATCCCGTAAGCCTTCTTAACCACCTTATCGAGCTGTCCTGCTACCTTCAGGGATCTGTGGACATGAACTCCAAGGTCCCTCAGTTCCTCTACACTTCTCAGTATCATCCCATTTATTGGATATTCCTTTGCCTCGTTTGTCCTCCCCAAATGCATTACCTCACATTTCTCTGGACTGAATTCCATTTGCTATTTTTCTGCCCACCTGACCAGTCCATTGATATCTTCCTGCAGTCTACAGCCTTTTTCCTCATTATCAACCGCAAGGCCTATTTTTGTATCATCTGCAAACTTCTTAATACCCCTTCCATTTAAATCTAAATCATTGAAAGATACTATAATCAGCAGTGGACCCAGTACTGAGCCCTGCAGAACCCCACTGAAAACAGCTTTCCACTCACAAAAACACCCGTTGACAATAAAACTTTGCTTCCTGTCACTGACTCAATTTTTGATCCAATTTCCCACTTTTCCTTGGATCCCATGGGCTTTTAATTTTCTGACCAGTCTGCCATGTGGGATCTTATCAAAGGCCTTGCTAAAATCCATGTAGACTCTTTCAAACATGACGCCCACTTTGACACTCCTTGTAACCTCCTCATGAAATGTAATCGTTAGTCAGACACAAACTTCCCTTAACAAATCCATGCTGACTGTCCTGAATTAATCCCGTGCTTCTCTAAATGATGGTTTTTACTGTCTCTCAGAACTTTTTCCAATAATTTTCCCACTGCCGAGGTTATGCTGACTGATCTGTAATTACTTGGTCCATCCATTCTTTCCTTTTTAAACAACAGTAGAACATTAGCAGTCCTCCAGTCCTCAGGCACCATGCCTTTAACCAGAGAGAATTGGAAAATGAGGATCAGAGCCTCCGCTATTTCTTCCATTGCTTCTTTTGCAGCCTGGGATACATTTCACCTGGGCCTGGTGATTTATCCATTTTCAAGGATGTGAAACACCTTAATATTTCCTCCCTCACTAAGTTTATCCCATCCAAGATTTTACACTCCTCCTCCTTCACTACAATGTCTGCTTTGTCACTCTCTGTGAAAAAAGGCACAAAGTATTCATTCAGAAACATGTCCACATCCTCCGCCTCCACACACAGGTTAGGTTTTTGGACTCCAATTTACCCCGCTCTTTTCTTAGTGATTCTCCGGCTCTTTATGTATTTATTAAACATCTTTGGGTTTTCCTTGATTTTACTAGCTCATATTTTTTCATGTCCTCTCTTTGTTTCCCTAATTTCCTTTTCAATTTCACCCCTGAACTCTCTACACTTCTCCAGGTTTTCTGCAGTATCAAGATCTCAGTATCCGATATAAGTTTCCCTTTTGTACCTTATCCTACTGTGTATGCTCTTTACCATCTGCGGTAAATGGAGATTTGGGAGTCTCACCCTTTTTCTTTGTGGGAACATGTTTGTTCTGAGCCCTCACTATCTCCTCCTTGAATGCCTCCCACTGCTCTGACACTGATTTACCTTCAAGTAGCTGTTTCCAGTCTAATTCTGACAAATCACATCTCAGCTTAGTAAAATTGGCCTTTCCCCAGTTTAAAACATTTACTCTTGGTCCATCTTTATCCTTTTCTATAACTGCTCTAAATCTAACTGAATTATAATCACTGCCACTAAAACACTCTCACATTGATCCCCTTCCACCTGCCCAGATTCATTCCTGAAAACTAAGTCCAGAACTGTATCTTCTCTTGTTGGCCTTTCTACTGATGAGAAAAGTTCTCCCGAATGTATTTTAGGAATTCTGCGCCCTCTGTACCTTTTATACTGAATTTATCCCAGTTAATTTTTGGAAAGTTGAAATCCCCTCCTATTACTGGCCTGTTGTTTCTGCACTTTTCAGTAATTTGCCGACACATTTGCTCTTCTCTCTCCCTCTGACTGTTTGAGGGTCGATAGCAGGAGTCTGGAACCTGCGACTCCGGAGCCACATGTGACTCTTTAACAGCTCATTTACAGCTGCCAACCTTTTCCAGTTGGATCACATTAACATGAAAAAGGCCGAAAAAATTCAGTCAAGGAAAGTAAACTGTGTTTTTATTGTGGGGATAAAAGGCTAATCATTATGTTGTACTTTATAGTTTCAAATGATTATTTAAATGAAAAGCATCATCATTGTCTAAATGAACTTGTTTGAGTGGTACAGCTTCCATTGGAGGAACAGCTTTTATGTTTGTGACCATTATTGTTTCTAATATCACTGAGATGATAAATTATTCTGCTATTAGAAACTTCTTTTTTATTACGAGAATCAATAGCTGAAAAAATTGTCTTAATTCTGCACATCTGAATTTCAATTTTTTTTTAAAATTTTGACTTCACTGACAAAATTATACAAAAACAAGTCAAAAAAATGCAATAATTCAGAGTGAAACCTATTCTGATTTTGACTTTTTTCTATTGATACATAAATTCAATACATGTATTTTATTTATTATATATACAAAGTGTGCATTCTACCAGAGACACTTGGCAATTTAGAAGGTATTTGGTTTAGAAATGCTGAATTTTGGTCTTGACACTGCCAGTAGTTTTTATTTTAGGTAATATTTTTGAAAACAGTCTCTTCAGGTAATAAAGGTTACCGACCCCTGGTCTATATATAGTGCAGCAATGTGATTGCCCCTTTTTTGTTCCTACGTTCATTCAAATGTCCTCATTCGATGATCCTGCTTGAATATCATCCCTCCTCACAGCTGCGATTTTTTCTTTTGACTAATATTGTGAAACCCTTCTCCTTTTTTCTCTCCCTCTCTATCCCGTTGGGAAACTCAGTATCAGGAATATTGAGCTGCCATTCCTGCCCTTCTTTCAGACTCATTTCAGTAATAACTGTCATCAAGACAGCATTTGAGTCTGGAATCAAGGAGCCCGAGCAAAACTAGAGTCAGTGTGAATCAGGGGGAAATCTCTCGACTGTTTGGAGTCATACCTAGCGCAAAGGAAGATAGCTGTGGTTGTTGGAGGTCAATCATCTCAGCTCCAGGACGTCACTGCAGGAGTTCCTCAGCATAGTGTCCTAGGCCCAACCATCTTCAGCTGCTTCATCAATGACCTTCCCTCCACCATAAGGTCAGAAGAGGGGATGTTCGCTGATGATTGCACAACCTTCAGCACCATTCGCGAATCCACAGAAACGGAAACAGACTATCTAGAAATGCAGCAAAACCTGGACACTGTCCACGCTTGGGCTGATAAGTAACAAGTAACATTCGCGTGACACAAGTGAAAGGCAATGACTATCTCAAATAAGAAAGAATCTAACCATCTCCCCTTGACATTCAATGGCATTACGATCGCTGAATCCCCCACTATCAACATCCTGAGGGTTACCATTGACCAGAACCTGAACTGCAGTAGCCCTGTAAATACTGTGGCTACAAGAGCAGGTCAAAGGCTGGCCACCTAGGAGGAAAGGCCAGCAGTTGTATGGGAACACCAACACCTGCAAGTTCTCCTCCAAGCCACACACCATCCTGACTTGGAACTATATCGCCGTTCCTTCACTGTCACTGGGTCAAAATCCTGGAACTCCCTGCCTAACAGCACTGTGGGTGTACCTACCCCACATGGACTGCAGCAGTTCAAGAAGGCAGCTCACCACCACCTTCTCAAGGGCTATTAGTGATGGGCAATAAATGCTGGCCTGGCCAGCGACGCCCACATCCCATGAATGAATAAAAAAAACTACCATATCATACTTCCAAGAGCAGTCGAACACAATTTAACCAGTTGAACATCAAACCATCCACTGTCTTTGTATTTTAGACTAAACCTAGCAAGCGAGGCAAATTAAGAAGTGATGGTGCTCATTTCTAACGATTCAACACCAGCCGTAGTTCATTAACTCAGCTGTCTGTTATCTGATGTGACATATCCAAACACAGAAACACCCACAGAAACATACACATAAATATACACATAGAACACACAAATATACACAGAGAATACACAAATGTACAGACAGAACACACAAATAAATACATGAAACACACAAATATATACAGAGGACACACAAATATACCGACAAAAGACACAAATATATACATAAAACACACAAATATATACAGAGAGCAAAAAATATACAAATAGAACACAGAAATACACAAACATGCAGTGATTAACAGTTTTTCTCTTCTCTTTCAGGCCGAGAGAAGTCTCAACCCACACTGACCCTGATGCCCCCCTCGCCGGAGGAGGTCAAGGCCAAGGGCACTGCCACCCTGGTGTGCCTTGCCGATCACTTCTATCCCGATGAAGTGGGGGTGGAGTGGAAGAAGGACGGTGCAGCCATTTCGGCCGGAGTTCAGACCAGCAATTACCTGCGAGCTTCGGACAGCACCTACAGTGTCAGCAGCCTGCTGACCCTCTCTGGCTCTGACTGGGAGTCCAACGCCCGCTTCTCCTGTGCCCTCACCCACGAGACCCTGTCCTCTCCCCTCAGTAAGAGTGTGAGCAGATCAGAATGTGTGTAGAATGTTAGAGACAGTCCGCAGAGGAGACACAACTTTAAATATAACAGGGGTGAGCTGGGAGGATAAAGGTCATTGTCAGCACGGAATTTCAACTCTCTTCCTTCTCGTGACTGGGTCTGAGACACCTCTGAGGATCAGGGGTCAAGGCACTAAATTGGGACAGTGTAGAGGGGGCTTTACTCTGTATCTAACCCGTACTGTACCTGCCCTGGGAGTGTTTGATTGGACAATGTAGACTCGTGATGCCAAGTAAAACCTCTCTAAGATGCTGAAGACTGTCAGCTGCGCTAAAATAATATGAACCTCAGAAGTCACCGCTCAGTAAACCAGACCTCCTTCCTGCTCACCCTGCAGTTACAATTTAAAGTTTAGTCTCTGTTTAAAGCGACAGGATTCTCATGTTATTGAGAAAATCTCCACAACTGTTTTAATAAACCTTCATTCTCCCTGTGAATTTCTCCAGCTTCCTCTCACTGAGCTGTTTATTCAAGTCTTTTTACTGTAAATGTAAATCTGTAAAAGGTAATAAACATTAAGAATATTCAGTAAATGTCTCGGGAGTACTTTGGAAATGTCCCACATTCCTGTCAGTTGATTGGCTGTATTTCAGCAAGTGATTCTAATGATTGGCTGGTTAAACTCTCAATCAATAGCACATTAGCATAAGATTTGATTACAAACAGAAATACAAACATATGAATTAGGAGCAGGAGTAGGCCACTCGGCCCCTCGAACCTGCTCCACCATTCAATAAGATCATGGCTGATCTGATTGTAATCTCAACACCACATTCCCTCCTACCCATGATAACCTTTCACCCCCTTGCTTATCAAGAATCTATCTTCCTCTGCCTTAAAAATATTTATAGACTCTGCTTCCATTGCCTTTTGAGAAAGAGAGTTCCAAAGAGTCACGACCCTTGGAAATAAAAGAATTCTCAACTCTGTATTAAATGGGTGACACCTTATTTTTAAATAGTGACCCCAAGTTCTAGTTTCTTCAACAAGAAGAAACAACCTTTCCACATCCACCCTGTCAAAACCCCTCAGGAATCTTATATGTCTCCATCAAGTCACCTCTTACTCTTCTAAACTCCAGTGGATATAAACCTAACCTGTCCAACCTTTCCTCAGAGGAAAACCTGCACATTCCAAGTATTAGTCTAATAAACCTTCTCTGAACTGATTACAACACATTTACATCCTGTAGGTGTGTGTTTCGGAGTGTGTGTGGGTTACCCAATACTGTCTGTTCGGTGTGTGTGTCTGAGTGTGTGTGGGTTACCCTGTACTGTCTGTAGGTGTGTGTGTCTGCATGTGTGTGGGTTACCCTGTATTGTCTGGAGGTGTGTGTGTCTGAGTATGTGTGGGTTACCCAGTACTGTACGTCGGTGTGTGTGTCTGAGTGTGTGTGGGTTACACAGTACTGTCTGTAGGTGTGTGTGTCTGTGTGTGTGTGAGTTACCCTGTACTGTCTGTAGGTGTGTGTGTCTGCGTGTGTGTGGGTTACCCTGTACTGTCTGTAGGTGTGTGTGTCTGAGTGTGTGTGGGTTACCCTGTACTGTCTGTAGGTGTGTGTGTCTGAGTGTGTGTGGGTTACCCTGTATTGTCTGGAGGTGTGTGTGTCTGAGTGTGTGTGGGTTACCCAGGACTGTATGTCAGTGTGTGTGTCTGAGTGTGTGTGGGTTACCCAGTACTGTCTGTAGGTGTGTGTGTCTGAGTGTGTGTGGGTTACCCTGTACTGTCTGTAGGTGTGTGTATCTGAGTGTGTGTGGGTTACCCTGGACTGTCTGTAGATGTGTGTGTCTGAGTGTGTGTGGGTAACCCAGTACTGTCTGTAGGTGTGTGTGTCTGAGTGTGTGTGGGTTACCCTGTGCTGTCTGTAGGTGTGTGTGTCTGAGTGTGTGTGGGTTACCCTATACTGTCTGTAAGTGTGTGTGTCTGAGTGTGTGTGGGTTACCCTGTCCTGTCTGTAGGTGTGTGTGTCTAAGTGTGTGTGGGTTACCCTGTCCTGTCTGTAGGTGTGTGTCTCTGAGTGTGTGTGGGTTACCCAGTACTGTCTGTAGGTGTGTGTGTCTGAGTGTGTGTGGGTTACCCAGTACTGTCTGTAGTTGTGTGTGTCTGAGTGTGTGTGGGTTACCCTGTCCTGTCTGTAGGTGTGTGTCTCTGAGTGTGTGTGGGTTACCCAGTACTGTCTGTAGGTGTGTG
Source organism: Heterodontus francisci (assembly GCF_036365525.1). Taxonomy (NCBI): domain Eukaryota; kingdom Metazoa; phylum Chordata; class Chondrichthyes; order Heterodontiformes; family Heterodontidae; genus Heterodontus; species Heterodontus francisci. Next base: position 118,510,128 of record NC_090378.1, on the reverse strand, counting down.
TGTCTGAGTGTGTGTGGGTTACCCTGTCCTGTCTGTAGGTGTGTGTCTCTGAGTGTGTGTGGGTTACCCAGTACTGTCTGTAGGTGTGTGTGTCTGAGTTTGTGTGGGTTACCCTGTCCTGTCTGTAGGTGTGTGTCTCTGAGTGTGTGTGGGTTACCCAGTACTGTCTGTAGGTGTGTGAGTCTGAGTGTGGGTGTGTTATAGAATCATAGAGTTATACAGCACAGAACCAGGCCCTTCAGCCCATCGTGTCTTTGCCAACCATCAAGCACCTATCTATTCTAATCACATTTTCTGGCACTTGGCCCGTAGCCTTGTATGCTATGGCATTTCAAGTGCTCATCTAAATACATCTTAAATGTTGTGAGGGTTCCTGCCTCTACCAAGTGTTCAGGCAGTGCATTCCAGATTCGCACCACCCTCTGGGTGAAAATTCTTTTCCTCTAAGCCTCCTGCCTCTTAGCTTCAATCTATGCACACTGGTTATTGACCCCTCCACTAAGGCAAAAGGTTTCTTCCTATCTATCCTATCAATGCACCTCATAATTTTATATACCTCAATCAGGTCCTCCATCAGCCTTCTCTGCTCTAAGGAAAACAACCCTAGCCTATCCAGTCTCTCTTCATAGCTATCCAGTACTCTCAGTAGGTGTGTATGTCTAAGTATGTGTGTATTACACAGTGCAGTCATTTGGTGGGTTCCTCTGAGAATGGGTCTGTTACCCAGTACTGTCTGTAGGTGTGTGTCTCTGAGTGTGGGTGTGTTACCCAGTACTGTCTGTAGGTGCGTGTCTCTGAGTATGTGTCTTACCCAGTACTGTCTGCAGGTGTGTGTCTCTGAGTGTGTGTGTGTTAAACAGTACTGTCTGCAGGTGTGTGTCTCTGAGTGTGGGTGTGTTACCCAGTACTGTCTGTAGGTGTGTGTCTCTGAGTTTGAGTGTGTTACCCAGTACTGTCTGTAGGTGTGTGTCTCTGAGTTTGAGTGTGTTACCCAGTACTGTCTGGAGGTGTGCATCTCTGATTGTGGGTGAGTTACCCAGTTCTGTCGGTAGGTGTGTATCTCTGAGTGTGGGTGTGCTACCCAGTTCTGTCTGGAGGTGTGTATCTCTGAGTGTGGGTGTGTTACCCAGTACTGTCTGTAGGTGTGTATCTCTGAGTGTGGGTGTGTTACCCAGTTCTGTCTGGAGGTGTGTATCTCTGAGTGTGGGTATGTTACCCAGTACTGTCTGTAGGTGTGTATCTCTGAGTGTGGGTGTGTTACCCAGTACTGTCTGTAGGTGTGTGTCTCTGAGTGTGGGTGTGTTACCCAGTACTGTCTGTAGGTGTGTGTCTCTGAGTTTGAGTGTGTTACCCAGTACTGTCTGTAGGTGTGTATCTCTGAGTTTGAGTGTGTTACCCAGTTCTGTCGGTAGGTGTGTATCTCTGAGTGTGGGTGTGCTACCCAGTTCTGTCTGGAGGTGTGTATCTCTGAGTTTGGGTGTGTTAGCCTGTACTGTCTGTAGGTGTGTGTCTCTGAGTTTGAGTGTGTTACCCAGTACTGTCTATAGGTGTGTAACTCTGATTGTGGGTGAGTTACCCAGTACTGTCGGTAGGTGTGTATCTCTGAGTGTGGGTGTGTTACCCAGTTCTGTCTGGAGGTGTGTATCTCTGAGTGTGGGTGTGTTACCCAGTACTGTCTGTAGGTGTGTATCTCTGAGTGTGGGTGTGTTACCCAGTTCTGTCTGGAGGTGTGTATCTCTGAGTGTGGGTATGTTACCCAGTACTGTCTGTAGGTGTGTATCTCTGAGTGTGGGTGTGTTACCCAGTACTGTCTGTAGGTGTGTGTCTCTGAGTGTGGGTGTGTTACCCAGTACTGTCTGTAGGTGTGTGTCTCTGAGTGTGGGAGTGTTACCCAGTACTGTCTGTAGGTGTGTGTCTCTGAGTGTGGGTGTGTTACCCAGTACTGTCTGTAGGTGTGTGTCTCTGAGTGTGAGTGTGTTACCCAGTACTGTCTGTAGGTGTGTGTCTCTGAGTGTGAGTGTGTTACCCAGTACTGTCTGTAGGTGTGTGTCTCTGAGTTTGAGTATGTTACCCAGAACTGTCTGTCGGTGTGTGTCTCTGAGTTTGAGTGTGTTACCCAGTACTGTCTGTCGGTGTGTATCTCTGAGTTTGAGTGTGTTACCCGGTACTGTCTGTAGGTGTGTGTCTCTGAGTTTGAGTGTGTTACCCAGTACTGTCTGTAGGTGTGTATCTCTGAGTTTGAGTGTGTTACCCAGTACTGTCTGTAGGTGTGTATCTCTGAGTTTGAGTGTGTTACCCAGTACTGTCTGTAGGTGTGTGTCTCTGAGTTTGAGTGTGTTACCCAGTACTGTCTGTAGGTGTGTGTCTCTGAGTTTGAGTGTGTTACCCAGTACTGTCTGTAGATGTGTGTCTCTGAGTGTGGGTGTGTTACCCAGTACTGTCTGTAGGTGTGTGTCTCTGAGTGTGGGTGTGTTACCCAGTACTGTCTGTAGGTGTGTATCTCTGAGTGTGGGTGTGTTACCCAGTACTGTCTGTAGGTGTGTATCTCTGAGTTTGAGTGTGTTACCCAGTACTGTCTGTAGGTGTGTGTCTCTGAGTTTGAGTGTGTTACCCAGTACTGTCTGTAGGTGTGTGTCTCTGAGTTTGAGTGTGTTACCCAGTACTGTCTGTAGGTGTGTGTCTCTGAGTTTGAGTGTGTTACCCAGTACTGTCTGTAGATGTGTGTCTCTGAGTGTGGGTGTGTTACCCAGTACTGTCTGTAGGTGTGTGTCTCTGAGTGTGGGTGTGTTACCCAGTACTGTCTGTAGGTGTGTATCTCTGAGTGTGGGTGTGTTACCCAGTACTGTCTGTAGGTGTGTATCTCTGAGTGTGGGTGTGTTACCCAGTACTGTCTGTAGGTGTGTATCTCTGAGTTTGAGTGTGTTACCCAGTACTGTCTGTAGGTGTGTATCTCTGAGTGTGGGTGTGTTACCCAGTACTGTCTGTAGGTGTGTATCTCTGAGTTTGAGTGTGTTACCCAGTACTGTCTGTAGGTGTGGCTGCTATGTTTTGAAGATGCAATGGCACGTTTCACTATCACAGACGTCACAAGGAAAAAGGCCTTACTTTGACACTTGGAGGTGAAGAATTAGAATATGGTTTTCCAGCATACGGCCCACGGGCCTGACTTCAGCCCTGCAAAGCACTTCGGTGGGCAGCTCTATTTTTGTGAGGATCCCAGACCCACACAACGTGGCTGTGCCCAGCGGGAGAGTGTCATTCACATCCTGTCTCTGTAATCCACATTGATGGAGAATGAACAGATGGGGAATGGGCAGCAGAGACAGGGGAGCCGGAATTGTAGGGCGGGGAGTGGAAAGCGAGGAGTGGAGCGTGGAGTGGGGATTGGAGAACGGACAGTGGGGAGTGGAGAGCGTGGAGTGGGGAGTGGTGAACGGACAGTGGGGAGTAGAGAGCGTGGAGTGGGGAGTGGAGAACGGACAGTGGGGAGTGGAGAGCGTGGAGTGGGGAGTGGAGAACGGACAGTGGGGAGTGGAGAGCGTGGAGTGGAGAACGGACAGTGGGGAGTGGGGAGCGTGGAGTGGAGAACCGACAGTGGGGAGTGGAGAGCGTGGAATGGGGAGTGGAGAAAGGACAGTGGGGAGTGGAGAGCGTGGAGTGGGGAGTGGTGAACGGACAGTGGGGAGTAGAGAGCGTGGAGTGGGGAGTGGAGAACGGACAGTGGGGAGTGGAGAGCGTGGAGTGGGGAGTGGAGAACGGACAGTGGGGAGTGGAGAGCGTGGAGTGGGGAGTGGAGAACGGACAGTGGGGAGTGGAGAGCGTGGAGTGGAGAACGGACAGTGGGGAGTGGGGAGCGTGGAGTGGAGAACGGACAGTGGGGAGTGGAGAGCGTGGAATGGGGAGTGGAGAAAGGACAGTGGGGAGTGGAGAGCGTGGAGTGGGAATGGAGAACGGACAGTGGGGAGTAGAGGCGTGGAGTGGGGAGTGGAGAACGGACAGTGGGGAGTGGAGAGCGTGGAGTGGGGAGTGGAGTGTGGGTAGTGGGGAGAGGAGAGTGGGCAGTGGAGAGTGGGCAGTGGAGAGTGGGAAGTGGAGGGTGGGGAGCAGGGATCAGGGACTGGGGAGCAGGCAGTGAGGAGGAGGGAATGAGAGACAAACAGAGAAAGAGAGCAGGGAGTAAGAGAAAGAAGGGGCAGAGAGAGAGGGAGAGAGAGAGACAGAGAGAGGGGATAGTGGGACAGACAGAGGGAGACTGATAGAGAGAGTGGGGAGACAGAGGTAGGGGAGAGGGTGGGACTGAGAGGGGGAGAGAGAGATGGAGGGGGGAAAGAGAGACAGAGAGATACAGAGAGCAAGAGGAGAGAGGAAGAAAGATCAATATCTCTCTGACACATGGACATCATTCTGGAATACACTGCATCGCTACGTCAAGTGTGTGGGCAGAGATTGAGTATTAATGCAAGCAAAAACAATGTCAGGTAGGTCACTAAATCAATGTTCAACATAGTAATGAGAAAGTAAGTCAATAAATTACTTCTCATTTAAAGCTTCTTCATAAAAATGCACATTTGTTACAGTTTTCATACAAGGATACATTTTTAATGCCTTTATCGTCCGAAATGTTCTCACTGGCCCCCTACTGGAGGGTAAAAATTGTAATCTGGCCCCTGACACGAAAAGGTTGGACATCCCTGCTATCAAATCACGAAACTGGAAAGACGTGATCGAGAAACGTCTACAGATTAATTCTGACACACTACAAGATCTTCACACCAATGTTCGAAATGAGCTCACTGTTACAACGACATCTGATCTCATATTACACAACAACTGTATGGTCATTTCACACTCATTAAGAGAATGTGTTGTTAATAAAGGACACCAGGGAATAGTCACTAGCAAACAACTCCTTAGGCAAATGGTTTGGGTTCCAGGAATGAACTGAATGGCAGTGATAAAATCAATCAGTGTTTACCATGTCAACTACCCACAATGTCAAATCTTCATGATCCTCTCGTGATGTCTGAACTACCTCCAGGACCAGGGATTGTGTCAGTGTTGATTTCACAGATTTACCCACAGGTGAACACCTGCTTGTTGTCACTGACGACTACAGCAGATTCCCAATCGTGGAATTAGTTAAGTCAACTCCAACAAAAGCAGTGATTCCAAAGCTTGACCAGATCTTTACCTTGTTTGGAATCCCTCAAACAGTAAGAAGTGACAATGAACCCCCATTCAACAGCAATGAGTTCAGTAAATTCACAAACTACCTAGTGTTCACTCATAGGGAAATCACACCCCATTGGCCAAGAGCTAATGGAGAAGTCGAGACATTTATGTGAACCTTGAAAATAATGATACGTACAGCTACAGCTGTGAACAAGTCATGGGAGCAAGAGTTATATCACTTTCTTCATAATTACAGAGTGACTCCTCACTCAACTACTGGAAAACCTCCAGTCACTCTCATCTTTACACATCCTCTGTGCACACGTCTTCCTCAATTACCCTACGGAGCTAATGATCAACATATACATCAACACGATCGATATCAGAAGGATAGATTGAAGGTAAATGCAGAACGAAACATGAAACTTCGAGCTACACCATTAAAGCCAGGAGATAAAGTACTTGTGAAACGGGATGGTCATGTTGGAAAACAAACAACCCCTTATAACATCCAACCATTTGTTGTGACCAACACAAAAGGATCAATGATCACTGCTGAGCACGATTCACAAATTATCACAAGAAACGTGTCATTCTTCAAACACTGAAAACACCTCTCGTAAACATTGAATCCGATTTCAGCATCAACACCTCCGATGAAGAACATGAGTTAAATGAGACTTCACCTGATGTCAGACAATATCCTACTTGTGAGAGAAAATGCCCATCATACATAGGTGACTATCTAACGAAGTGAACTATTTATGTGTAAGTTTATACTTTACATTTTTGGAAACAAACCATTGACACATACTACATCTCTCATTTACTGAGAAGGGGAGGAATGTCGTGTTGCAGTGTTTTGAAATTGCATTGTACATTTTGTTAACTTGAAGCCACTGTAGAACACACAGGCTAGCAAAGGGAAAGTGGAAATAAAACAGAATAAAGAAGAAGCCTTTGTGTTTAACAGCCTGCAGTCTCAGTCTCACATATCTCATCCTAAACTCGGCTGAACCTCACTAAGTCCCGAGGACATCACTCTCCATTGGGCTGGAGTGGGCTGTGAGTGATTGGGCAGTGGAGAGGATCGTCACCCTCTTGGCATCGTGAGGGCAGAAGAACAGGGGGCGAGGCTGCCACAGACAATTGGGTGGCCATGTGACCAGCGGGAAGGCAGCCAGGCCTCTGGCTTTGCTGGACCATTATGTAAATCAAGTGCTCTGTGTTCTCCCACTCTGCAGTATGAGCACTCAAACAGCGGCCACAGGAATGGCTGCCGTGGTGAGTTTAAATTGGACTCACACTTGAGCTGCCCCCCAAAACCCCCGTTCCTGCATTAATTAACTGGTCACCACTGTGAAACCCGGAACTCATTTCTGTTTCCCCCCCAGGGACGGGTTTGGGACCCGGAAACAGTCCCGACGTCCATTTCCTGCCCCCGATATGAAAATCCAGCCCCATCCACCTGATTGGACAGATTCAAAGAGGGAAGTCTGGGGAAAATGGGCACAGAGTAATGAGGCAAAAATACATTCACACTTTGGAGAGGAAAGGGAGATTAGTGATGGGGTAGTTTACAAGGACACATTGGTTGAGTGTGGATTTTTTGAGGAGATGGTGATGATGATGATTTTGAGAGCGAGGGGGTCATTACCTGTGGAAAGCCCGAACCTCTGATACCTGAACTCTCCCAGTGAAGCTTTCCCTTGGCTACTTTATCTCTCTCATCATGGCTCCAAACTGTAATCTGAATAATTCCAACGGTTTTCCCTCTGTTTCCTTGTTTTCCTTATTATTCCAAACATATTCCCCTCTGAGTCAGGAATATTTACCTGATCGATGTTGTAATTTTTCTGTCACTACTTTCCATTAATGTCATCAGCTTTTACCATCGAATCCGAGAATCACACAACACTGAAGGAGGCCATTCAGCCCCTCGGGCCTGTTGTTGGAATCTGCTTTGATCTACATTTTTAAAATTCTTTCTTGGGATGTGGGTGCCGCTGGCCAGGCCAGCATTTATTGCCCATCCCTAATTGCCCGTGAGAAGGTGGTGGTGAGCTGCCTTCTTGAACTGCTGCAGTCCGTGTGGTGCAGGTGAACCCACAGAGCTGTTAGGAAGGGAGTTCCAGGATTTTGACCCAGTGACAGTGAAGGAACAGCAATATACTTCCAGGTCAGGATGGTGTGTGGATTGGAGGGGAAATTACAGGTGGTGCTGTTCCCATGTATTTGCTGCCCTTGTCCTTCTTGGTGGTAGAGGTCGTGGGTTTGGAAGGTTCTGTCTAAGGAGACTTGGTGCGTTGCTGCAGTGCATCTTGTTTATTTGGAAGGAAGCCTTTATACCCCAGGCCCCTTTTATTTTGCTGAGGGGGCCTTTATTCCTCAGGTCCCCTTTAAAATGCATTTTATAAAATAACTTTATTAAAAACAGATAAATAGAACAAAAATCTGATTAAAATGCCATTCTCAGCATTGATGATGCACTCCAGCCCCTGCGATGACCACCGGTCGCAGAAGGCCTCGATCGAACCCGCGGACACCGCATGCTCCTTCTGCAGGGACACCCAGGCGAGAACATAACCTGGGAAGAGGAGCAGGCAATCAGGGCGGATGGACCCCCTGACGGTCCGCAGCCTGGACCTGTGAATTGCCACCTTGGCCAGGCCCAGGAGCAGACCGATGAGGAGATCCTTCCCCCGGCCCACGCCCCTCCGCCCCGGGTGGCCAAAGATCAGGAGCGTGGGACTGAAGTGCAGCCAAAACTTGAGGAGCAGCCCCTTCAAATACTCAAAGAGGGGCAGCAACCTAGCACATTCCATATAAACATGGAACACAAACTTGTCCAGGCTGCAGAAATTACAGGCGGCCTGGGGGTCCGTGAACCTACTTAAAAGACTAGTGCATGGGACTGCCCTGTGCAGCACCCTCCACCCCAGGTCCCTAATGTAAATGGGGAAGACTCCTGCTTAGAGAGACCCCCACTGTGGTTTCCCCTCGCTGCCAGATGTCAACACGGACTGCCAGGCCGTGTCCGGCCCGCTGACGAGGGCAAGGAAGTAGAGAGTGTGCAGGAATAGCCTGTACAGGAAACACCTCCATGCCGATTGGAATGGCACAGAGGGCATTTCCAAGAAGCGGCTTGGTTTGTGCGCGACCGGCTCCCGAGGATGGTTTTGGGGCCTGGGTCCGATGAGCAGTTCCGCCGAATGGGGCTCAGTTCTGCTGGGAACGCTTCGCTCTCCCGTGTCCCTTCGCAACCTGCAATGAGGGGCGTCCCAGAGGCTTCAGCTATTCCTTCACCCATTGGTCCGTCGCCGGAGCTGGCCACCAGGACAGCCGAGGCGTTCCCCTCCGCCAACGAGGGAACGCGCTGACTGGAGGCGACCATGTTCCAGACTCTGAATAGATCCCGGTAAAAGACAGGCAACTCCCTCAGAGAGGCACAGCTAACGTTCTCCACTGGGAGCTGCGTGTTGTCTTGAAGGCAGTGCCCTTGGCAGCACACCCCATCTGGGAGGCAGCTCCGCGTACAGGGTTTGAAGGTGGAGCTTCACAGCCTGGGTCCGGAAGCACGCCAGCGACTGGCCGCCCTCCTCAATTGGGAGACTCAGGACCGCAGCAGAGACCCAGTGTTTCCTCTTGCCCCAGAAGAAATCGACAAGCTTCTTCTGGATCTTGGTGGCAAATGCAGGGGGCGGAGCCAAAATGGCCAACCATACCACAGCATCAAGGCCACCAGTTGGTTTATGACCAGCGCACGGCCCCTGTCGGAAAGCACTCGGAGCAGTCCTGTCCAGCGCCCCAGCCAACTGGTGACTTTCGCCTCCAATTCCTGCCACTTTGCCGGCCAGGCTTCCTCAGCGGGGCTAAGTTGGAGTCCCAGATAGAGGAGGTGCATGGTGCTCCACGCAAAAGGTGTCAACTCCTCCGGCAGTGAGTCGACCTGCCACTGACCCACCAGGAATCTGGAATATTTCTCCCAACTGATCCTTGGGGAGGACGTGGGAAAGGTCTGCCGGCAGTCACGCATCCTCCGCAAGTCAATGGGACCTATGATCGTGAGGAGCACGTCATCGGCGTAAGCCAAGAGGACAACCCGCATGGCCAGCCCTTCAACCTCCTGTGAAGCAAGCAAAGGAATGGCTCCACACAGATGGTGTACAATTGGCTGGAAATGAGGCATCCCTGGCGCACTCCTCTCCCAAAGCGAAGGGGCGCCGTCAAGGACCAGTTAACTTTGACTAGACACTGTGCAGCGACGTATAAAAGTCGTACCCGGGCCACAAAATGCGGCCCAAATCTGAATGCGTGCAGAGTCCTGAAAAGGTATTCTTGATCCACCCTGTCGAACGCCTTCTCCTGATCAAGGGAGAGAAAGGCGATCAACAGAGCAATCCTCTGGAAAAGCTGGATCAGGTCTCGGACGAGGAGGATGTTGTCCTGGATGGACCGGCCCGGAATATTGTAGAACTGGTCGGGGTGGATCATGTGAGCCAGCACAGAGCCCAGGCTGGTACTGAGGACGGAGACCGGACTTTAAGCAAGTGGAGATTGCGCCTCTTCAGCAGCAGGACGATGACCGACCTGCACCACGAGAGGGGCATCTCGCCGGTCGCCTGCATTTCCACCAACACCCACACGTAATCGTCCCCCAGAACCCATGCATAATCGTCCCCCAGGATGTCCCAGAACATCCTGAGGAACTCCACGGTCAGCCCATCCAGCCCCAGGGAGTTGCCCTTCGCGAGCTGGTGCAGGGCACCAACGTGAGAGGGGTCTCCAATCCTTTGGCACCGTCCGGGCTGACCTGCGGCAGGTCCTCCCACAAAACTCTGCTTGCATCGTCGTTGGATGGATCCGGAGAGAATAACACACTGTAATAGGTGCGGACCAGGAGGCCCATTCCCTCCGGATTCGTGATGGAAGATCCGTCATCAGACAGCAGCTCAACAAGCTGCTTAATGACGCCCTGCCATTTTTCCAGCGAGTAGAAGAAGGGTCATGCGTGGTCCAAATCTTCCAGTATCTGGATCCACGACCTCATGTACACGCCTCGGACTCTACGAGCTGCAGGTCCCTCAGCGCGCCCTTCTTCTCTTTGTACACCTGCCACTGGGCCAGGTCCATCTGGACATTGTGTTCTTCCCCAGGGCAGCTCCATCTGGACATTGTGTTCTGTCCCAGGGCAGCTCCATCTGGACATTGTGTTCTGTCCCAGGGCAGCTCCATCTGGACATTGTGTTCTGTCCCAGGGCAGCTCCATCTGGACATTGTGTTCTGTCCCAGGGCAGCTCCATCTGGACATTGTGTTCTTCCCCAGGGCAGCTCCATCTAGACATTGTGTTCTGTCCCAGAGCAGCTCCATCTGGACATTGTGTTCTGTCCCAGAGCAGCTCCATCTGGACATTGTGTTCTTCCCCAGGACAGCTCCATCTGGACATTGTGTTCTGTCCCAGGGCAGCTTCATCTGGACATTGTGTTCTTCCCCAGGACAGCTCCATCTGGACATTGTGTTCTGTCCCAGGACAGCTCCATCTGGACATTGTGTTCTGTCCCAGGGCAGCTCCATCTGGACATTGTGTTCTTCCCCAGGACAGCCCCATCTGGACATTGTGTTCTGTCCCAGGGCAGCTCCATCTGGACATTGTGTTCTTCCCCAGGGCAGCTCCATCTGGACATTGTGTTCTGTCCCAGGGCAGCTCCATCTGGACATTGTGTTCTGTCCCAGGGCAGCTCCATCTGGACATTGTGTTCTGTCCCAGGGCAGCTCCATCTGGACATTGTGTTCTGTCCGAGGGCAGCTCCATCTGGACATTGTGTTCTGTCCCATAGCAGCTCCATCTGGACATTGTGTTCCGTCCCAGGGCAGCTCCATCTGGACATTGTGTTCTCCCCCAGGGCAGCTTCATCTTGACATTGTGTTCTCCCCCAGTGCAGCTCCATCTGGACATTGTGTTCTGTCCCAGGGCAGCTCCATCTGGACATTGTGTTCTCCCCCAGGGCAGCTCCATCTGGACATTGTGTTCTGTCCCAGGGCAGCTCCATCTGGACATTGTGTTCTGTCCCAGGACAGCTCCATCTGGACATTGTGTTCTCCCCCAGGGCATTTCCATCTGGACATTGTGTTCTCCCCCAGGGCAGCTTCATCTTGACATTGTGTTCTGTCCCAGGGCAGCTCCATCTGGACATTGTGTTCTGTCCCAGGGCAGCTCCATCTGGACATTGTGTTCCGTCCCAGGGCAGCTCCATCTGGACATTGTGTTCTCCCCCAGGGCAGCTTCATCTTGACATTGTGTTCTCCCCCAGGGCAGCTCCATCTGGACATTGTGTTCTGTCCCAGGGCAGCTCCATCTGGACTTTCTCCCAAAGTTAAACTTCACATAGTATTCCACACAAATTACAATGTTGTCTGTCTCTAGAAGATTCATGGTGAAATGTCCAGCTCTTTGACTCTGTGCTGTTCTCCCATGTGAAGTACACTGCACCACTGGGTAACAATACATCCTGGTATGTTGGTTGCTCCCATGTCCTTGTTGGCCATTGAGCATTCACAATGTCCATTAAGGAAAGGAGCTCTGTTTACTGGAGAACAGTGAGTTTGGAAGTTGTGACCGAGACCTTTCTCTGATTGTTGTGTCTTCTGAGAGTTGGAATTGGTGAGTCTGATTGTACATCAGAACCAGCATCAGTCAGATTCAATGTTAGGAGGTTCAGCGATGGAATTACTTTCCAGTTTTAAGGCACAATTGTCGGCCACTGGAACTCTGTATAAATTCCACAATAGTGTAACAGGACAAGATTCCAGGTCTCAGACTTAGCAATGAGCTGAAAAGTCACAGAAAGGTGCAGACAAAAAGCAAGTTCCATGTCTACAGCACTCTCACTGACAGAACACAACCTCCCAGTGCTTACAGTCCACAGGGGACAGGGAAAACTGGGATAGAAACTTGGAAAATTTACAAGTTTCTTCCTCAAACCAGGAACAGCCCATACACCACTTTTTTGTTCAGTCCCCAGTTATACACAGAATGCATTGCAGTCTCATGTTTTGTTCATTTAAAACTAAACCTGTCTCTCATTCTGTAATTTGATCTTTGTTATGGGTACGGTGATGAAGTGGATATGATACTCAACTAGGAATCCAGTGGACTAATAATCCAAAGTGTGGGAGTTCAAATCCCACAATGGCTGTGAGAATCATAGGCTCATTGAATGGTTGCAACACAGAAGGAGGCCATTCGGCCTGTCATATCTGTGCCAGCTTTTTCCAAAAGGCATAAAGACAGCATTTGACTGGGTACGGCATCAAGGAGCCCCAGTAAAACTGGAGTCAAGGGGAATCGGGGAAATCTCTCCGCTGGTTGGAGTCATACCGAGCATAACAGAAGATGGCTGTTGTTGTTGGTGGTCAGTCATCTCATCTCCAGGACATCACTGCAGGAGTTCCTCAGGGTAGTGTCCCAGGTTCATCCATCTTCAGCTGCTTCATCAAAGAGCTTCCTTCAATCATAAGATCAGAAGTGGGGATGTTCATTGATAATTGCACAATGTTCAGTTTCATTCATAACTCCTCAGATACTGAAGCAGTCCATGTAGAAATGCAGCAAGACCTGGACAATATCCAGGCTTGGGCTGATCAGTGGCAAGTAACATTCGCGCCACACAAGTGCCAGGCAATGACCATCTCCAACAAGAAGAATCCAACCAACATTCAATGGCATTACAATCGCTGAATCCCTCACTATCAACATCCTGGGAGTTACCATTGACCAGAAACTTAACTGAAGTAGCCATATAAATACCGTGGCTACAAGAGCAGGTCAGAGGCTAGGAATCCTGCAGTGAGTAACGCACCTCCTGACTCCCCAAAGCCTGCCCATAAGGCACAAGGCAGGAGTGTGATGGAATACCCTCCACTTGCCTGAATGGGTGCAGTTCCAACAACACTCAAGAAGCTCGACACCATCCAGGACAACGCAGCTTCTTGATTGGCACCTCATCCACAAACATTCATGCCCTCCATCACTGAAGCACAGTGACAGCAGTGTGTACCATCTACAAGATGCACTGCAGCAATGCACCAAGGCTCCTTAGACAGCACCTTCCAAATCCGCGACCTCTACCAACTGGAAGGACAAGGGCAGCAAATCCATGGGAATACCACCACCTGCAAGTTCCCCTCCAAGTCACACACCATCCTGATTTGGAACTGTATCGCCGTTCCTTCACTGATGGAGGGTCAAAAACCTGTAACTCCCTTCCTAACACCACTGTGGGTGTACCTACCCCAAATGGACTGCAGTGGTTCAAGAAGGCAGCTCACCACCACCTTCTCAAGGGCAATTAGAGATGATCAATAAATGCTGGCCTGGCCAGCGGCACCCACATCCCATGAACGAATGAAATAAAAGCAACTCAACTCATCCCACTCCCCTGCCTTTTCCCCATAGCCCTGCAAATCGTTTCTCTTCAGGTGTTTATCCAATCCCCTTCTGAAAGCCCCGTTTGAATCAGCCTCCACCATACTCTCAGACAGTTCATTCCAGATCCTGACCACTCTCTGGGTAAAACAGTTTTTCCTCATGTCATCATTGGTTCCTTTACCAACCTCCTTAAATTGGTGTCCTATTCTTCTACACAGCGGGTCTTTCTCTCTCTCCAGGCAGGTCACAGCCAAATTCCAAAAATGCTTGCTCTTTGTCCAACTCATTGGTTTTAAAAAGTGTCAAAAGTGAAAGCAAACCTTCCTGAACCAATCACATGACAAGACAGTCTCTCCAGTCATTCAAAGTGTTGCTCTGAGCAGGTCAAAACCCCTTGCTGTTTCCTTGAAACTGTCTGCTTCCCAGTTCTTTTGTACAGAGTCAACATCCAAAAAATTCAGCTATTTGCAGGTCAATGTCCACTGAGTGAAAGTCCTTTTCTCAGTTTTTAAAACACACAGAATTCTAAGTTCTGAGTACAAAAAGTAAAATTCTTGTTACACTACGCTGAAGACGGTGCTGCAGGTGATCAGGAACAATGAGGTGAAATATGACTATTATATACACAAAATGAAGGCTCATGCTAAGACAGAGGTGAGATGGGGAGGAAACGAGAAAGAAGACATACTAGCAAAGAAAGGCGCTATAGGAGGAGAGTCTTGGGATCCCATGGAAGAAGTGGGAGAAATAGCAATGATGGCAGTGGTTGAGCCAGTGAGAGTGAGTGATCTTATAGAAGTGAAAAAGTTGGATCCAGCACTCAGGGAGGTGTTAAACAAACTAGAAAAGGAGGAGACTGTTGAGAGACCCTGTGGAAGAGCTGAAATGGGAATTAAAGAAGGGATGTTATTTAAAAATGACAAGTGGGTGGTGCCTACAACCCAGAGGGAAGATTTTCTCTGATTAGTACATGGAGGGACCAGGAGCAGGACATCCTAGTGCAGAGGGAACATGGAAAAGAGTGAATGTGGTGGGATGGTGGCCTCATCAGACAGAGGATGTGGAGGATTTTTTCATAATTGTTGATTTGTGCAGCCAATAATCCAGACCTACAGAGGAGAAAGGCACCTTTGGGGCACACCCAAAGATTAGAAGGACCTTGGCAGTGTGCATATAGATTTGATAGAATCTCTTCCAACTTCCAGCAGTGGGAATAAATACTGTTTATTCTGGTTGATAACTTCACCAAATGGGTTGAGGCAGTTCCATGTAACGCAGCTACCCACTGAAGTATCTCGAAAATCCTGGTGAAGGAGATATTCTCCAGAAGGTGACTACCACGGATCATGGGATCAGATCAGGAAAGACACTTTACTGGAAAGGGAATGCCAGTGACTTTGAAACTGCTGGATATTGAAGGGAAATAGCACATAAATCATAATCCACAGTCCTCAGTAATTGTAGAGCACATGAATAAAACCCAATCGGCCCGTCATTTCTGTGAACACCTGGAAAGCATAAATGGGATTGGACAAAGTCAGCATGGGTTTACGCAAGGGAGATCATGCTTATCAAATCGACTAGAGTTTTTTGAGGCTGTAACTAGTAGAATAGATAAGGATGATAAGGATAATAGATAATAGATAACCAGTGGATGTGGTGTATTTGGATTTTCAGAAGGCTTTTGATAAGGTCCCACGTAAGAGGCTCGTGGGCAAAATTAAAGCACATGGGATTGGGGGTAATATATTGGCATGGAATGAGAATTGGTTTACAGACAGGAAACAGAGTAGGAATAAATGGGTCTTTTCCGAGTGGCAGGCAGTGACGAGTGGGGTATGGCAGGGATCAGTGCTTGGGCCCCAGCTATTCACAATATATATTAATGACTTGGGTGAGGGAACCAAATGTAACATTTCCAAGTTTGCAGACGACACAAAGCTGGAGGAGGGGGGAGGGGGGGGGAGGTGGTGGTGGGGTGCGAGTGATCTGTGAGAAGGATGCAAAGAGGCTTCAATGTGATTTGCACAAGTTGGGTGAATGGGCAAATGCATGGCAGATGCAGTATAATGTGGATAAATGTGAAGTAATCCACTTTGGTTGTAATAATAGAAAGGCAGATTATCTGTATGGTGATAGATTGGGTAAGGGGAAGGTGCAACGAGACCTGGGTGTCCTTGTACACCAGTCACTAAAAGCAAGCATTCAGGTGCTGCAAGCAGTTAGGAAGGCAAATGGGATGTTGGCCTTCATTGCAAGAGGATTTGAGTACCGGAGTAAGGATGTCTTACTGCAGACGAGAGTGGTCCTAAAGGAAGGGTGCTAAATTGGGGGAAGGCCAACTATACCAAAATTCGGCAGGAGCTGGGGAATGTAGATTGGGAGCAGCTGTTTGAAGGTAAATCCACTTTTGATATGTGGGAGGCTTTTAAAGAGAGGTTGATTAGCGTACAGGAGAGACATGTTCCTGTGAAAATGAGGGGCAGAAATGGCAAGATTAGGGAACCATGGATGACAGGTGAAATTGTGAGACTAGCTAAGAGGAAAAAGGAAGCACACATAAGGTCTAGGCGGCTGAAGAAAGACGAAGCTTTGAAAGAATATCGGGATTGTAGGCGCAATCTGAAACGAGGAATTAATAGGGCTAAAAGGGGTCATGAAATATCTTTAGCAAACAGGGTTAAGGAAAATCCCAAAGCCTTTTATTCATATATAAGGAGCAAGAGGGTAACTAGAGAAAGGATTGGCCCACTCAAGGACAAAGGAGGAAAGTTATGCGTGGAGTCAGAGAAAATGGGTGAGATTCTAAACGAGTACTTTGCATCGGTATTCACCGAGGAGAGGGACATGACGGATGTTGAGGTTAGGGACAGATGTTTGATTACTCTAGGTCAAGTCGGCATAAGGAGGGAGGAAGTGTTGGGTATTCAAAAAGGCATTAAGGTGGACAAGTCCCCAGGTCCGGATGGGATCTATCCCAGGTAACTGTGGGAAGCGAGAGAGGAAATAGTTGGGGCCTTAACAGATATCTTTGCAACATCCTTAAACACGGGTGAGGTCCCGGAGGACTGGAGAATTGCTAATGTTGTCCCCTTGCTTAAGAAGGGTAGCAGGGAAAATCCAGGTAATTATAGACCGGTGAGCCTGATGTCAGTGGTAGGGAAGCTACTGGAGAAGATACTGAGGGATAGGATCTATTCCCATTTGGAAGAAAATGGGCTTATCAGTGATAGGCAACATGGTTTTGTGCAGGGAAGGTCATGTCTTACCAACTTAATAGAATTCTTTGAGGAAGTGACAAAGTTGATTGATGAGGGAAGGGCTGTAGATGTCATATACATGGACTTCAGTAAGGCGTTTGATAAGGTTCCCCATGGTAGGCTGATGGAGAAAGTGAAGGCGCATGGGGTCCAAGGTGTGCTAGCTAGATGGATAAAGAACTGGCTGGGCAACAGGAGACAGAGAGTAGCAGTAGAAGGGAGTTTCTCAAAATGGAGACGTGTGACCAGTGGTGTTCCACAGGGATCCGTGCTGGGACCACTGTTGTTTGTGATATACATAAATGATTTGGAGGAAAGTATAGGTGGTCTGATTAACAAGTTTGCAGACGACACTAAGATTGGTGGAGTAGCAGATAGTGAAGGGGACTGTCAGAGAATACAGCAGAATATAGATAGACTGGAGAGTTGGGCAGAGAAATGGCAGATGGAGTTCAATCAGGGCAAATGCGAGGTGATGCATTTTGGAAGATCCAATTCAAGAGTGAACTATACAGTAAATGGAAAAGTCCTGGGGAAAATTGATGTACAGAGAGATTTGGGTGTTCAGGTCCATTGTTCCCTGAAGGTGGCAACGCAGGTCAATAGAGTGGTCAAGAAGGCATACGGCATGCTTTCCTTCATCGGACGGGGTATTGAGTACAAGAGTTGGCAGGTCATGTTACAGTTGTATAGGACTTTGGTTCGGCCACATTTGGAATACTGCGTGCAGTTCTGGTCGCCACATTACCAAAAGGATGTGGATGCTTTGGAGAGGGTGCAGAGGAGATTCACCAGGATGTTGCCTGGTATGGAGGGCGCTAGCTATGAAGAGAGGTTGAGTAGATTAGGATTATTTTCATTAGAAAGACGGAGGTTGAGGGGGGACCTGATTGAGGTGTACAAAATCATGAGAGGTATAGACAGGGTGGATAGCAAGAAGCTTTTTCCCAGAGTGGGGGATTCAATTACAAGGGGACACGAGTTCAAAGTGAAAGGGGAAAAGTTTAGGGGGGATATGCGTGGAAAGTTCTTTACGCAGAGGGTGGTGGGTGCATGGAATGCATTACCAGCGGAGGTGGTAGACGCGGGCACGATAGCGTCTTTTAAGATGTATCTAGACAGATACATGAATGGGCAGGAAGTAAAGAGATACAGACCCTTAGAAAATAGGCGACAGTTTTAGATAGAGGATTTGGATCAGCGTAGGCTTGGAGGGCCGAAGGGCCTGTTCCTGTGCTGTAATTTTCTTTGTTCTTTGTTCTTTATACAGGGCCTTGGTGAGACCACGTCTGGAGTATATTGTGCAGTTTTAGTCTCCTCATCTGAGGAAGATGTTCTTGCCATGGAGGGAGTGCAAAGAAGATTTACTAGGCTGATTCCTGGAATGGCAGGATTGACGTATGAGGAGAGAATGGATCGACTAGGCCTATATTCACTAGAGTTTAGAAGAATGAGAGGGGATCTCATAGAAACCTATAAAATTCTAACAGGACTAGACGGGCTAGATGCAGGGAGGATGTTCCTGATGGCTGGGGAGTCCAGAACCAGGGGTAACTGTCTCAGGATATGGGGTATGCCATTTAGAACCGAGATGAGGAGAAATTTCTTCACTCAGAGGGTGGTGAACCTGTGGAATTCTCTACCGCAGAAGGCAATGGAGGCCAAGTCATTAAAATATATTCAAGAAGGAGAAAAATATATTTCTGAATGCCAAAGGGATCAAGGGATATGGAGAGAAAGCAGGAACAGGAAACTGAATTAAACTATCAGCCATGATCTTTTTTGAATGGCGGAGCAGGCCTGAAGGGCCGAATGGCCTATTCCTGCTCCTATTTTCTATGTTTCTTTGTGCTGGTTCTCAGAATGAGCAATTCAGAGTGTGCCACACTCCCGCCTTCTCCCCGTAGCCCTGCACATTCTTCCTTTTCAGACAATAATAAAAAGGCAGTGGAAGCAGAGTCCTTAAATATTTTTAAGGCAGAGGGAGATAGATTCTTGATAAGGAAGAGGGAGAAAGGTTCTCAGAGGGAGGTGGGAATGTGGAGTCGTGGTTACAATCAGATCAGCCATGATCTTATTGAATAGTGCAGCAGGCTCGAGGGGCCGAGTGGCCTCCTCCTGCTCCTAATTCCTATGTTCGGATGCTTGTATCTGCTTCCACCACACTCTCAGACAGTGCATTTCAGATTCTAACCACTCGCTGTGTGAAAAGGTTTTCTTCATGTCTCCATTGCTTCTTTTGCCGATTATCTTAAATCTGTGCCCTCTGGTTCTCGATCCTTCCTTCAGTGGGAGCAGTTTCTCTCTATCTGCTCTGTCCAGACCCCTCATGATTTTGAATACCTCGATCAAATCCCCTCTCAGCCCCAGCTTCTCCAATCTATCTACATAACTGAAGTTCCTCGTTCCTGGAACTATTCTTGTGAATCTTTTCTGCACCCTCTCTAATGCCTTCACATCCTTCCTTTCGTGTGGTGCTCAGAACTGGATGCAATGCTCCAGTTGACGATGAACCAGTGTTTTATACAAGTTTAACATAACTTCCTTGCTTTTGTACTCTGTGCCCTTACTGATAAAACTTAGGATGATGTATGCTTTATTAACCACCCTCACAACCTATCCTGCCACTGCAATCATTTACACACATATACACCCAGGTCCCTCTGTTACTGCACCCACTTTAGAATCTTACCCTTTATTTTATATTGTTTCTCCACATTCTTTCTACCGAAATAAATCACTTCACACATTTCTACATTAAATTTCATCTGCCACTTGTCTGCCCATTCCACCAACCTGTCTATGTGCT
Source organism: Heterodontus francisci (assembly GCF_036365525.1). NCBI lineage: Eukaryota > Metazoa > Chordata > Chondrichthyes > Heterodontiformes > Heterodontidae > Heterodontus > Heterodontus francisci. The sequence continues at coordinate 118,490,458 of NC_090378.1, read as the reverse complement.
TTGGAAGTTCTACACTATCCTCCTCACAATTCACAATGCTTCCAATGTGATCACAAATGACAGAATCTGCCCACACAGCACATTCAGACAGACCCGAACCACATCCCTATCCTATTAAATGATGCACTAACTTTGTTTCTCAGTGAAATCAGTAATAATCAACATCACAGGAACCAGCTCGGAAATTATTTTCGAGAAACACAATTTCACTTCAAGCACGAATGCCCAGCAAGCTGTACAAAGAATGTTACTGTTTATAAAGCAGCAAAGCAGTGAACTGCATTAGGCCCAGGATAGTTTAACTACTTAGTAAAGGGTGCCCTCTATTGACTGTCATCACTGTCACATACACAGAATACACTGAACCATTAGTCAAACTCAAGTATGGTCGACAGGAGTTTATAATCCACCAGGGCCCTGAGCAGACATTTGCTTTGAGGTGTCTCTTGGTCTGTTGCTCTGGAATGTTGGATGTGGGAGATACACACAAGGATTTAGGAAAGCATATAACAAGAAAAGGCCATTCTGCTCATCAAGCCTGCTCCTTTCACTAACAAGGTACAAATCTTCCCTGTTCTCGATTATATTCCCACCGAATCTCAGAAGAGAAGTTTCTGTGTAAATACACTTTGATTGCCAAACATAATCAAACAAAATTAGAGAATAGTAATTCATCTTCCCATTTTCACCCCTGGATTGCTCTCCTCGAGGGATCAATTTACTCTTTGGAATATGTTAACAGACCTCATTATCTCAAACTGATATGGTTGTACAAAATGTACCATCCTGGATCAATGGTTTAATTGGAACTAATTTTCACTCCGAGAATGTGTGTGTGTTCTGTGGAAATAATTCTTCACAAATCAAATTAACAATAGCATCAAATTAATCACCTCAATTGCTCCAAGGTTAAACAGGTTGACAGTGGGTGGCAACAGGCTATTCAATCATGGGGGCATCACAGGAAACCTGATTCTGTAATAATCTGACATCCCTACATACAGACTTTCTAGTGAGTAACATGTACAGTGATTGGAAACTGACACTTTAATTTAATTCAAGTTTTTATATAAAACTCACAAACTCCTGTTAAAATGCATTTGTGAAGTTACCAAATATTGTCTTGTATTCCTCTGAGTTTAGAAAGTTGAACAGATGATTTAATTAAGGTGCTTAAAGTAATAAAAGGATTTGATAGGTTTGATGTAGAGAAGTTATTTTATCAAGTTCGGGAATCCACAACAAGGTGACATAATCCTAAAATTAGAAGATTCGAAATCAGGAAGTACTTCTTCACACAAAGGGTGGTGGAAATTGGAATTCTCTCCTCTAAAACATTGGAGATGTTGGTCAATTGACATTTTAAAGGCAGAGATTGACTGATTTTTATTAGATAAGGGTAACAAGGAATATGGATCAAAGGCAGGTAAATGGAGTACAGATCAGCCATGATTGAACTGAATGATGGAACAGTCTTGAAGGGGCTGAATGGCCTACCCCTGTCCCTATATTCTACATAGCAGAGTAACAGTTAAGTGCTCATTTGGAGGCTCATATCTGGGGCTTTGTTCTTTGCTGGGTTTCTGCTTCTGTGTTTACTTCCCGAGATAA